>NW_005842084.1:1200549-1204348 GCF_000455745.1 Alligator sinensis | reverse complement strand
GGTACTGTGTGTGTGCTGTTGTGGGTGGGTGTGGGGGGGGGGGACCAGCCCCCAAGGTTTATGATTTAACTTCATTTCAGTGTTTCAATCCACCTAATAAACCAGAATTTTAAGGATCCCGAGTTGGACATTTGTAGCCAACAACAGAATAGGGGCCAAGTTTCCCTCCAAGGTGTGCACCTTCCCAGCAAGGTTCCCTCCAAGATTTAAAATCTTGCTACGCACTAACTTTTTAATGCTGCACAACCACCTGTAGAGGAGCTGGGCACACAGCACGGCAGAGGCACTGGAGCCGGCGTGGGACACTTACTGTAGGTAACCTCCTCATTCCTCAGGCAGCGGCTCCTCCCTGAGGCGAGGTGGGGGTGGGACCGGGGGCTGGGGCAGAATGCCTGCTCGTGGTGCCAGGGAACTACTCTAGCTGGTTTCTTTACCTTGTTGCGGCTGGAAATTCTGGCTGCTACCCCTTCTGCTGCATCCAGTGAGCTGGCACATTCACTTAGTTACCGGCCAAGCAGGGGAGGAGTTCTCAGCTCCACTCCTGCCTGGCCCCAGCCCCAGCCCCAGCCCCAGCCCCAGGTAGGGTTCAGGGGGCCCCAGAACTACATCCTGCAGGGGGTCCCCAAAGGTTGTGGGTTGGCCCTGCATGTGATTTCCCTTATACAATTTTACACCACTATAAGTTTCTATTTTTAAATTAAGTCACTGCTGATTTGCAAAGGAATAGATGAAAAGAAAATATAAACACCACAGAAGGAAACCATTGCATGTAAGCAGTACACATGACTTCCAGTGGTGCACAGAACTCTATTACTACTTTCTTTATTTTCTTTATTT
Source organism: Alligator sinensis (assembly GCF_000455745.1). Taxonomy (NCBI): domain Eukaryota; kingdom Metazoa; phylum Chordata; order Crocodylia; family Alligatoridae; genus Alligator; species Alligator sinensis. The sequence continues at coordinate 1,203,511 of NW_005842084.1, read as the reverse complement.
GGGTAAAGCTATTTAATTTAATATGCAAGTACCTATAGGAGTTTCTTCGTCAATACACCCTCAAATACTGAGGTTATGCTGGTATCTGATTTTGTGTGAAGGGAATCAGACCCTAACCTTCTAACTGTTTGTGACAACTGACAACTTTAATTCTTAAATCTGTTCATGAATGTATAACACCCCATGAACACAATACCTTGCTGTTGTCCTTGAGACACATTGCAGAGCCCCAGCAGGCTTATTCAAACAATACATAAGAGTGCTTAAGCAGAACTCAGTTACTATTCAAGTGGTCATATGTTTGTTATGCTATTAATGGGAAAGGACCAAAGCAGCGTGCTCACAGACCTAAGTGATGCACTCATGGATCACTGCACCTTAGAGGGAACATTGGCAGGGGCTGGAGCTTGTTCCCAGCCCTACTCTGCAATTGCAGAGCTGGGGATAGGAACAGGCTAGAAGCTGGTTCCCAGCCCCCCCTCCATGATCACAACTGTGATCATGGAGCAGGGGCTGAGAGCTCCCTGCATGCAGACAGTTCACCACCCAGCCTGGAGCTGGCTGGGACCTGCCTCTGACTAGGATAGTTCCCACCTAGTCCCAGGCTGCGCAGGGAAGCAGTGCAGCCTGGAGGTGGCTGGGGAATGTCCTGTTTCAGGTAGCCCTCTGACACCTCCAGGCTGCACATGCAGAGTTCCCTGTGCAGTCCAGGGCTGGCTGGGAACTGTCCTGGTCAGGGTCAGGCCCCAGCCCTGTGCCCTGATCAGGTAATTGAGGTACAGGGCTTGGAAAGAACTGCAGGGGTGGGGTAGGTCCCAGCCCCCTGCCCCAATCTGCTGGTGGGGCAGCTAGCTAGCCCCATACCCTGAAGCTCTTTCCAAGCCCCATGCCCCTGATTGGGGAGCAAGGGTCAGGAGTTCCCTGCTACCAGGGCAGGGGGACATTGTCTCCACCCCAACAGCAGGCAGCCCCCTGGGGTCAGGAGACAGCTGTCTGGTCCTCCCTGCCAGCTCCTGGGCTAGCACCCAGAGGAAGCCTGGAGCTCCACCCCCAGTGGTAGCAGGGGCCCACTGGAGTGCTGCAGGGAACTGGGTGCAAATCTGCTCCCTCATCCCTGCATGTGTAGGTATCTACCCAAAACCCATTACTGGGCACATCTACATGAGACACTACAGTGACCCTGCATTGGCAGGCACAGACTGTGATGCTAATGCTACATCACTGTAGCAAGGAGCTATGTTGCCATAACTTATTACTACAGCAACATAATGTTTAAAAATAACTTTGCACTGCTGGGACTGTGCAGTACTGGTGCGTACTGTGCAGTCATTTAGTACTTGCTAATGCACATGTAGATGCACCCACTGTGCAGTAGCTTACTGCACAGTAAATCTAGGCTGTAGTAAATGCATGTGTAGATGTGCCCACTGTGGTTGAAAGAAAATGAATAATTTTAGCTTGTATATTTGCCAGAAACTCTTGCATAACTATATTTCATCTTGATCCAAAGGATTAAGTTGCTGAGACCAATTAAGAACAGTGAAGGATGGGATGTGTTGCTTCTAGGGGCTGTACTTTCCTATGAAATATCTATTCAGGAATTCACACTTAACCTGTGGGTATGTCACCATATGAGGATCTAATGAATAAATTTCATTTTATAAGTGTTCTAGCAACTTGCAAAAATGCAAAGGACAACTCATCCTGGAAAAGATTTGATTCTCTTGTGTGGCGATTCCAAAATGATCATCTTGGTTTCTAAAGAGTGCATATTGATATTTTGAGTTTATTTCTGTAAGATGATAAAAGGTGATGGTTCAACAACAGAACAATGTTAATGAAAAAAATAATAGAATTGCAACCTTATCTCATGGGCTTTGTCAGTAAGCGATGCTAAACAACTTAAACGATCTGTGACATCCCTTTTATTTACTGTCTTCTAACTGGATCACAGTAACAGAGGAATGTTGTAAGAAATGCATACTGGGCTTTTTCTCTGAGAATCTGGTCCGAGAATCTGGTAACTGATGTTGCTCTTGTATAAATTTGAGTTTAAAGGATGCAATTAAAATGCAATTCAACACTGGTCTTAATATATGAAAATATTCTGCTCAATACCATGTAGTTTTATCCCAGTTCACAAAATTCATTTTGACAAAATTCAAGGAAATGTCTTTTCATTAGCTTTCAGATGACTGGCATCCCAACCCTCCCTATCATCTAATTCATGCTTTTCAGCATCCTTCCAGTAACAATAAAAGAACTATACAATTCAGTGGTAAATCAATATCCCCTAAAGGTTTCATAAATGAGCCAGGGCTGCCAATTTTCAGTTTCTTGTATACTATATAGTTACTAGACATGGAAAGAAGTATTAAATGAGAATTGAAATCAATTCATGTACTGAATTTGTGGGAAAAAAAATTATGAGCCTGATTCATAATGCATTTAGTGGGGAGCCACACTTTGTGGGTTTTTTGTTTTAAAAAAAATATTAGACTAGACAATCCTCAGAAGGCTGTAATTCTTATAATAAACTTTTACTATATTGTTTTAGCAGCTAAAATGGTATTCTGGGCAGTAGATTTTAGGCAGACAACTATTACTACATAATTCAATATTTAACTCCTATACCTAATTTACTACATTGTACACAGAGGGCACTTCTATATGGATTCCACTGCACAGTGGTTACTGCACATTTATTTAGTATTTGTATAATCAAGTACTAAATAAATGTACAGTAACCAGGGTTACTGCCCAGTACCCCTTGCAAACACCTTTCTAGTGTTGTTATTGCACAGTATCTTAATAATACTGTGCAGTAGCATATTAGCACTGTTTGTACTGTGACATGCTACTGCACAGTACTTTTTGGTTACTGCGCAGTTAGCGTTTTGTGCTGAGATGACCAAAAAGTAATGCTTTTAATTCTCAGTGTTGAACACCATCCCTCTCCTTT
>NW_005842084.1:1150386-1200539 GCF_000455745.1 Alligator sinensis | reverse complement strand
CTTTCCCTAATCCCTATTTTTTAATAACCATGTCTTCAGGAGCTGTCCAGAAAAAACTGTTCCTTTATCTCCCAATAACTACCATATATTTGACAGAGACAGTCAGGTAAAGTTATTCATGTTCTATTATTGCCATCACAGTAGTTCATATTCCAATAATGCCATCATGATTCCAGCCCAAGTACTGTAAAGCTCTTAAGCACTAGTGAGTCTTTGCTAGAACCACAAAAAGGTCAACAGGGAACCTCAAAACATTTTAAATATTTTGGATGATTTTACTAAAAAAAAAAGCTTATGTTCGAATGTTTTATGTAGTATTTAGCAAGTAGATTCAACAATAATTATATCTTATTTACTCAAATCTAAGATGACCCTGAATTTAGGACAACTCCCCAGTACTTAGTTTCTCCTATATGGAAAAATTATAAATCTGTTATAATGCAGGTATAGAATCTAATTATTGGAGGGTCGTCTTGAATTCAGGGAAAGCAGTGGCTGGGGGTGTTGTCTGGCTGGGGGAGGGGAGTCAGGGAGCCCCCTTGGTTTCACCCCCTGCACTTTTTCTCCCTGAAGTCCTCCTGCCTCCCCAGCCACCTGCACCCCCAACCTCTACCTCCCTACAATCACTGTCCCAGCTCCCCATAACCTCTGCCTCTTCCCCCAACTCTCCACAATTTTTGCTTCTCCCGCCCACACTCCGCAGTCTCTGCCTCTCCCTCCACTGCTCCCCAGTCTATGTCTCCTTCCCCCAAATCCTAGTCGCTGCTTCTTTCCCCTCCACTACACCCTTTTGCTTACTATCAGATGCTGCTCAGAGATTATTTCCTCCCAGGAGCACAGCACATGAAAGTGTAGCCCTGGCTGAGCCACACAGCAACATCAGTGCTGCTGATTGGCTGGGTAGGAGACTGAATTCAATGTGCTTTATGCTGAGCTGTGCCTGGCCCTAAGGGAAGGGAAGGGGGTGAAGCAGGGGGTGCAGAAGATGTAGATGGCAAGCAGATGTGGGGAGGGCAGGAGGCTGCTGTGGTTCTGATTCTGCCCCTGACCCAGCCTAAGGGCCAGGGTAACAGTCACAGCAGCCACCTACCTTCCCCTCCCTTTTGTATATGAATCTAAGACAAGGGGATCCCCACCCCCCATGCTGATCAAGGGAGTAAAAAATGCGCCTTAGATTTGAATACATAATTTTTAAATGGCTAGCAAATACTTGTTCAAATTTTCAATGAATGTGCCTGAATTATGATCTTCTCTCTCTCAAGGTTTGCTTTCCACCTGAACATTAAAACAACAGAGTTTCCAGTATGAAATCTGAAATAGCAAGTCACAATAACTGACATTACTTGGACAGTCATGCACATGACTATTCAAATAAAATGAATGGAACGCTTGGAAACAATGGGTCGGGCAAAACTTGTTTTTTAAAAAAATTCAACAATACAAATGGAAATTGTAAGATGCTTGTGGATAGCCCATTAGCAGAAAATGTAGCTAAATTTTTTGGATAAAATAACAATTGTGAATTATTCTCTTAGTTCTAGGTTCAATTATGGGCAGCAGCAATCACAGATAAGTCATTAACTGATGGTCTATATATAAAATTCCTTAATTCATTCCAGTCATATATAATGCTGCAGCATATGTGGGAGGTAAATTTAGACTAAAAACATGTACATTGTTTAATCCCGTGCAGACTTTCAGGTAGAAGTTCAGGTATGCAAGTCAAATATATATCTGTGTTTTTAAATAAAGCATTAGGAACAAAGACTCTACTTTTTAAATTAAACAATCTCACTGCTGGCATTCTTGAAACCAAGAGGGGTTATATTTATAATACCTTCAGTCTCTTCAAGGTACCACTGGTTTTTGTATGCCAACTTTCGAACAAAAGCCAGTGAGAAGTCAAAATACTTCTAGCTGTTGCGTTGTAGGTTCTGGATGCAAGACATAAAACCCACTATCACTAAGAGTTTGCACTTGGCCCATAAAAGACTAGACATAGCAATGCCTCACATTGCTGTGAAATAGGCAAGGTAGGAACTAATTACTTAAAGTTAGATGTGGAAGCTGACCTTCAAAATACAACATCAAAGCAGGAAGAAATCCCCGGACAATAATTCAATACATATTTTTTAAGATTAATCAGATAGAAAATAAAATAAGCATTACTTATCTACAGTTGGCTGGCTTTTGAAGTTTTAGGAACTTCATGATGTTTTATATTTGGATAAATGTTTTCCAAGTATCACATACTTTGAATGACTCAGCTTTCTCTTATACGTCCTAATATTAGTTTTCCATAATTCTTTTTTCCATTTGTGATTATACAACAATTGTATTATAACTGCAACTGTATATAACTACAAACCTCTTATGTAATTGCAAATAATAAGGAACCTACCTTGCAATTTCTTTAATTACCACACCCCTTGCCCTCCCCTGGGCAGAGGTGTACACACACATGCACGCACACTGCAGTGGGAAACAACTATTTTTGCTTTGACCTCAAAGGCAGTACTTCCCCACCAACAGGAATTTCCTTTAGTATACTAAGACAAAGCATAGCTAGAATGTAGAAGAGAAAGCTTTTTTTTTTTCTTTAATTACCATATATGGCAAAGATTTTTGACAAAAAAGAGCTTTTGGGTAAATAGTAGAAAAATATAAACATCTGATGGACACAATATGGACTAGTTTATTTTCCTTTTTATGTATTTGAAGGTTAGTTCAAGAACAACTAGGTTTCATCTTGCTAGAAAAGGCTCTAAATCAGGCATCTGTAAATGTAGATAGGCAAGATATTGAAAAATTCTGTTAACTAAATATCTTTTATTGTGAATTTCCTTTCTCTTTTTCCAGCAGAACAACTTAATGAACCTAATGTCTATCTTCTCATCACTTTTTTTCTATGGATAGTTTTAAATCAAAATTAGTGGAGGGGAAGGAATGTTTGTCAAATATTTTTAGTTACCATAGTTGAAAAGGTCAGATATTATAATTGATAATACTTTCCCCACTATTTAAATGTTCGTTGTTATGGTGACAGTTCCAGGAGGGAACATTAACACAGATCATTTGGAAGCTTTAATGTTTACAACACAATTATTGTTAATACCTTGTAAGAAAAGGTGACAGTTAATATTCCTCCTTGTTAAATATGTATAACATCTCAGTTTTCTTTCATTTCTGTTCGTCCTATTTGTACCCATGAGAGCTTAAGGTTTGAATACAAGTACAGACACACGTAAACTATAAGTAATTTGAACTATACACCAAAAAAATCATCATAATAGATGCACTTATATAATATATCCTTAAAAATCACTTAATGTTTTTTACCCATGGTATGCTCTTTGGAATACATTTATTGTTCTTCTGTGAGGCACCCAGCTTCAGCCAAAATATTCTACTCATACCCAAAGCTAGTGTGTGTAAAATTAGAAGAGGCCATAAAATTATTTCAGTGCTTAAATCATGCTTTTGCAGACACTATGTGGCTCAGACAACAATTTGAGTTTTTTAAAGCTATATGGGGCATGTAGCATAGTAACTAGCCCAGAGCCCTTAAATTAGAAAGCATCTCAAGCTAGCCAAAACTTTGCTCATATCTATTACTAACACATACGATTACTTACATATTCTTCATAGGCCTCATGTGCTGGAGGAGGGGGTGGTCTGTAGCCTGGCACAGCTGGAGCTCCCCTTGCTCGAGGGGTAGGAACACCCCTGGCTACAGGAGGCACTGGTAGTGCTCCACGTGTCACTGGTGTCCCTCTAGGTGCTTGGGCACCTCGTCCAGGTGGAGGAGGAGGAATTGCACCTCCACGTCCCCTAAGAGAAACGTGGAAGTGAAATTAATTCATTGATACACACTTGAGTTAAAGACAAAAACCTGTCTGAAGGAGCTTATTCTCTTACTACTGTTGTAAACATCATATAATTCCAGGTTTTTAGCAGCAGCTGATAATTACCTAATCAGAAACTCTTGGAACATGTCTGACAATGGCTTAGAAGAGGGTGACAGTATTTCTACAAATACAAATACTTTGCATATATGTCTAGCATCCCTCTTGTACCTGATTCCTTTCCTGCATCCACCAGTGCAAATGAGAGTAATTTCCTTTAATTTAGTGGAGTAACACTGATGCTCAGCTAACATGAGGGGAGAATAAAAACCTCCACCTCTCAGTTGCAAAGCTCTTTGTAGTAGTGGGTTATTGTTATGTTCATTTTGCTGCTGGGGAATTCAGGAGACAGAAATTTTGGCCAAGCCCTGGAAGAAAATGAAATGATATAAAATAGAGTAAGACATTTTCCCTCTTATCAGTTTCCTTATTTTGCAGTTGCAGAAGGTAGGGGGAGAGCAGGGTTTTATTTCTAGCCTTTTTCCAGGTACATTATGCACAGAGAGATAAAAGAATGGAAGTAGGGTTGAACCCCCAACTTTGCATCCACTGAGTTATGCTAGCTAGCAAGAAGGAAGCAGAGGAATCTGTTAGTCAAAGAAGCAGTTGATTACTAGCTCTCAGGGTACTTCTCTGAGCATGGGAGGCATTACTCATATTTGAGCCTTCTTTGGCAGAGCATAGCCACTGAAAAACTCTCTTTTGTAGGATATAAATTTGTTAAAGGAAGTCACAGGGCAAATCCTTAGGTGGTGCACTTCAGCAGAGATTCACTGAAGTCAATAGAGCAGCACTAATTTAATCTAGTTGAGGACCTACTATATTACATTTCAAATATGCTGCTTTTGTATTGTTAAGAATATTTTTAATTCATTTGTTTTTAATAGTGTTTTAGGCTGAAAATATTCTTGCACTCTTTGATTTTGCCTTTTTTTTGCTTATCAGACATTGATTTATTTCTTTTTTGTATTTTGTAAAGTAAAAGCCAATATGGTTCTGCTCTGTTTACCTCCGTGCTTGTGATTAAACAGAATCAATTATGACTGTAAGCCCTGTGAGGAGGGTCCAGCAGTTAGATTATTGTTCTTTTACTGTGACTGGAACACGAGCGTTTTTGTAGGTCCTACAAAAAACTTTTTTTTTTTAAATATTCCTTGACAGAATAGTGATTCTTAAAATCTATATTTAAAGTAAGACAATATCTTTCATTAGGCTACATATGGATTTCAAAACAAGGAAAAGGACAGATTTTAATCTTAAAACCTTTTTTTTTAATTCTTTAAAGAAGTGAAACCTCATGTCCTCTACTCTGCCTTTGCCAAAACAATAGTACAACACCAGAACTACTAAAATGGTGATGCTACATTAAAATAACACAGCACAGGCAAGAAATAACAGAGGAGGTCAGGAAGAGATCTCTTCTAATGGTGTAGTGCCCAATCTGCTAGCATCTAGAGACTAACAAACGCTGAGGAGTCAATATTATGATTTAGTATTTTACAGCACACAAGAGTGCATTAGTCTTACAATACAGTAATATAAATGTGATCCCTTTCCTAGACAACTGAAGAGATAGCAACAAGATGTGATAGGGACATTAGGGCCAAAAAGAGAATTGTCAACACAGGTCAGATTGAAGACTAAGCCACAGCACAATAAAGGAAAGGATTTTATGTATGTATGTATGTATGTATATATTTTAATTAAAGACTGATTTCTTGGGAGTTGATGAACTCTGTAATTCTAGTGGTCCACCTGGGTAAAACAATTGTCTTGTTTCTCAGAGGCATCACAGCGGGATGTGTTCTAAGGAAGGAGGTAAGTTAAGATGGTATGTATAATTACAGTGACAATATCACAAAGAAAGAAGTAATGCATGAAGAAAAAAGTTCTACGAGCCAATTGGCAGACTACAAAGGTAATTTGATGTCAACATAAAGTTGACCTGATAGTTCAACTTGAACAGATAACATAGAGAACAAATAAAATGCTTTTTGTCAAATAATATTATCCAGTATGGAATTCGGTTTGACTGTGGCATAAATGCATTTCTTTTATCAAGCCACATTTTAACATTGATAATGGTGTCGAACCTCCACTACAAATGAAGTGCTCCTACTGAAAAGTGGGAAGCAGGGCAGAATTCTATTTCACTTAAACAATATTTACACGGCTATGCAAATGCTGTTCTTGGTACTTAGACACAGTTTGCAAAACTATTCCATGTGTAACATGGATGCATAAGAATTCATACAGCATACCAAATGCATATACCTGAGTTTGAGTCCCAAAACTGTAGCCCAGCAAAGATGAGGAGGGTCCTTCCATGTTCTAGCTCAATGGCCTAGAGGTTAGGGCACTTACCCAAGAAGCAGGAGACTGAGTTTATATCCCACCTGACCCAGAAGGAGTTTGAATCTGTTGGTGTTTATAGACATGCTCTGGAAGGCCGAGGGAGGGGGTCATTAATTAGCGGAGCTCTGAGAGCTGCATTAATTAAAAGTGCCTGGAGCACCACGTGTATCAGTGTCCCAGCGCTGAAAAATGGTGGCAGGGTGCTTTGAACTAAAGCTTGTCAAACAGGATGCTGATACACATGATGTTGATACACATGGTAATTTCCATGCTCCTGCAGACTCAATTAATTGAGTCTGCTCTGATGTGCTGGAATTACAGCTTATCAGAGCAGCCTCCCTGTACATATATAGAAGCCCTGTAATTTCCCAACTTCACTGAAACCACCAGGCCACAGGTCAGGCCTTATTCAGACCCTGGATAAGGGTCTGCCTTGTATTGAAGTTAAGCCTCTGTAACTTACATTTTATAGTGCTTGGATAAAATGGATTGAGCAAAGTGGAGAAATTTCTGCTCCATTGGGAACAAATATCTAGGCTAGCACCCATGTCCTCTCCCTCTCAGAACAAGAGCCACCTGAACCACATATCCTCTAACTGCCCGCTTCCTTTTGGTCCCACATACCCCCCTCTCTTTGTTGCCCAGAGGTGAATTTCAAGAGGAAGACTGGAGAAGGAACTAGATAACGCCTAATCTTGGCATGGTGGTTACAGAACTGTGCTGGAAAGTAAGAGAGATATGAGTTCAAACCATCTCTGGATGAAGGGGGCCTAAAACTTGAATTGCCTACTTCTTGGATGAGTGCCCTAATCGCTAGGCTGTTGGGCTAAAGCATGGGAGGGGGCTCCTCCTCTGGCATCCAACACCCATGAGTCAATTATTTACTTAACTGTCTCATAAATCATGTTTTTAAAGGTCATGGTGTTTCACCATGGGCTGTGCTTCTTTAGCATGAATAAAAGTACAAAATAACATACCTTGAAGAAGCTGTAGGTGCTACACGGATTCCTCTTCCTCGAATTCCCCGTCCACGTGCCGAATCTTCAGAACCATTCAAATATGACAGTTCTCTCAATTGTTCCTGACGAATTTCATCATTGTAGTCCTGAAAGGCAGATCGTGGAACCAACTAAGGCTTCAGTGTCAAGATTGACATTGTTGTCAAACCACTCCTACTTGGTCAAATGCACCTTTGCTCATGCATGTCATTTGTCTCTCTGCTGGAAAGCAAATGCTTGTGTTCAAGTGGTAAGAGGTATGTGAACAGATAAACCCAAGTGAAAATACATGAAATTGTGCGTGGATTTAAAGTATTCATAAAGTTACTTACACGCAAATAATAGTTATGGTTTTCAAATGTGTCACTTGGGAATTATTTTGTCTCGAGGCAAACATGGAGCAAAAGGGTGTTTATATCTTATCTATGCCAAACACAGTCTATTTGACACCATCTCCTGGCACAGGGAATGCTAGCAATTTAAACAGGGTAATCTTGATTGGATAATGTAATTATGATATATGCAAGTGGATATACTGCATTAAGTTGGGCTGTCACTTCCATACATATCTACAAGATTTTTTCACCCTATTGAATATGGACTTCATCATAGGTGATGCATGGTGGGGCACAGGGGGCACGTGCCATCCCAGATTTCTGTACTAACTGCAGGGCACAGGGCTGCAGCCCAGCTTGAGCCAGGGCCGAGCAGCAGTAGGCACGGTGGTGCAGAGTTGTGCCCCACTCCTCCCTCCACTGTCAATATGAATTGTTTATGGATTTTATGATACTCTAAATACCAGCTGATCAAAAAGGGTAAAATGAGCTATCTCCAGAGCTCTGAAATGTTATGAGTAAGCGGTAAACAGGTGTCTCTGTTAAGTGACAAAAGAAAGGTTCTTTTAATTCTGATCTTAGAGTATCAACTTCAAGCAGGACATCAAATGAATTCCATATTTTACTGATAAAACATTATATAGTACACCTATCACAGCCATTTTATATTATAGGGGAAATACATTACTCTACAGTATTTAGTTCCTTAATCTTAGTCAGCATCCCCTATCACTAGCCCCTTGCTTAAGTAGTTAGCTCTTCTATCTGCTGGTAATGGCAATAAGAGTCTAATGCAGTTGCTGGCTTTCTGACAGTAGAACTGTGGGACAGTTAATTACTGTTCCATAACAGACAAGATTATTGAATTTCAGCTCTTCATTTTTTCCATCCTTCAAGAAACAACTAATCTGAAGAATAATCATACTGACTGACATAGAAGGATCTGCAGTGGAAAATGCAGTGGTAACTACCAGCATTCAGATGCTTGAATGACCAGGACATATTAAAGTGACACTTCTTTTTGCTAAATTAAAAAGAAAGAAAAACCTCATTGTTGCTTTATACACAATTATTTCTCCCTTTACTGGATGAGTTCCACTAGCCAGCATGTGAAAGGAATGGACTAAGGAGGACTTGGCTTATTCTATGTGCTTCACCACATTCTTTCAAAATATCTTTCAGGGAAGAAGACAGTCAGCTGATAACCATATTCTTGAGAACTTGGATCCTAGGTTGTCTAAAGGCATACAGAGGATTTTTACTTCTTTATATAGAAGTGCAGTGGTTATAATCTAGTTTTAAATTTTTACTGAAATGGGTTATAATAAAAACTACTAATAGAATTTCAGGTTAGAAAGAGAAAACATAATAACGTTAAAATAATCGCCACACTGGTAGCATAAACTTAATCCACAATAAACTACCCTATACAAAATAATGCCTGGCATGTCATACCAAGCCCAAAATACATTACAACAATACATGCTCTGATTCCATTGGCTGGGATGCAACCTTATGGATCTGGAACAGGGATTACTACAGTTACAATACAATCCCAAAACTATTGTTACTTAAATCTACAGAGATGCACTCAGACCTTATTCCGACATGATACAATTTCAACCCCAGGACAAGAGAAACAGAATCCTTCTGCTTGTCACCTATGGTCCCCAGCTTGAACACTTTTGGACACATCATTCAAGACCTCTTATCCTCCTAGAAAATGGCAACCATCTGAAGGTAGCAATGGGGGCAAACCTGTCCTGGCTCACAGACAGTCCTTCAACCTCAAACTGTGTCACTTTAGCAACAGGCTGCCTAACTCCCATTCTCACCAAGGCACCAGGCCTTGCAATAGACCCAGATGCCACCTGTACCCCATCATCAACACAAACCATATCACTGGACCAAATAACACATATTTGTTACCTATGATTTATTTTATCTGTAACCCTACCAACATCATATATGCAATCATCTGCTTACAGTGGCCCTCTGTTATCTACGCTGGCCTGATGGAATGATCCCTACATGCAAGAATGAATAAGTACTGATATGACATCAGTACTGAAAGGACATAAAAGCCTGTGGCAGAATACTTTAACCTCTTTGGATATTCCATCACTGACCTCAGTGTAGCTGTTCTTAGAAAAACTTCGAAAACTAACTTGAACTGAAAATTGCAGAACAAGAATTTATCCACAGACCGGATTGTGTTAAGTATAGTTTAAACAGGAACTATGGATTATCCCATTACCTGAATTAGCTTTTATAACCCAAATGTCTCTATGGGTTTATTGCTGTTTCCTTTTTTCCATATTGCTTTCCTTCCCATTTCACGTCCTTCCCTTCCTTTTCTTCCTCCCTTTTGCATTCTAATCACACTCTCCATTTTATACATGGCTCTCTGCATGTCCTTTCACAGCATCTGCTGAAGTAAGTTTAAGTTTATGAAAACTTATGCTATACATCTCTGACTTAGTTAGTCTATGGGCGCATCTACATGTGCCTCTTTTAAGCAGGCTTAGCCAGAAATCACCATATATAAGACGCATGAAGGGCACATGTCTATACATGTAAAATGGTGATTTAAAGCTATGTGAGCCTAAATTGGATACCTGCAAATACCTAAGTCACATTAGTTCACATGTGGACATGCTAATGCGCATTAGCAGTGTGTGCGTCAATGCATACACACTGTGTTAAGGCACATTAGTGCATCTGCATGTGCACTAATGAGACTTAGCTATTCATGCCCAAATGTGGCTTAACGTGCATTAATCACCTAATGCGCCTTGATCACATTATTGTGCCTTAACCAAAGGCACATTAAATTTAGGCACGTGTAAAAACACATGTAGACATGCCCTATAAGGTGCATGTCTACCCTGACCCCTGCCTGATTTCAGACTAACACAGCTAACTATTTCTCTCTTCCTTGATTATGCTTTTAGTAGTGTTAAGGAAAGATATGCTCATGGATCAGCCTGTCATGTAAAGCATGGTAGGACAACTACAAGTTGCACTAAATAAGTAAGATTTATAGACACAACCAAAGAAGCACCATGTACTGCATCTACTGTTTGTTTCACATTCATAGTATGAACAATTAATTCCAGGACAACAACCTGGACAACTGAGTTTCTAGAATAATGCTGAGGGATCCCAAGCACAAATATTAATTCATGTTATATAAGAGATAAGGAGGTTTGGGAAGGAAAAATGTAAACATGTAATGAAGAACAGAGGCTGGAGTATTTTGGGCTACTGCCTAAATATCTGTTCCTCAAGGCAGGTCTATTATAAATCGCTACTGCCTAAATATCTGTTCCTCAAGGCAGGGCTATTTTAAATCTTTGCTTAGAAGAAAAATTCCTTACGCAAATTAGTGTTATTTTGCAGCTATTCCTCATTTACATCTGACCACCACTGAATATTTGTATTTGAATTTCCCCCATTAAGGAGAACCAGGTAAAGGACAGTTGTGACACCTAACATATGTAAAAACTTATATCATTTTGTGGCTCAATACCGTTAACTGATCAATATGTTATTTATATTGCTTGCCCAGACACAATAAGGATGGAACATACTGTTACAATGGCAATAGACATACTTATATGAATATATGTGTATAGCAACAATTTAGGGAAGGATATCCTGAAAGAGAGAGATTTCATTTTAAATATTATAAAGTCTACACAACTCACTTATCACACATGCCCTTTACAAAGCATAATAAAATTGTAATCTTCTAAACCTGAAGTCTGGAATTTTCAATGGCAATGCTTACCTTCAACTCCTTCATTAAACAGGAATGTAACACTGAATTAATCTTTCATAACTACTACATGAGTCTAGCAAGAGATGGAGTATCCTTCTGAATATTTAATTGTAGCTGAGTTCAGAGCCCAGCATTTGAGGCAAAATTATGCTGCTGATGCTTCAGATATACCCAATCCCAAGAGTTAACAGAAGATGTTGCAAGACATACCTGTACTGAACAAAGAATAATGAGGTAGTTACCTACTCTATATTGAGTATTTCAAAAAAGGTTGCCCTTATTAAAATAGACTCATATGTAATTGTTCTTTATGATCTGATTTTCATTAATTAGGAAACTGAGTCTTTGATAATATTTCACTTATAGCTTTTGCTTTCAAATCCATGTTGTTTATGTTTTTAAAACCCTGTTTTATAGAAATGGATTTTCTGGCTTACAGTGGTGCTTTATGCTTTAAGTTAGAAATGATAGCCTACATGTGCAAATAAAAAGGCCTAAAGGTAAACCCTCTGAATCCAGGCTTAAGCTCTTAGACAGTGGCCTTGACTTTCATAAGTGCTTAGTATTTACAGTTTCCAATACAGTCAACAGTGCCCAGTATTTCTTTAAATCAAGCCCCTCATTTACATGCCTATATATGACTTAAGCTGCCCATTTTCATCAGAAAGTTTTGAAATATTTGACCACTGACTTTAGCATTCACTTACAGAGAGCATAACAAAGTTCGCTATTATCACAATCATTTCTTACTTAATACCACCTCACAGCTAACATTAGGTGAACTAATTTGAGTTAAATAGGAACAAATTCAAGCTCATACCAAAAACACCAACCCAAATTTTTTTGTACTTTCTTTTTTTTGTTTTTTTTTAAAAAGATAATTTTACTACCAGAGTAAGTGTTGCAGCAGTTGTCTGAGATCAGGGCTGGCTTGGACTTTTAAGATTTATTCACACCGCCGCTGAACCAAGCAATTGAGCACCACAGTGAATATATGGCATGAATGCTCCATGCATCATACTTTAATAATGGAATATGGATGCCCCCTGTATGGTCTTGAGTGCAAGCAAGTGGCTCTCTATTTTGGACATTCTAACTACCGTGCCCCCACAACTTCTCTGTGGGTGGCTACATCACGTCTTTGGAGGGTAGCAGGCAAGAGGCAAGTATGCAATGCTCCACTGAAGTGCTCCCTGGAATAGCACACAGGCTGAAAAAATATGCCCAATTTGGTTTGTACCTGACAAGGTATCATGTTTAGAATGCAGTTAACTTAGCAAAACATTACATGCAGTCTAGCCCAACTTGCAATTAAAAATGATTTGTAATGAATCTTATGTTATTCTACAACCAAACACCTTCTGATTAATATCTTCTAGTAAGCTGGTAACTTTTCTGTGCCTTGCCATTGCACTCGAAAAAAAATCAAGACTAAAATAATAGTTTGCATAGGGATTTTTCTTTATTATACTCAAAATGCTTCAAATGTGAGTCAAAATCAATAGCCTACTTTTTACAGCAGGCCTAAGTACAAAGGTTTCAGATAGTTTCCATGAGAGGCTTTGCAATCTAGTGGTTAAAGATATGAAGGCAGTACAATAAAAAAAAAAATCAGATCTGAATGTGAAGAGGCTGTCACTTCTTCACAATAAACTAAACACCTGCAGAACCAAGAATAGATATCTAGTCTCACATTTCCAAAAAACATTGGCCTCTGCTAAGCTATTTAAAAAGCTCTCTCAGCTGCAGAAAGTTTTTTTTCAAAGCTGACTGCAGACAACAAAAAGAAACACAGTTATGTATATATACTGAGGGCTCAGTTCTGTGCTTCTCTGCTACTAAGCTCACACAAGTAGAGACTAGAAAGAGATTGAACTACACTGCATTGGCTGTGCTTGTTCTCACCCATGATTTACTAAAAAAGCTGTCAGTATAAGTTAAAACAGCTTTGAGGCTCCAAAGCTGTTGAGCTTTGATAGCTGCAGGAGTTCAGTGAAGTCTTGACTTTAAGTCCCGCCACTGTTGTTTGATGGCTCTTGTATTTGTATGACACAATTTGAGGCATGTGTATATCTGCAAAGGACAATACAGTGCTGTGAAAAAAGATACGTATCCTACAATACATTACTTTTCAGCAGGGATAAGTATCTAAGATGGAACATGATGTTATTCTAGGCTACTGTCTATGTCTGAACTACCTTGTTTAGAAGTAACTTGGCTATGTCTATGGGGCACTGTCACACTGTGCAACATATCTTGGAGTAGACTGTTATTCACTATCTCAGGGCTTCACTGTTTGGGAGCACTTTGCTATTCAATTATTGCAATGAATGTTGCAGAACAGGTAGCGAAGGAAAATCAATGCTACTTTGATTTTTTTTTTTCATACCTCAACCCTAACCAAAATGGAGAGACCCGTAATTGAAGTAGGTTGTTTCTTACGGGATCTGCAGCCTAACTCCAGTCTGTCTTGAGAGGTTCTAATATGTATCCTAAGCTTTGAGTACTTTTACAAACATTACCAGATCCCTGAATATTTTCAGGCACACTTTGCTGACTGCTAGTACTTGGAGTCACCAGCACCTTACATGCTAATTTGTAATGACTGCCCATTGACTACCCACCCCAGCTTCACATAACACATGAAATAAATGGGCATTGTGTGTTGCAGAGCATAAATGTGTCATTAGAACTAGATTTCATTTTCACATGGCAAGCAGGAAAGAAATTAGAATGGGAAATGGTAAAAAGGCTGTGGAAGAACGAATCCCTTTTTTATCAGAATTTTCTCTCTCTCTCTGCAATTGTTTCTTTTGCAAGAAGACCAATAAGGCTATTTTGAATCAGTACTATTTTGAATCAATACAAACAGTAACTGGGCAGTCAAGCTTCACATTTTATGTCTTTAATAACTGAAAGTTCAGAATATAATATCTGATTCCTTTTCCGTTGAGGGTTTAACCAGTAAAACAATTCACACAAAGTTCGGCAGAACTGTTGGAGCTGACTTTAGCCCTTCTTGCCTGAATATCTGATGTGGGTAACATATGCTTTTAACAATAAGAAGAGAAGCCCAAACTAGACAGCTGTTTTGATGTCCCCAGATAAGACGTATGCTCTTTGAACCCATGTTTAATATATATGAATTGTCTCTTAGTTACCTACATTCATGCTCATCTGTTAGTATGGCATTCTGCCCATTCATAGACTGGTCTGATTATTTCACTAGATCATAGGTGCCAGGTAATGATGGGTTTAAATGGGCAGCCTGCAGTACACCACAAGTGACATTTCTTCTGCCAAAAAGTCCTCCGTGACTGCAATATCACATTAGTGCCACATGCCTCTTGATATTTTCCCATGCATGCTGGTATTTCTGTAAGGTCATTTTGTGGGCATGTAGTCTCATGGCAGACAGTAACCCCAATAAAGATTTAAAATAATAACTATAACCCCATCTGAGTCAGAACAGCGGGTTGGGAAAGTGGGGAAATCAACAGCTTGGTAAGCCCCACAGTCATAAATATTGTCCTTTTCACATGAAGCACAAGCAAAACAATAGTAGTTTTTTACCTGCTCAATGCCTGTCTAAAATATCGTGTAACAACATTAAAGGACACAGCATATAAAACAGATGATACATTTCTCAGTAACAATCAGAATATGTTGTGACCAATATAGGCTTGTGCCTATGAATGCCTATGGGCAGAATGCAAGCAGACATAAGCCAGAGCCATGAACACTTGCCTTTGAGGTTAGTTGTCAGCTGGGGATCTGTCAGCTTGCCATAGACAGCATTAACCCAAGCGTGGATGTCATTTTTCTCTCTGAGCATGCACAATTAAATCTGCCTAGCATCATCACCATGGGGTACCTTTATTTCCAAGTGCAGGGAAGAGAGGTATATCATGCTTATCAGCAATTGGAGAGAAGTTGATAATACCCATAGTGCAGATGGCATGTGATCATTACCATGAACTTTGGTCCAGTGATAGTAGGGATAAGCAAACTGGGTCTCAATGATTATTCCTATTCACAATAATTATTATTTATACTACCGAGTGCCTCTCAAAACAGATGAGAAGATTATTCCAGTTTGTATAGAATTTGTACTGTAGTAAATATTAAGTTCTGCTGTCTGTTATCTGTTCCTGGTAATGAAGCTCCTATTTCACAGAATTTACACTAAAATCATATGAAAACCCTTCAGCAACATAAATCAAATTCCATTTATTTGGCTCAGCTTTGCTTCATCCCTACCCTTGTTCTTTTCACTCATTCAAAGTCCCAAAGTAACACCTCACCTTAAGTCAGTCTTTTAGGGCCTTGATACAATGGTCCACAATACTTATTCCTAAAGTTTATGATGCCTTCTGCATTAGCCAGATGGCCTGCTTAGCACTGCTGTATTCAGTTCTGGATTACATGCAAGAAGAAATATGTACCTAAACCTACTAGATCTTGGCTCCAAGAAACTGTATAGTCATATTAGTGTGCTGTTCCACCCAAGCTAACAGATCTTGCTTGTTAGCAGGGGTAATTAACCCAGGTGGAGTGTTGCGCTAATGCAATTATACCGCTTACCATACATAAGCAAGGCAGCATATTTAGAGATAGTTCAGATATCTCTAAACAAGATCATGTTGTGCAATACAGACATCCTAAATGGAAGGGAGAAGGGCAGGGGAGGGCCTGGAATTTGAAAAGCATTGGGGGTGGGCAGGGGAGAGGATGGTAAAGTGCATCATCACTATAAAAACAATACATATTTTTTCTCCAGTTAAAAATAAACTAGAAGCTTTAATAATAAGATAGGGGCCTAGGGCTGTATTATTCAGTTTAAGATTGAAGCAAAAAGAAATATTTCATTGGAATCAGGTTAAAACAGTTTGTGGGGCTGTGAAATAGGAGTTTCATTACCAGGAACAGATAACAGACAGCAAAATTTAAGAACAAAGGATAGTTTGATTGGTGGAACATAGAGGCCATTAAAAAGAACAGAGGGTCATTAACACTTGCTGAATGAAGAGTTTAGAAGGGACCAGGTAGATTATAATAAACCATGAAGTCAAGTGGCTGCCTCAGCACTTCTTAACTAGAAATGCTGCTGCCCCTTCCAGGCAGTTGGTTTTAAACTTTGGGTATATCAGGAATCAACAAGGGGTGTAAGTGCTCCAGTGTACCCCTGTTGGATCTATGCCTGGTAAAGTTTATCTCTGGTATGCTGCTCTCCAAATGATTGTAGAAAGGAGGCCCAGGATGATGTCACTATGTTAGTTTAATAGATTTTAAGGCTAGAGTGATTTTCAAGACATAATATGGGCCACAAAAGTATTCATCCATTAATACGTGTGTCAAACCAACTAACAGTTTTCTTCAACTAGAGTGTGCATCTCAATGACATTCAGTCTTCATTTTAAAGATTTCAGATTATAGAGACTTTATGATATCTTTTGATTACCTATTCCAACAGTTAATTACTCTTGCTCTTAAAAATGTGAACCTCATTTCCATGAGTACCTTTAGCTTATGGAGCAAAGAGAAAACTTGGCATTTGAGAAGAAATAAGAGTGGGAGGAGAGAGAGTGAAATGCATACATTTTATGGCTAGGAGGGATAACTGAGATCATTTTGTCTAACCTCCTATATAGACTACCGAATTTAACTCCTATATCGACTAGTGAATGCAATAATTCCTGCATTGAAATAAATTACGAGGAGAGACTGGAGAACCTGGACCTTTTCAGCGTCTGCAACAGAAGGTTGAGAGGCGACCTTGTGGCTGCCTATAAGTTCATCACGGGGGCACAGAAGGGAATTGGTGAGGCTTTATTCACCAAGGTGCCCCCGGGGGTTACAAGAAATAATGGCCACAAGCTAGCAGAGAGCAGATTTAGACTGGACATTAGGAAGAACTTCTTCACAGTTAGAGTGGCCAGGGTCTGGGATGGGCTCCCAAGGGAGGGGGGGCTCTCCCCTACCCTGGGGGTCTTCAAGAGGAGGGTGGATATGCATCTAGCTGGGGTCATCTAGCCCCAGCCCTCTTCCCTGCCTATGCAGGGGTTGGACTCGATGATCTATTGAGGTCCCTTCTGACCCTAACATCTATGTGTCTATGAAATTTATTTTGTGACTAAACTACAGCATTTCTGAAATATTTGGAAGTGGCTACTTTAAAGATATAGCCTATGGAGAAGACAGAGTTAAGCAAGGAATGTAGGGTATCATAACATAGCCAACAGAACAGATATCATGCTGCTACAGAGGGAAACAGAGATACAAATAAAGCAGAAGAGAGATGTGACAAAAGGAGCAGTAGGGTGGTAATGATACTTCCCATTTTAAAAAGTGAAAAAAAATGTATCCTGGTTTTCTATTTATTCAGCTGATTGTACAACTGGGTGATGTCATCTATTTACAGACTGTTGTTCATTTTTTAAATATAATGCAGACCAGAACTACTTTTTCCCCACTATTTTTTATTTATTCCTTACAGAAAACCATTTCTTTAGTCAGCTTTTTCAGATACACTTCTATTAATATGTTCAGTGATAACTTGATTGTGACAGGAATTTATTTTAAATATATCAAAACAACAAGCCACAAAACAAGCCATGCATAATCTCTCTCCTCCTTATATTTCATGATCTGTCTTTCTTATGATGAGCATAAAGAACTAAATAATTTTGGGGCTCTTTAAAATACCATTAGGTGCCTATATGTATCTTTACTTACTTAAAATAATGTTGTTAATCTGACCCCAGGTCATGTATAATGTTTAAAATAGTTTCCATTAGGGCTGTGTGAAGCTTCGGTGCTGATTTGATTCAGAGTAGATTCGGCCCGATTTGGCAGCCAAATCTCCAAATCTGAATCGAATTAGGAGACCAATAAAAAGGACCAAATAGATTTAAAGTTCTCTGAATTGGTTTGGAAAATATTCGGAGAGCTTTGGAGATTCAGGCAGTCCCCACTCACTGAGGCAGGGAGCTGAACTCGGACTTTGTGCTGGTAAGTGGGAGGCAGGGTGGGACTGGAGGAGGGGGGAGGGGACCATGGGGGGACTCCCACCAGGCCCCATCCTATGCCTGCTCCCCCAGGCAACCTGAGTGCCCCCTGACCCATGCCCACTCTCCCAGCCACATCACTGGTTTCCCTGTCTGGCCCCAGTGTCCCAGTGCTTTAAAAAAAGCCCCACACTCACCAGCTCCTGCCAGGTTGGGGAGTGATCCCTGCTGCCTCCCACTGCCCCGCACTACATGGGGGGCTCTGCTACCAGCTCCCATCCCCTGCCTGCTCTCCCAGCCCCATCAATTACTGTCCGGCCCGGCCCAGCTCCAGCTCCTGGTTCTTAAAAAATCTAAAAAAAGAAGCCCCACACTCATCGGCTGCTGCAGCAGCCATCAGGACTTCTGCAGGTTTGTGGTAGAGCCTCCCATGCAGCTCGGGGCAGTGGGATGCAACAGGGATTGGTCCCCCACCAGACAGGAGCTGGTGAGTGTGAGACTTTTTATTTATTTTATTTTTTGAAGAGTCAGGATGCTGGGGCTGGGCAGGGCAGCCATGTTGGGGGGCCCTGGGAAAGTAGGCAGGGGATGGAGAATTGTGGCAGAGCCCCCCAAACAGCATGGGGCAGTGGGGGCAGTGAGGATTAGCCCTCTGCCTGGCAGCAGCCGATGAATGCAGGGCTTTTTTTTCCTCTTTTTTAAAGAGCCAGGGCATTGGGGCCAGGCGGGGCTGGGAGACCGGCCAGGGAATGGGGCCTGTTGAATCAATTTGGGACAATGATTTGAATCACCAAATTGAATCACTGTCCCCCAAATCAGCTGAATCCAAAGCAAATACCAGCTGCTTTGCACAGGCCTAGTTTCCATGAAAACTGAAAATATCATGTCTGCTACTACTGCTGCTGTACTCTACAATGCTAGTTTGAATGCATTTCCTGTAGTAATTCCATACCCCTTCTTTGGTCAGCAGGTTTAATAACTTTCTTTTTCTACTCTAAATTAAATTAATAGGGGGTAAAGAGTTTTCAAAATAAAGCAAATACTGTTTAGATTAAGGTAATTGATTAATAGGAGTAAATCCCTGGAATGTGCAGCCTCATTACTGGCAATCATTCAATTCAAGGACAATCTGTACCATGACTCATTGATGGGTCTTGAGGTGACTTAAGAATCCAATATTTGAGCCACAGATCCATCTGCAGTCTTTCCACAGGGGAGAGTAGGCCGAAGGCTGGGATTTCTCTCTTTTTTTCTTCCTCCACTCTCTCTGCTTTGAGGGCAAGATGCTTTACCTTGATGCTGGCTGTTGCACCATTGGAATCAGTTAGCAGCCAGCTCCTCCCAGCTCAATGTCAGTGTCCTTTTTCTTTAGGTATGCCTTTGAAGTGTCCTTGTAGCATTTCCTTAAACCACAACTTACCTGGGAGTAAAGTACTTGTTTTGGGAGTCAAGAGCTGGGCATCCATTTTACAAGGAGGATTTTCTTGAGGCATTGTTAGTGATAATCTCTCTAGGCTCTTGAGATGATGATAGTATGTCACATATGTTTCACAACCATAGAGAAGGGTGGATATGACTGCATTGTAGACTTGGTTTTTGGTGACTTTCAGGAGCTTCCAATCAATAAAAACATGCCAAAACAATTTCCTGAAGGAGATATTTGCATACCAGATCCTGTGCTGGATTTCCTCATCAATGTACATCCTCTGAGAGCAGTTGCTACTGAGGTAAGGGTGCTCAACTACCTCCAGGGTATTTCCCTTAGAAGTAATTTGAGGAGGGGGACTACAGTCACGGCCTGGAGCAGGTTGATAGAGCCCTTTAGTCTTCTCAATGTTGAAAGAGTAACCCAAAATTCAGTAGGATTCTGCAGAGATACGGCATGGTCTGGAGGTTTTCCTCAATGTATGCAAGGATGGCACATTCATCAGCATATTGAAGGTAAAGGATAGTTGTTTTGAATACTTTGGTCCTTGAGTGAAACTTTCCAGACTGAAGAGCCCTTCAGCTATTTGGTATTCAGTGTTAATTCTGGAAGCAATGAAATCCTTAATGAGAAACTGGGGTGATAGTTTAACAAACTGAAGCCAACAGAATTGGGGTCATGACTTATTCTTGCTTGACCCAAGTTTGAATGACAAATGAATCTGTTTCTGATCCACTACAAAAATGGTCACATTCATCTGGTTAAGAAGAAGCGTTAGGATAGTGACATGATCAGATATGATCAGATGATAGTCACATGATCAGATAATAGAATGCTGTTCACTGTTCAGTAAAGAGTGGTAAGAAGCTGTTTCTCCAAATATGTATTTTTGGAATTGAACACCATTTTAGTAATACTGTCCTTGTCCTTTAAATTACAAGACGAGACAAATAATTGGAATTTCAACAATAATGTTGCCCTTTTTCCCCCCAACACCACCTTCACATCTGTTGAACAGTAGTAGATGTTGGTTTTTCACAGGTTGGCTTCCCAGTGGAAAATAAATCAGTTACATGAAGTCTGGTATATTTTGAATGTGACTTACTTTATTTACACAGGTATGTCAGTCCTGAAAAATGATAGTCTATATAAGCACTGTTGGGCTCTCTTTGCTTCTAGAAATCTAACCCCAGTGTCTCAGAAACTCAGGCCTATCAAAGACTAAAGTAGAGAACCTACTCTATTGTGCACACAACACTTTTACAGAGAGTGGTGACCCAGCCTAAATACTCTCTCAGGAGCCCAAATTTGCCTGTATGGTGAGGGGAAACTATAGGAAATGACTACTTGACAGCACCATCAAGTGATGCCTGTTGTAGCAATACACAAAAAAAAAAATCTATACTGCAGAAGGTAAAAGTATTTAAAATGTAGTTGGGTCAGCCACTACTATGAAAATTAATTTAATTAAAACCAGAAGAGCAAAAGAAACCAGTGTGGTTAGACAGAAATGTACTGAGTATACGTAAGTAGCACAAGGGCCTGCAAGCCCTGGGATCTGCTGTGGAACCAGTCCAGTGGAGGTAAAATTATGCTGCACACTATTTAATCTTATATTCCTTCTATGTGACGCTGTGATGAGGATAACTTTGAAGCTGTGACCTGTGATTACATTGATACAGTTATAACTGCCTTGGCCTGCAGACAGCCAGAAAAAAATGGTTTTGGCATGTGTGAACGCTTCTGTTCATTTTTTCGGAGTGTTAATGCTGAAATGTAAATACCACAATTTAAATGTCAACCGGTTGAACTATGAATATTCAGTTAATGTCCTCTTCTCACATTCCCATACTGCCTGTCTCACACATTCCAAGATGCCAAGAACCAAAGCTGCTGT
Organism: Alligator sinensis; assembly: GCF_000455745.1. Taxonomy (NCBI): domain Eukaryota; kingdom Metazoa; phylum Chordata; order Crocodylia; family Alligatoridae; genus Alligator; species Alligator sinensis. The sequence continues at coordinate 1,178,832 of NW_005842084.1, read as the reverse complement.
AACCATAGTTGTTGTTTAAGTTCCCCTTGACAACATCTATAAAGAACATATGCGTGGTCTATAGAAAAATATGCAGCATGCAAAAAAGTTAATTAATAGACAATAGGAATGGAAAGGGTCTCAAGAGGTCTCATCTATTTCCACTCCAACACAAGATTGAATATACCTAAACCATTCCTGACATATATGTGTCTAACCTGCTTTTAAAATCCTCCAAAGATGGAATTTCTACAACTTCCTGGGTAATCCATTCTAGTTGAATGCACCATCAATCAAAAACAAGAATGCACAATTACTTGGGGGGGGGGGGCACATTTCTCACAAAAAATACACTCTCTTTCCAGTCTCTCAGTTCTAATCCTCAAAGGGAATTTACAAAACACCTTTCACAGAAGACCCTATGAACTTCACTTCATCAACCTCCTGGATACAAGAAATGATGGACTAAATATAGACATTGGATTTATGACACATTATAACCTGCCTAATAGCTGACACCCCAGGTAACCTCTCTACTATTTACCAGATATATTCTTATCACCAGGTCTACATAGCCCTTCCTCCCCTCCACCTCCAACCTGTCTCTCACCCACTGACTGCCTCAATTTACATTTTCACTGACTGGCTTTCTCTCATGCACACTTGCCTCTGGCTTCTTTTCTATTACATCCAGGAAGAGCACAGACCAATTGCAGATATTTCCTCATCCTGACGAATGGTGTTTGTACCTGAAAGCTTGCAAAGAAGAATTATTCCAACTATTTTAGTTGGTCTAATAAAAGATATCAGATTTACCCAAAGAAACTTTTCATTTTAAAATTAGGCATTTGAGTTGAATATCAGTCTAAATAATGCAGGGGTTACCATATTGGTTGCATTATTTTCTTCAGATTTTAATTTTATTAAACCTTGATATAAGTTTTTTCTGCTTTTTAAATTTTAAGGGAAGATGTCATAAAGACTAGGTACAGACATTACACACATTGTGTGATAAGCACACAGAAAGCACTCTTCAGGTGCTCATGGCACAGAGAGTGCTTTAAAAATGGTGGATCCTGCTCTAAGTTAACCCTGGATGGATGAGATATCAGACGAAAGCTCTGTAGGTTAGAGTGCTTTACTGAACATCTGTGCCAGATCCCACTGTGAGTAAAGAAAAGTTGTATTCCTCTGGAATACTATGGGGCTGTGCAGCACCCCACTCCCCGCTTTCTCCCCTCACAGGACACACTCTAGTCTTGGCCAGAGCTCATCTGCCCTGCCCAAGTGCCAGGTCAACCCCATTCCTGGCTGTCACTCTGAGTGTGCTCACACTGCCAGGCCTGGTCTGTGCGCCATGCCTCCTTGGCCTGGGCTTTGTAGAAGACCTTCCCCCTGGTCTGACAGATGTTGTGGATGAGACATGCAGTGATAAAGAGTTGTGTCATGTTTCCCTGTGTCCATCTTGAGATACATACTGAGAGCCTGGCAACGTGCCTTGAGGCAGCCAAAGGTACACACTACTATCATGCAGCACCTGCACAGGCGGGAATTGAAGTGCTCTTTCCAGTGGTCCACCTTTCCCTCATAGAGCTTCATGAATCTGAGCAGGAGGAAGTAGGCTGGGTCCCCTAGGGGGGGAAAAGTGACTGAAGATAAATTTGGGGACCCTAGAAGTGTAGCACTCACTCTCCATCAGCTTGGGTAGTAGGGGGTTGTGGAAGATCTGAGCATCATGGGTTTTTCTTGCCTAGCCAGTGAAGATACGGGTGAAGTGGCCCCCATGGTAAATAACACCCTTCAGGACCATGGAGGAAGGGCCCTTGCAGTTGATGAACACTGGGTAGCCTGGGATGGGCAGAGGATGGGGGTGTGGATGCCATCCATGGGCCCCAAGCAGTTGGGGAAGCCCATGCAGCAGAAATCAGCAACCACTTCCTGTGGGTTGATGAGACGGATGCAGCGGCTAGCCTCTCCAGCTGTGGTCTTGCCCACACTGAACTGGTTGGTGAGATAGTGGTAAATGCTTCATGTGGGGTTAGTCAGCTTCATGTTAGCAATGGCCATAAGCTTCTCTAGAGTGAAAGGTGGCTAAATACTAATGTACTGTCATGCAACATGGGGAACCAGCTGGGTTACAATGTCCATGAGGTGGCCTGGTGCATGCAGAAGGTCTGGGGTCACTGTTCATCCCAGGTGCCCATGATGATCTGCTTCCACCAGTTGCTGCTGGTGTTGAGACCAAAAACCAGCACTTGATGGTCTGGAGGTGGTGCCAGAGCACCCCAGTGGCCATGGCATCCTGGATGGCCTCTTTCTTGTTGGCTATGTGAAAGTCAGTGGCCAGGTCCATGATTCTTGGCAGGCTCAGAATGGGGTGGGTGTCCCTGTGTGGGACTGCCACTTGATGGCTTGTGGTCATGAGCCATTATGCCCTGGTAAACTACTGCCACATCATAGATTTCATAAACGTTAGGGCTGGAAGGGACCTCAAAGTTCATCAAGTCCAGCCCCCTGTCCCTGGGGCAGGAAGTCAGCTAGGGTGAAAGGATCCCAGCAAGATAAGCATCCAAGCGTTTCTTGAATGAGTCCAGAGTAGGTGCCTGCACCACTTCTGGAGGGAGCCTATTCCAGGTCTTGGGGGCTCGGACAGTAAAGAAATGTTTTCTTATGTCCAGCCTAAAATGGCCTTGGAGCAGTTTATGACTATTGGTCCTTGTTCTTCCTTGTGGCGCTCTGGTGAACAGATGTTCTCTCGGGTCATAATGTACACCCCTTATGTACTTATAAGCAGCCATGAGGTCCCCCCTGAGCCTGCGCTTTTCCAGGCTGAATAGTCCCATGGCTCTCATCCTCTCTTCATAAGGCCTAATCTCTTGCCCTCTGATCTTGTGCATGGCTCTTCTCTGGACTCTCTCAAGCTTCTCAACATCCTTGAATTGTGAAGCCCAGAATTGGAAGCAGTACTCCAGCTGTGGCCTCACCAAGGCCGAGTACAGCGGGAGGATGACATCCTCAGATTTACTTGAGAAGCATCTATGGATGCAAGCTAGGGTTTTGTTTGCTTTACCAGCTGTGACATTGCATTGATGGCTCATGTTCATCTTGTGGTCAGTCATGACCCCCAGATCTCTTTCAGCAGTGGTGCTAGCAAGTGTAGCACTGCCAAGCGTATAAGTATGTTGCAGGATTTTTTTGCCTCCAGCATACTTATAAGCTCAGCAGTGTGCCCGAGTGTGACTTGATGGACATCAAGTCCATCTGGGCAAACGTGATGTCCTGCAACATCTGGCGAGTGTTGAGCAAGGCAACCAGCAGTACCCACCACAGCTCCTGGGTCTCCATGCTTGGGTACAGATAGTGGGATGCCATGGTAGGGTACAGGCAGGTCAGGACATGGAGACACATGCAAGTCACAATGGCAGATGCTCACACGTGCCCTGGGGTTCTCCTGAAAACCCAGGCCAGGACTGGTCATGGGGGAGGGTCTGAGATGATGCAGCAGGGGGGTGGGAGTGTGGTGGCCTGTACCCATCAGCCGGTCAGGGCTTACCCATTCAGCTCATCTCAGGAGTCTTTGGCAGCCCAGGGAGCACACAGGACATGCAGGGAAGTGTGGAAGAATACCCCCTACCTGCTGGCCTCAGGAAGTTCAGACATGTTCTGAGCCCCTTCCCCATTTCTCCCTCCTTGAGGGCTTTTAGTACAGTGGGATACTTAAAGTACTTCTGCCTCAGGCTTCTTGAACATCTGTACTTAACTCAAATTTCTAGTTCCCCATTCAGATTGCCACAGAATCACAACAGCTCAAAAAGAAAAAAATAGGCCCTATTTACTGCAAGTTACACAATACCTCAAGTAAAAAAGATGTGAAGTGGGTGGAGGACTTGGGAAGAAAAGTTAGAAAGCAAGGAAGAACTTAAAATAATAGTTGATGGAACAAAATATCATAAACGGCAATTGGAATAAATTAACAAAAGCATTTTTTTCCAAATGTGTAAGTTGAGAAGAAGGTCCATGTAGAAGTGATAGCAGACAGGTGTTCATCATAGGACAAGGAAATAGCCAAACCATAGGTTGCCCTTTGAGAAATAGCATGGAGAGCAAAGGAAGGACAAGAAAGCAATAGGTAAAGAAGAGATTGCAATAAAATAGATTATATCAGGTGCAGATAACAGGAATTCAAAAAATTTTTTTTTCTCTCACTCTATAAATGTATAGATAATGAAGTATTTGGGACTGATGTGTGCCAGATATAGCAGATGCTAGCTTTATTCACATATTTATGCCTTTAAGCTGCTCTAAATGTGTTGCTATTTAAACTCAGGTATATTTATAATGCTTTCACATAATATATGAATAAATAGAAGGATAAACAGAAGTCCCAGAAAACATTCTCTATCATGTCTCCCTCTTTCTTTTTTCTTCTCCAAATGCGTTGCATAGCTGTTTAGGTGCCCTTGCCATCAGTTACAAAATATGATATAAAATTGTTCTAAAAAAAACAGGGCACCAATGTATCCCCTGCCTATCATCAGCATTGCAACTACCAGTCAGTTGAAAGAATTACTTTCTAAAATCATACAGCCTTTCACATAACCTCAAAGCCTCACAGTTACCATGACCTCCCCAGATGCCTTCTCAAGCAGAATGGCTTTACAACAATCTCAAACAATTCCAGATGAAACGAGAAAAGTAAAGTGATTTCCAAAGTTGAAGGGCCTTTAGAGGGAATTTTATACTGATGGAGGACCAGTTCAAGCACCTCTTGTCACCTCAGGAGTGGTAGCAGGCTATGAGGAGAGACATAGGCCATGAGGTAGAACAGCCCTAGGCAATGTAAAGCTTTATGGACCAAAATAAATGTCTTAAGCTTCATTCAGACGGGGAAAAAAAAAAAGAAAAGAAAAAAAAGGAGAAAAAAAAAAGCCCACCTCAAAACCTGAAACACTTTAGTAATGGACTTATATATAGTCCACTTAAATAATAAGCTGAACTTGTTTTGGCTTCAAAATAGACTTAAGGCATCATCCCATATATATGACACTTCATAGCAGTATCCAATCTGGGTGCCAGAAACATGGATTATCAAAGCAAGTTTTATTTCCATGAGAAAACATTGCAATTACTTGACCAGATACAGAAGGAAAACCTACCCCTAGTGAATGTTGATTCTAGGGTATGTTCGTGTGTTCCAGACAGTTTCCATTTTCTTCTAAAATCATTTTCATCTCCAAAGCCCTCCAATTTATTCTCTTTTTCTCAGAAACTGGGTTAATAATGTGTTGCTTATTATTTTTATATAATAGGGTGGAGTATAAACAAAATGGGGAAAAAATCATTTTCATGGTGATAATGATTTCAGTATTGAACATTAAAGCTTCTATATTCACAGGAGATAAACAGATTTTCCACAGGTAAAATAAATCTATATGTTGCTCAATAGTTTTCATCAACTTTCGAGCAGTGTGCTAGGATATACACATGTACATTGGTGATTACAAGGGGACAGTTTACTGAACAGAAAAAATAAACAGTTAAAAGGCAGGAAAGAGAGGTCTAGTGATTAGTTTGCTTGGACAGAACTCAGACTTTATCTGTGAAGTTAAACAAAGGACTTGGGCCCAGATCCCAAAAAGGATCAGCTTTGAAAACCACTCCTCAGCAGCTACCTAAACTCCACGAATGACATTTAAATCCCCCAAGAGCTGGCAATTCGGCTTCTGCACATCACTAAAACTACTTCATTCTTGACAGGGCTCAGCAGCTTGGTGCATAACTCACACATAAGACTAACTAGGATCTAAAAACTATATGTTCTATATCTTCCACCTTCCCAGAGCATACCTACTGACCATCTACAGAATTAATCTCTACATAAAATGCAGTGGTAGGTGCTGAAAAAGAACATCGTGATACCATTCAATTGTATATAGTACCTTAGCAGTTAGAGCCCTTGCCAAGGATGCTCTTTAAACCCCTCCTCTCCAAGGAGATTCAAACACTCACATCTGACTGGGATAGGTCACTGTTTATGGATGCAGTGTAACTGAGGCAGGGTGACCAGGGCAGCAACATTTGGGACAGTGGCAATGCATAGGGGGTGCACTGGGGTACAGCCCCTGTCAGGCAGCTCTTCCCACTTAGATGATGGGGGGGGGGGCAAGCGAGAGTGCCGGTGCCCCGCCGGGAGCACTGGCTGGAATGAAGTGCTGGATGAAGTGGCTGTGCCACTCCCAGAAGTGGCTGTGGCTGCTTCTGGGAAGTCTGTGGCTGCTTTCAGGTGAGTGCAATCAGCCACAGGGGACCCTCCCCCCCTCCAGTTGGTGAGATTGGCCATGGGGGATCCCCCCAGTTGCTGACTAGTCACTGGGGGGGCACATGCCCCCCTGGCTCTGATGGCACCAGTTGCCTATGCTTTGGGAAGAAGAGAGGCCACAAACACAGCCAGTGCCAGCAGCACAGCAGCTGGCACTGCCCCATACACTGCTGCTGCATAGGGTGCAGGGTTATACTTCTGGCTTAACCAGCAGGTTATAGGATTTTTTGCAATGGGAGTAGTATTCGTCCTATTGAACTTATTCCACTTTGCAGAAAAGATTCAGGGTTCATTGAGAAAGATGGAAGGAGCTTTATTCTGTATCTGGTTGTTAAAAAAAAAAGTGGAAGGAGAGAAACCTGGGGTCTAGTCTCCACTCCAAGAACTGTTTATGTATTTTAAAGTTAACCAGTCATTGGATGAAATACATAATATCCTTCTGTCCCTTGCTTCCCTATATATAAAATGCAAATAATAGTACCTGCTAGTACCTGCCTACCTAATGGGTTTTGTGTACAGGAAGGGCTTTGAGGCACTTCACAAAGACCTGGGGGGGGGAAGGGGCGGGGAAGAGGGGAGTATATATGGACCTGAAATGATTCGCAGTACTGCTCACAAAGTACTCTGCATTGCCATGAATTCCTACTGTACCTGGTAAATTTTGCTATTATTGATAGAACAGAAGTTCCACTAACTTATTTCTACAATGTAAAACTGAACATTTTAGAAATGAAACTCTGGCTGGTTATATAACATAAACAATTCAGCAAGTTAATTTCAGAAATAGATACTGATCTCATATGTGCAGAAGATAAACATATTTTTTTCTTTCCCCCTAAAGATAAAGTGGACAAAGCTTGTGTGACACTACAGGAAAGTAACACCAATACAACTCATTAGGATAATGTTCTCTTTTGCATTCCCTTTTATGCTGTTTGCTACTAGTTTTTAAATCTCAGGGGAACTGACATGTAACAAAAGAAACAAACAAACAAACCTATGGCTATTTACTGTTATATTTAACTCAGCAATACTTAGTTCTACTCAAGATATTGTTTGGGCATGAAATTACTGTTATGAATGACTGGCCGCTCTTGGTATCAAATGGTTATCTTTTACTCCTTGTAAAGCCAGATCAGAAAATTCCTAAATGGCAACAAAGTATAATTCATTATACTTTAATCACTTTAAACTTTATTATTTCCAAGAATAATTTATGTTTTAGTTTTAAATGGTGTAGGTTGTAGCCATGTTGGTCTAAGGACATAGGCAGACAAGGTTCTTTGGGAGAATCTGGTATCTTTTATTAGACTTACTTAAATAGTTGGGAATTTCTTTTTTTTAAACCAAAGTTTCAGGTTTAAAAACACTTTGTCAGGCTGAGGAAGCCTCTGCAGTTGGTATGTGCTCTTCCTGGATGGAATGAATAGTCTGTTCATCTTCCTATGTTTCCTAGGCAAACTGAAGGTTTTTTAAGGAAGATTCAGGTGTTTGTTTCCTTTGTCTGCATTTTACATGCTCAATTAATGGGAATATAGTGCAACACTACTGGCAAACTGTTTTATGCCACCAAGTGTACATAGCTGTAGGTTATCAATATCATATTATATATTAAAATTTAGCTTACTGAGCAGGGTCCCTTAGTTATAAAGAACATTGTTCTAGCACAGATTGAGGATAATAATGAGAGATGCAACCTGAGTTGAGAAGTTCATGGGACCCACAAGCTGAAGGTACCAAGGACTGTCAGTTTCTGTTGGCTTTACCAAATCTTATCTAACAGCCCCTTTTATGGGGATAAAAGGGATAGACATTTCTTCCTTAGCGCTCATTCACTACAGCAGTCAATTCCTTACTTTCCTGCTAAGAGCAGTGTTTACAAGTTGCCCCTCAGGATTCTTTACTACTCCAAATACATGATGTCCTGACTATAAACTTCCTCCCACACAAAGATTAAAAAATAATTCTATACAAATTGACCATTGCCAGAAGTTCCTTTCAACAATGCAATAATTTCTCTATGAAAAACGTAGACTTTTATTCTAGTAAGCTACCACCTCTTAAGTCCTTTGTATTCTTGCATCGACAGTGTCTACAAACCATAAGCACTAGCATGTGTCAAATATAAAAGAGCTTTTGAAACAGAAGTAGGTTGACTGATGAGTCACAACTCATAAAAGCCCTTCTGGAACCACTAAAAATGCTAAATCAGACTCCACTCTCCACTGAAATGGTTTCTCTTTCTTTCCCAACGTATTGACAATCTTGACAAACCCACAAATGAACCTTCTTTAATAGTTCTAAAGCAGAACTAGAAGTTTTTTAGAAGCAGAGTTCTAAAAAACTCTTCACATGTGTGTGTCTGAGGAATTGGCCAGCTCTTCAAAGCTTCAATTTCCTTCCTTTGGAAAATTTTCTCTCTGATTCATTCCTCACAGCTAAAGCCCTGACTGTCACTACATTCAGAACCTGGATCAGGCCTTTCACATTACAGATAAATTCAAACACAGAACTCACTAAATGAAGTTACTTCCCTGGCAAAATCCACCTACCTTCGTGTCTACGGTTCTCTACTTCTATCAAAACTTTGCTAGATATGGGAGTCACTTAATCATCCTCACCTGGAAGACAGCTGATCAACTGCAGGTGAGGCTTGGCTAAAATCCGATACTTCAGAGGAATAAAAAGAAGTTTGAGGCCCAGCTAGTAATCCCTATAAAAGACTGCAATTGAAATGATTCATCTCTTGTGATAAATTAAGCACTCACAGAATGTGGGCTGAAGTCAAATTGCAACAGGATCTATACATTTATCACCACACTGTCTTGCATATGTAAATCAAATCTTATTCACATCATCACATTCACCTCTTTAAATGCAAAAATTTAATCTTTGCTGTATTCAAAGCTAAGTTTTTCTTGCCATGACAAGTAACATTTCAGATACACACAGTATAATATACCTTACTAAGAATAGCTTGTTTTTGACTCTCCTTATTTTGACAGAAATCACAGAACACTTTCAGTCATGTTTTCGGAGTTGAGTACAGCAGATGTGCCTCCATCAGTATGTAGCCACAAAAAAGTGAAGCCACAAAAAGCCACATATTCAGAGAAATTTGCACTTGTAAATGCTCTGTAATTGTACATCTCTGCATGTACTTATCCTTTTTTATTTCTGCATGTGAAGTTTGCGACATGCCCATTGTGTGGTACTTTGAAAATCTGAACCTTTTTCTAGTCTTTTCTCACATGCTATACAGTTTACATTTCAACAGCTCCTCATGGAAATAAGTTGTGATTTTTTTTTTCAGTTAGCAGATTAAACAAATGTGAAACAGCATATAATTTGGATTTATTGTAATATTTTTATGGTTACCAAAACTGTATGAAAGATGGAGAAAAAGGCACTAAGGTGTATCCACATGTGAAATGAGTATGAAGCTATCAATTCCAGAGGTGTTTGAGCTGGAGTCCAGTGCTCCCAGGTGCAGCGTCTATATGTACACCTGGAACAGCAGCAATTTGAACCAGGGTAGAGTAGGCCTGGGCTGGCAGAGGTCACAGGGTTTCAAGCCCCAGGCTCTAGGTGGTGGCATTGGGTGGTGGAGGGGCTAGTCGGGGCACAAGGATGCAGAACCTGTTGAGCTGTGTGCCTAACCAGCAGGTAGCCCCTGCACTTTAGCAATCTTATGCCCCAGCCAGCACTTGTCACCACCTACACGTGCATTTTGTCACCATTAATTACTCTGCTGGAAGATGCTATCTTACAGCAAAAATAATTAATTTACTATGCCTTGGTATTGTCTCATGTGTAGACTGTGAAGCTTTATTGTGGAGCGAATTAGTCTACTCTGCAGTAAAGTGCACGTGTAGATGTACCTGCTAAGAAGGTTCTTATACAGTTCAAATGAAAATACAGCATTGTTGGGACATTTCAAAAACAAAATCGATGTTGGTTAGTGTGATGTTTAATGCATAAAGCTTTTCCCTGCCTATTTTGAAAAAACAATAATTTGGCATATGCTATTGACAGCTCAAAGACACATTAACAGAAAGAAGAAAAATCTTAAATTGGCATTTAAGTGTGCTTGGCATTTGTTACTTAATTATATTGTAGTAGTATAAAGAATCCCTAAGCCAGATCAAGTCTCTATTGTATTGTGTGCAGCATTCTACAAATACGTAAAAGACAGACCTTGCCTCAGGGCATTCCTAGTTTAAAAAAATGCAGTAAGAAGAAATGTGTGTGTTCAATAGTGTGTGTTCAGAATGCATTCCTTGCAGTTCTTAAATAGTTTTTTCCCCTGTTTTGTTCCCTAACTGAACATTTATTATACATTGAATTAGAGCATTTAATGGGTGTGTGTGTTTAGCATTTCTCTGCATGGTCAAATATTTTGGTCTTTGACCCCAGTGGGTTCCAGTCTTACAGTGGATATTAGGAACTGTCACCTTATGCAAAAGTTTAGGGATTAATGCTACAATAGCAACAATTGTGAATTCTGTTCAACATACAATATGGGCTGCCAAAAGTTATCTGTTAGAAATACAACAGGTAACTTGGAATATATTACAGCCTATGGGAAATATAATACCAGGAAGATATAGGCATTTGAAAACTCTAATGATATAATCTGATTTTCACAATGAGTTTAAAGAACAATTATGAAAATACTTTTTGCATAAAGGGGATAGTTGTCTTTGTCATGCCTTACTGGAAGTTGATACACTACCTTCACTACACTATAGGCAAAACTGCTGCTTTGTCACATTCTAATTCCCTGTCCCCGGATACTGTATAACTCCATGATTTGAATCGCTTGCTATTTAACAGTGAGTGCTGAGGTGGAAAATTCAATGCATTGCTCTAGTGAAAAACAAGAAAATAGTCTGCCGCTGATATAGCAAGCTGCCTCCTTAAACAGATGTTGGATAATGAATGTCCTAGATTAAGATAACAGAATACTGAAATACTTACTGAATACTTACTTACTGAAACTTAGTATGCAAGATATAAGTAGTGGAAAGACATTTCTCTACTTAAGACACCTTTGTGATTAAAATCACATTTTAAAAATGAGGATAAAGTAATTAATCATCAAACAATCTTAGTGTTTCACAATTTAACGCAAGTAATACGCCTCTACTCTGAGGCCTAATCTGAGGATCTTTCAGGTAGGTGCAGTGAAGTGTGCTCTTGTCTGTAGGCCTCTGTTTAGGGGATTATATTGAAAAAGCCAGAGGATTTTAGGGAAAAAAGGTCAATCACATGCTTAAGTCAGTGGGAATGTTATCCCAGGTAACTGGATACTGTCCATCTGAATGCAGAGATATCCAAATTAAATTTGCCCTTGTGTGGCCACAGGCTAATACAGCAAACTGTTTTTTGTACCTGAACTAGATGATTCTGAGCTACCTTGAGCATCTCTGAAAGATACTGCATTATGCTGTGTAGACAGACACAGTGTTTGTATGTGATGCTAGTTAACTTAAGTCAAAGTTTTCACTAGTAACTACAAGCTATGTACCATATTCTGTCACATAAAACATGTACCTTTTTCCTGAAGCCAACTGCTAGAAATTGGAGGGTGGACATATACAGGAAATAAAGAAAGAGCAATTTTTGCCACTTACCAGGCAAAAGCAAAGCAAAATCTGCACTGGATTCACAGGGAACATGCTCAACTCCCTACAGGTTTCTACTCAGTTACTTACTACAAGGAAAGATTACTGTCTTCATTGTACCAAAACCCCCAGTTTTTCTTTTTTTAAATTTATTTTAAAATGTATTCCCACCCCTTCCCCAACCATTTCTGACTTTTTCTCTCCCTTTCTATTCCTTATAGATACGTATAAGTGAGTTCAGACTTAGGATAAGCTTTAACATTTTTATTTTGGTAGCAAGTTTTTGGTTTTGGATATCCACTGTTTTATATTGTATTATTATTAGGTTTGTATTGATTCTTACTGTTGTATATTGTATTATTATCATTTTTGTATTGATTTTTATTGTTTCATACGGATATTGTATGGTTTAGGCCTGTGTTTGTAAGTGAACCAAAGTCATGTTGTTGAGCCCCAGCTCAAGTCTGGGATCGTGCCCGGTATGCAAAAGCCAATAAAGATACCAGGGGTGAAAGTATAAAGATTTATTGCTAGCAATACAAGGTGCAAGCGGAATAATTTCACGTAACAAGCACACAGATTTTTAATTCTAAGCATCTTTTATACAGGAGTATTGGACCTTCATAAGCATTCTTGTTTGCTAATTGGTTATAAGGGAGTGATGCAAGGAGTTCTTTACTGAGCATGTCTCTATACCTGTGTTTTAGCTATGTATCTCATTTCCATACATGTATGTTTCATTAGCATACTTTCTCCCCACCTAGGGGTGTGATTTTTAATATTTAAATTAGCTCTTTGCCCTAGTCCTCTGATTCTGCTTTTGTTTTCAAGCCTCCTTTATCTAAGACTGTCTCCTCCTTATCATTGCAGATGGGCATTAGTTACATAACAGAGACTTTTGCTTGGGCTATGTGTAGTGGTTTCTAGGTCAAACCTGACATTTTCCCCCTCTGGAGCATTTTTAATTATTTTTATTATAATTGCTCCACTCAATTTGTTTCAACACAAACCTAGTATTCTCAGCTTTCTTCGTTTGTAAAATCATTTGATCCTACTGCCTTTTCCCTGTGACTTTCTGCTGCCTTTCTCTCCTTTCCCACTGCCTCTGCCACCTTTCAGTCTCTCCTGATGCTTTTCCTGTGATTTTCTGCTGTCCCCCTGCTCCCCACACTCCTACTGCCTTTTCCCTGTGACTTTCTGCTGCCTTTCTCTCCTTTCCCACTGCCTCTGCCACCTTTCAGTCTCTCCTGATGCTTTTCCTGTGATTTTCTGCTGTCCCCCTGCTCCCCACACTCCTACTGCCTTTTCCCTGTGACTTTCTGCTGCCTTTCTCTCCTTTCCCACTGCCTCTGCCACCTTTCAGTCTCTCCTGATGCTTTTCCTGTGATTTTCTGCTGTCCCCCTGCTCCCCACACTCCTACTGCCTTTTCCCTGTGACTTTCTGCTGCCTTTCTCTCCTTTCCCACTGCCTCTGCCACCTTTCAGTCTCTCCTGATGCTTTTCCTGTGATTTTCTGCTGTCCCCCTGCTCCCCACACTCCTACTGCCTTTTCCCTGTGACTTTCTGCTGCCTTTCTCTCCTTTCCCACTGCCTCTGCCACCTTTCAGTCTCTCCTGATGCTTTTCCTGTGATTTTCTGCTGTCCCCCTGCTCCCCACACTCCTACTGCCTTTTCCCTGTGACTTTCTGCTGCCTTTCTCTCCTTTCCCACTGCCTCTGCCACCTTTCAGTCTCTCCTGATGCTTTTCCTGTGATTTTCTGCTGTCCCCCTGCTCCCCAAATTCCTACTGCCTTTTCCCTGTGACTTTCTGCTGCCTTTCTCTCCTTTCCCACTGCCTCTGCCACCTTTCAGTCTCTCCTGATGCTTTTCCTGTGATTTTCTGCTGTCCCCCTGCTCCCCACACTCCTACTGCCTTTTCCCTGTGACTTTCTGCTGCCTTCCTCTGCTTTCCCACTGCCCCTGCTGCCTTTCAGTCTCTCCTACCACTTTTCCTGTGATTTTCTGCTGTCCATCTCTCTATTTTCAGGCTTCCCCTGCACCTTCTGTAGTCATCCTCCCGCCCCCCTGCAGCTTCCAAGCTCCTTGTGGCTGTCCTGCAGTTTTCTCCAGCAGCTGGAGCCTTTCTCCAGCTCCCAGCACCTACTGCTGCTCCCTGCAACTTCTCTAGCTGCCCCGGAGCCATCCTCTGGCTCCCCACACACAGAGCCCCTCTTTAATACCCACACTTTCCCTTAGTCCCATTTTCCCATATATATATAACATTGTGTGCATGATATATGAATTAGTGATCTGTGTCTAACTTTTGGGGTGTATAGTGTATGTCCTTGAATCGGTAATAGGTATGCATGTGACTAGGCTGGTTTGGATGTGAATGTGCCTGAGCTGGTAGTGTATATGTGTATGCACCTAACTGATTTGTGTGTTTGTATATGTGCAATTGTGTCACACCCTCCTGTCTAACAGCGCAATATTGAGATCCTGAGAGTTGGCCTGACCCCACAGGGCAACATCCTCATTCTGTCTTTAAAAGAAACAACGTACATCTCTTATCCAGGTATGCAAGAAAAGACAGTATTTCTTATTTCTAGATACCACAAGTGACAAGCACTCACTGCTCTCACAGAAGGCAATGGAAGCTCTGCTAAGTTATTTGAACCTCCCCCTGGCCCTGCCTGTCACCCCCCAGAAAATGTTGTCCATGCTTGTTTCAAATTGGGCAGATGTTTTCTCACCCTATATATATTCACATAGCTTAATTGAAGATTGGGAGCAGCTTGTACATACTTCTGCCATGGTTAGGGGCCTCCCTGGGAACCTGATCTATGTAAATTGGATTGGGGGAGGGGTGGGTGGGATCAGGAGAGGGCTAATGAGTCCACAGGGGGGTTGGTGCATCTGCGGGGGAAGGTTGTCCCAGCCCTGGCTGCACTCCAAAAATGTGCAGATGTTTGGTAGATTGGACTAACCCATTCCTGATCTTAGTTCACCTCCTCAGATGAACTAATTTAGACTGGGATTGTCATTTTTTGCCAGTGTAACTTCCTTGAACATCTGCATGGATCAACACTTAGATTGACCTAACCCTACTTAGGTTGATATAAATGCAATGTCTGCACATACCCTTAGTATAATTGGAAAAATATTCAGAGAAAAAGCAACAAACATGAAATGGAAGTGAGAAGAAGATGGAGGCAATTAATTAGAAGGTAACATTTAAAATAACTATAGATGGATAGATAAATGGGAAAACTCTTTAAAAGTACAGTTACCATCGCTAAATGTTTAGAAATTATTATTTCAGGAATTCATGGGATACCCATCATTTTAAACACAGAACTACAAATACCATAGTACAGCAGCTATTTAATACTGACCTTCAGATGATGGCCCCTAAACATGAGGAATGTAATTAGAAATGAGGAAAAGGAATTCCTTATAGTGACATAAGGGGCTGTAATTAGTAATAGGGTAGGTAAAATTAGTAGTAGATTAAAAAAATAAACAAAAACCATAAACAAAATAAAATTACTTTGTTTTAAAAATTCTAACCATGAGATACTATTACTACTTCTTCTACTACTAATTTCTCCTTAAATTCAGGTAATATAGATAATAAAGTCCTACATTCTCCCATGTTATTTTTGTCTGTAAATATATGCATGGTGACATAGAATGCAACTTAGAGTATTTAAACACACAAAAGGTGAGTATTTATTGTTTTTAAAATACTGTCACACGTTTGGTTGACATTTCCTGGCATTTCACTTTTGGCTGGATTTGGTGAAAGGGCAAAGCTGTGGGCTGTTTGGGCCAGATAAAAATTGTTCTTGTAGGTGTCTCCACTTAGGCCTTCCAGCATTTTGCCCCAGGAGGGCAATCCAAACAGTCAGAGGCTGCATCTGCGTGACCTGCAGACTGTGCAGTTGTTACTATGCAGCCATTTAGTATTTATGCAAGTATGAAATCACTGAACAGTAGACAGTATTATTGCACAATAGTGTCCAAGCATGGTTTTTTTTCAGATACTACTGTGCAATACCATTGTGTCACTGTTAGTGCCCGTCAACGCTACTGCGCAGTAGCAACGAACTACTGTGCAGCAGCATCTTGTGTAGATGCACCCAGGGTTAGGCAGGTAGGATCAGTATTTCCTGGTTTTTTATTTAAATATCATGGGAGAGAATGTCAAAAGCAGGGACCAACTCTGCCACAGATGGAAGTTAGTTTGATACCATATTCTAACCTTATCATCTTGTTATCTTCTAGATGCTTATAAAATGATTATGAATAGACCAGTTGCTCTCTCTTTCTGAACCCAGTGGTCTAGCTTCAACAGAAGTTGTGGAGGGTACACTCAGTCTGTTAGTTCATAAACATAGCTGGTAGGTGGGTAGGTATGACACTTGGAAAGTAGGAGTCCCACAGACTGAGGGGGGCCTAAAACCTGGGTCTTCCAATTTCTGGGCAAATTATCTAACCACTATTGTATTGGGCTAAAAGGTAAAGACTTCTACTACATACAACAAAATGAAATATTGAGGACATGTTGACATAATTAAGTTTGAAATATTACATATAAACTTACTGAATGTTCCTATAGGAAAAAAAATCACTGACATATATATCATATATATATGATTTTTCCTGTAGTCAGTGATATATCTATATCTATAGATGTGTGTGTGTATGTATACAAACACCAATTAATCCAGTTAGTTTCTAAATTATCACTGATGACATCCTTTCAATAAAGATTAATTTTATATTCTACGAAATGAAAAACACAAAAATCAAGGGAATGCTGGATGCCTTACATATTTGAAAAGGCTACTTGTTCTGGTGACTAACTATGGACTCACTAACTTTTTGCATCTATTTTGAAAACCTTGGTCTGTTTATGAATAAGAAAATAACCTGACAGATGTGAACCAAATATAAGCTAATTGGATATTATGTTCTATTGTTAAGTCTGTATACAATCATCCTGAAAAATTAGTTCAGATATGTTTGAATTGCACCACATGATACATATGTTTCTGAATGGATAATTTGTAACTGTCTATAAGCTAGTTTAGGGTACAGACAGAAGTGACAATTTTCACTTGATCAAGCCACAGAAAACAGTTTATAGTTGTGACTAAAAACAAGTGCATGGCTGCAAACAGGTTTAAAAATGGCTGATCAGGTGAAAATCTGACTCCTCTTTTGTGACTTGTGTCTATGAAGCTGTTTTCAGAATGGGAGGGGGGAAGGGAGCAGAGGGAGTTCAGTCTGGGTTTTTTTCAGCACCTCTTTGAGGGTAGGCTAGGCATATTGGGCACCCCCCCACCACACACACACATACACACCCCCTTCAGCACCAGCTGGGGAGCCCCTAGAATGAGCTCCCTCTTCTGCCTTTCCCCCCTCCCGTACTGGAAACAAGAAGCAATGGAAGAGAGCCCTGGCCATTGCTGTAGGAACCTGGCTGCAGGCTCCCATCCCCAGCTAGATTTCCCTCCCCCCTGGAACCAACAGTGAACTTCTGTTTGGTCTGGGGTAAGGTGGTAACTCAGAACACTTTGAAAAAAAATATTCAGCATTACAGCTGGGAGCTACACTTTTATCTGCACCCATAATCATAAAATATTAAAATATTTAAAGGGGCTGTGAAATACTCATGACATTGTCCCTCTTTTTGAAGCTGATACATAATTTGCTAGGGCTTTGGATGAAGGTTCAAGGCTTCCAACTTTTCTTTATCTTCTTATCTACTGGATTGCTCACCAGAATATGAAGGTTTAAGGGAACTCCAGGACTACTCCTCTCTACAGTTGCTTTTAATACCATCAATTCAACAGAGGAAAAGGAAAAAGAGCAAATACTCTTACTTTGAGTCTACTTAGCCATTCTTCCTCTCCTGTGTACACAATGAAACTGAAATAGAGGTGCATATGAAATTCAAAGACAATGTTTGAGAAGGTATCTTGACTAAAGAGATAAGAGGGAGGAAATTTTTTTTCAGAAGACACAGGAGTCAAAGTGTAATCACTGAAAATTATCCCTCTCAGTATTATATGCCTCTCTTGCCCCCCATCCTTTGTCTGTTTATGACTTTCCACTTGTGCCCTGTCAGTTTTAGACAACATATTTTCTTGGAGGCATGTAGCTATCCCATCTATAATACATACATCAATAATAGATAATTAAATAGTAAAGAAGTCAAAGCTGTCATCCAGTTCGAAAGCATAACCAGCATGCTGACTGGGTTAGAAGTCAGGTTGGCAGGAGAAGACCTGAGAGTAAAGACAATATATTCAGCCTTAGAGATAGATACTGAGCCAGTTATTTCTTCACCAAAACAGGTTATGACTTAATATTTCGCTAGTTATGAAATGTCTTCATTTTTTGTGAGGTAATGTAACAGGACACAAAAGAAGAAACAGTAACAGAAAGATATGTGAAATGGAAGAGGGTACGCATATGAATTTTGAAATCATTTGTAGATAAGTGAAAGCTTAGCATTGAGATCATACAAGCATAAAGAGCAACAAAGGTTAAGAGAGTCCAGAGGATACCCATCTAGAGAAAATAGACTGAATTGAGCACAAACTACTAATTATACTACAGAATTGTTTAATCATCTTGTGAAACTGAACATAGAATTATCTCTCTGATAATTCTACTGATTTGTTTAAAAAAAAAATCTATATAAAGGATAATTTCACTCACATTTGCCACCATGGGTAGGGTCCTAGTTTAGCTGGGACGACAGGTGACTGGTAGGGTGGGGGCATGAGGGGGCATGTGTCCCCCCTGAGATTTGTCCCCAAATCAGCACTGCTCAGGATGGGCAGTTGTTTGGCTGTGTGGGCCAGCGGCGTGTTGAGGGGGTGGAGCACTAAGCTGTGGCACAGAAGTATAGGAGTGGATATGGGGCTTTTGGCCTGCCCCCAGACCTGCCCACAAATTGTGCCCCCCCAGATTCAGGAGACACCAGTCACCCCTGTCTGGGACAGTCCTGGATTTCAGAGGTTGGTCCCAGCTGGCTGTTGAGAATTATAATGGGTGTCCTGGAAATGCAGGGGTGCAAGGCACAGTGTGGCTGGGAGTCAGAGCAGTGGAGAGCACCTTGCATGTTGCCTGCCGGCACCCAGCTCTGCCTCCACTGACTTGAGAGAGCATGGTGAGGGGAGTGTCCCAGATTTCCTGGATGATGTCTCAGATTTCCAGGATTTCTATATGGTCAGCCTAACCATGTATGACCCTACCAGGAGTACATAACTGCAGACTGCATTGTTCTTGGGTCATTGGTAGTACACCAGCCTCCCCACCATGTCAAAGTTGAGATCCCAGGGAGGTGGCTATTGAAAAAAGATGCCTGTGCATGTCTTCTTTTAACATAGGGATGCCATTGTGCATGGACAATACAAAATACTTTGCAGGATGGACACTATAATCTGATGCCAAGACAAACTTACAGGACTAGAGCAGGGGTTGTCACCCATGGGTACACATACCCCTGGGGGTACTTGGGAAGTGGCAGAGGTGCAGAGAAGTGGGGGTACTTGGGAAGTGTGCTGCCAAGCACTGCATGGTGCCAGCACCCCACCCCCCTGTTGACCAGTTCCCACCCCCTTGTTGATCCCGCTCTCCCCCACTCATCAACAGGCCACTAGGGGATACACTCATCAACTGGATGGCAGGGGACCCCCCCGTGCACTTGTCCAGGGGGTACAGTCCTTGAGAGGTACCCACCAGAAGGGGTATACTCCTTAAAAAAGGTTGAAAACCCCTGGACTAGAGATTTCTATTCCAATGCAGACATTATGAAGTCATCTTTCTTCATCTGCCTGTCCCATTGATGAGGACTTCTGTTTTAATTTTTTAATCACTATTATTCTGAGCCAACTATACATCATGAAAATCTAGAAACATAAAGAGATTTCCAGTGACTTGAGAGAAGCCATAATCATTACCATATTCAAGAAGAAGATAGATCAGATTGTAGCAATTATTGTAGCACAGCACTTCTGTCCATAGCTGGGAAGAAACTTATCTACCTGCTCCTCAATAGACTCACTTTACTCACTGATGGTCACTGCTATAAAGATAGGCAAAAGAAGAGATTCCAGGACACATTGAAGGGCAATCCAAAGAAATGAGATATTAACCAAAGCAATAAGATGTTAACATGAATACCTGGCAGACTCATGCACTGAATCATGTCCAGTAGCTCTGTGATGTACAAGAAGGCACCAAGCAGTCTGAGCAAACTTGCTTCACTATGAAGGCAAATAAATGCAAGAGGCAAAAGGAAAGAACAATGACAACATCATCAGGATCTAGTTCTTCTTCTCAGAACTATTTGCCACATGTAAATTTGAACATGCAGATCTTGAATCAGCCTCCTCAGTCATCTATGGACTCTGAGATGACTTCAGTATTTACTGAAAAACTGTCATCCTCATATCAGGGGGCTATCACTGCTGATGATAAAGGATAAAATTGTTCAGTTCGTTGGGCTTTATAACTAATTTGTATAATAGAATTTGTTAAATTTAAAATAAAATCAAAGGAATTTTCTATAAGGTGAGTAAAGCAATATGTTTTAGATTATGGGCAATCTGAATAATTTAAACTGGACAGCATAGAGGAAAATGCATTACAGGAAGTACTATTATGACCGAGAGATAGATTGCCTGACCTACTGGAACAAGTATTATCTTTAGCTTGTAATAACTGTCTTTTTTCTACATTATTACAATCATATGTAAAACATATTAAATAAATAAATAAATAAATATGGGCAGCTAGATATATTTCGCATTATTACAATGCATTATTACAATCTATGTAAAATATCATATATATATTTAATATGTTTTACATATGATTGTAATGTAGAAAAAAGACAGGTTTTTTATATATTATAATGTAATATTTTATCAGTGCCTTTTTAAAGTATTAAAAATTATTGGTTTATTTGATAATATTAAAGTCAGAGCTTTAGTTGTACAACATCACAGCTCTCTAACATGACTTGATTGCTCATTCATCCAGATCTTTTAAATCTATTAGCCTGACAGGAAAGGTACTTTAAGGCTTTCAAAGACTGAATTACTAAAATTCAAATACAGTGTAAATTACTAAACACTTTTATGTGATGTACATGTCTTCTGGGTCGTGGCAATAAAGTGACCCTGGCAGAGCCATTTACAGCCATGTTTAAAATGCACAATTTAACCTGAAGTGAATAAAAAAAGGCATTTATCACATCAGTTTGTGCATAGTAATCACTCTCATTCTTAGTTTTTGGCATTTAGTCAGTAAAGTTCACAAAAGCATCACAAAGGTTCTATAATTACAATTATTATGGTTCAAGTAGGTTTGCTGCACTGATGTAAAACATTATCTCTATATTCACAAATGTGCCCTGCCCAATTGACAAAATAAATTGTTTACTATAAAGATTCCATAATTTTACCCAGTAAAATCTGTGGCATCTTTCAGGATAAAAACATATTTATTTTTATTGTAAGTGTAATGGGGTCCCAACCTCAATACTAGAAGGAGGGCAGAAGTAGAGCACCCCAGCCCTTGCCAGGGCTTTCCTGGCCTTTGTCTCCCCTCCCCTGCTGGGGGAGGTGGCGGGGTGGGAGGGATTGTGGCAGCGCCACTCACAGAGGGCTAGGTGTTTTCCTTCCTAGCACTCAGCACACCTGATCAGCTGGGAGCCGGGTTGCCAGGCAACAGCACATGACTGGGTCAGCCAGCCAGGAGGTCAGGTGACCAAAGACCAAGAGAGAATAAGAGGGGAAGGGAGGAAGAGCAGCAGGCAGCCAAAAGGGAAGAGCCAGAGCTGTGAGTACATCATGCTGCAAGGGTAGCTTGGGTTCCCATATCATGGACCTGGAGCAGGACCCTAAGCAGCTATAGCAAATGTGGCCAGTAGTGGAGGTGCATGGCCAGACACCCTTTGGAAAATGTACCAGCCTTGCAGGTGCACCCCAGGGTGGCTTATAGTAAGGGTATGGATGTGCAAGATTTATATTCTAACTATTAGTACATTACCTATTGGCTTATTTATTTTAAAAAATGGCCCACTCGAAAACCAAATTATTTTAAAGGTTTTTTTGCGGGGGAGGTCATTGTTATTCATTTTTATTTTGTTCTATGTCAGTGGATTATATAGAAAGATAAAAAGGTGTTGAGAGGATGTTTGACTCTTTATAGTATTCTGTAGGAAAGAAGTACTTTTTATCATTAAAAAGGTACCCAGGTAACTCCATAGTTAATGCAGAAACCACTGCAGGCAAGATTTTGCCACTTGGTAGCAAAATAAATAAAACTAGACAGAGAGAGAGATAAATATGACTCCAGTGACTATTTCTAGAAAAGACCTGATCTAGTGCCTTGAACATATATTTGAAGAATTACCTATCAAAAGTTATTAAACTTGTTTTTAGTAATTTTGTCAGAGAATGTCAGTTCCAGTGAACTTTGCTTGGCACATGAAAGGAATGTTGGAGTCCTAACATGTCATTTGAAATGAATAAATGAAGTATTCAACAATTCTCTTTGCAAAGATAGAACTTGCAATATGGCATAATCGCTATGGAGGCCTATCAATGAAAAGGACAGGTGGGTTGTTTCCTTTACAAAAATGAACAAAAGAGGCTTCTAATTTCTCCAGACTTCCCAGTAAAGGAGGCCCAATGAAGATGGTAAAGGCATCTTATCTTACCTCAGTTCTATGAAGGAAACCTTCCTCTGCTGACCTTTAGGGCTAGGGATAGAAGTTACATATAAACTGGTTTAAACCTGTAACAGAACAGAAGCTCAGTGCACATAAACCGGTTTCAGAATGGCTGAACCTGGTTTTAGATAAACCTGGCTGAATGTTCTATCAGATTCACCTGAATTGAGTCAAACTGATTTATGAAACTTCCTGGTTCATGTTAAATCACAATCCCCCAGCATCCCAGCATGCTTTCCAGCCCTGGGCTGGGCTGTGCTGTCTGCTCCAGAGAGCAGGGTTTCCACCCTGCTTTGCTCCCTAGCAGTGAGGACTGGATGACAAGGGTGTGTTGGGGATGGCAATCCCAGCTAGGGAAGCAGCCCAGTCTACAGGGCAAGGTGGGGAACAGGACTGCCCCTCCACCATCCAGGAAAACCCAGCTGGGGTCCGGAGCCAGGAAGGAGAGTTAAACAGTCCTTCTGCCCCTTCAAACTTACTGCTAGTTACAACTGTGGACTATAAAACCCAGAGGCATCTGGAAGCAGGAAGAGGAGGTGATGAGCAACCCCGCAGAGTCCTGCTGCTTCAATTCTGGACTGCAAATCCCAGAGATCTTGGGGGCAGCAAGAAGAGGAAGTGAGCACACAGCCAGAGAGTTTGACTCTAATGCCCTTTGGCTTCTGGCCTGAGCCACCACAGTCATGTGCCTGCATTTCCTAAATCAGTTCTAAATGTCTATTCACTTTTGTTTCAATTTAGTCTATACAGCTTAGATTAACCTGCAAAGACTGAATCGATTCAGCCTCAGGCTTTTTGACTACCTGTACCTAGCCTAGGAGACGTACAGTAGAGCTTCTTTAAAAACTACCCTTAAGCTAATAAGTAACTCCTACCTGGAGACTCTGCTCCTGGCTATCCTAAATACTTCAGAGATCCTGATCATGACAGTTGAGGACTTATATGAAGAAAGAAATGTAGTGCTTGGAATGTATAAATGTATGAAAAAAATATAAAATCAGAACATAGACAACGACAAGATTTTTCATGTCAAAAAGAGAAGATATCTAAATTAAGGCAAGTTCTGTGCACTGCCTGAGAAATGCAGTCTTAACTATCCATTTCCTGGATTTCTAATGCTTGAAAGTCCCATTCTCTGTGTCTTCATTTTATAATTCTAAATTTTCTTGAAAGGTAATATTAATAAAAGATATGCAATTGTAATTGTCATCTGGATCAAAGAGTCCACTCTTTCTGCTGATTCCCCTCATAGAGCACAAGTCTTAAGGAAGCCTATTGGAAAGACCAAAAGGTATGTTTTGATTCAAAGGGCAACAAATACAATATTCATTCATTAGCTAAGTGTATTGTAGTACAGTATTGTAAATAGTAACTGTCCTAAATCATTTTCTCATTTGCAGCTGTATAGACATTGTAAAGACAATGTATCTGTACAGTGTCTAAGAATTTATATAGCAACATATCATCAATGTTTTTCCTTACAGTGACACTTGTGCTACAATACTGCTTTTACATTTCATTTGGAAGATCTCACTGGCAATCAGAGTGAAACCTATGGGTGTGTCCACACATAAGTCGATGTTTGGTTCCCTGGGGACAAGTAGCGGTGGTGCACCTTGTGCCATTGGTACTCGTCCCCAGGGAATGCCCGTGCCATGTGCAATTTGGTGCATGGCAAGTTGCCCCAGGTAGGGTAGGGTAGGGTAGGGTAGGGAAAGTTGGGGATATCCAGGGGTCAAAAAAACCTGTGGAAAAAAGCCTGTATATTGCATGCCTGGCCAACGCACCCTTGCAGTGTGGAGAGCACCGGACTGTGCAGTGTATGTTTGCAGTGCCACATACTGCACTACCACACTTGTCTGGATGTGCCCTATGAGAGCAAAGAATAACTTTTTATGTGTCCATTAATATTTTGGGTCTAACCATGACTACAAAAACATTTTTTTAATTCTGAGCTATTTTGATATAGAAATTGATACATTTTTTTTTGCGAGGTGAAAAATATGCCTCTTCCTGACCAGTTTTAAAGAAAGTAGGAGAAAGTTAGTATATGTATTGTTTTAATGAGTTCTTTCACTGACTGGATCCATTAACAAACATGTCCTAATGTCAAACATACATTATAATATATTTAATACATGTTTATCTAAATTACTTTTGAATTTGTGCTGATAAGGAATTTTATAAACTGAACAAGTTTTTATTTTTCTGGAAATTTATCTCAGTGATTGTTTTGAGATTATATATTGTAATTAGGTCAAAAAGAATCTACTGTGTACATACATGAAATGCAATATATTTTTTATGTTTTGTTTGTTTTTTGTTTCAGACCAACACAGAAACTAAACACATCCAGGAAACATGGGAGATGCTGAATTTTAGACAATTTTGGATTTAAACTTCATTGCTGAACAACAAGAACGTTTTCTATACCTCCCTGCCTTTCCCACCAGGGAAGGAATCCTGTTTTATCTCCACATCAGAGAGCAAGTCATAAAGACACTTTCATGGACCCAGAGGAACAGACTTCTACCGTCAGCTTCCTCTGTGCAAAAATGAAGTTTATTTTCTACCTATGGGGACTTTTTACCATTTTAAATTTTTCCTAAGCCTTAGGAAGGGCATGTGCGCCTGAAAGCTTGCAGAAAAAGTTGTGTTTTTTTTGGTGCTATTTCTTAGTTGGTCTAATAAAAGGTATCATCTCTGAACCAAGAGTTCTAGAGTTTTGCATTTCTTTTTGTCTCAGACCAACATGGCTACCAAATACATCCCTGATATAATTATAATTAAACTTGTCATTAATCTTAGACACTTTCAGATGCAATTCCTGGTTTCTCATCTTTTTAGTAAAAAGTGAGAGAGAGAAAATAAAACCATACCATGTATTAAGATTTAGATAGGTTCTGATTAGACTCTGATTAGGGACAAAATACCCACCCCCTTTAGGTCCTCAAATATCTCATCTGTTTTCCAGAATTTCCCCAAACGCTTCCAACATCTTGTGCTGTTAGAGTTTCCTCGATTTGTTTTAGAGGAAAGAGCATAAGAGTAGATTGATACAGTTGCTGATCCTCTGTGAGGGGGGAGGAGGGAATTGGTCAGTAATGTTCACAACATTTTAGGGAGCAAGCTAGTCATTAAACACTCACCTCAACAAAATTCATGTAAAAGCTTTATGTTTTCACCCCCCTGCCCCACTTTTTGTAGAATCTATCATGTCTACTGACCACAAGAGCAAAGAGTACAGCCCTAGCATGGGGTTGTTGCTTGTAAAGACGCAAAAGTCATGAGCTTCTGGCTATTTAGAAGGCCTAAGTATGGCCCAATATGTTTTACTTCTAAAGCTGCAACAATATTACAGAAGAACTGATTTTAAAGTTATTTGTTATTCTGAACATTGAATAACAGAGGGTGGCATTGAAGACAATGGCTGTAATTTTAAACAACCTGAAATCAAAGAGAGGTTTGTCACTAGTGAAATGCAGGATTTAACTCTTGGGAAATATGATGGAAATTATATTGTCACAACAGTATAAATGCAGAGCAATTATGTTAAAGTCAGCTGCGGTTCTTAGGATTTACAGTGGTGTAAGAAAAAAAATGCAGTTTGGCCCTTTGTCTGAAGGTCAAAGTAGGGTGAAATTTTAACATTTGACAGTAATGAATCAAATCTGTGAGAGCTTGCTAAAATTTAGGAGGAAGAGAAATATGCAAACACATCTAAGTTGAGCAAAACTTAATGAGATCTTATGAGCAGAAGAAAAATCAGTGAGGGAAGAAACAGATGGTGTGCAAAATACCACGAATGAATAAACAAGACATAAGGAACAAAGTTGCCACAAAATCAAGAACTGTCAAACAAGTACCAACAATAACAAAGATACATTCTGGCAGACACAGGCTCCACAGGCATCTTATAGTGCCACTGGGCACATTACTGAGAAACATGCTTTGTCAGAATGTCATTGTTTTATAATGACTCCAACAACACCTGCCAAGTTATCTGCACTCTCTCCAGCAGCTATGTCTTGTCTCCATCAGCTGTGATGGTAGGTGCCCTTTAGCTCTGGCCTTAGGTTTGTGGGAACCTGGGTGAAATCAGATGTGTGGAGCCACAGGCAGATGTCCATGTTACACATATCTTAGATTCAGGGAAGACAGGGTTTAAGAATGAGCTGCAATAGAATCCTCAGAACTGAAGTCATTTTCATATGACTGTGTTGGAAACAGTGGAGGTTCAGCACTCAAGAAGGCACTGCCACTGGCAATGAAATAAAAGTATAATTCTAGTATTTAAAACCTGGTAACAAACCACTGCATAAAAATGTGTTTTTGAACTTTTCTCCTTTCTTATTTCATATTATTCTTCTTATCATGGTTTGCGCCTTTTCCAATACCCATGTGAGCGTTTTCTCAGGAAATCTTTCAGTTTGCTTATTATGTAAAACATGTCATCATTGACTACAGGATCTTATTCTGGACTGATCTTTCCTATCCTCTTCCCTCTCTCATCTATATTTCCTCAGGCAGAATGTGCACTCTCTGCCTCCCATCCTATATCTCCAAATATTACATGATTCTAATTCCTTTCTCTTACTTACTACTTTTCCCTTTGTTCAGCTTCTGTCTTCTTTTTTGTTCCAATCTATCATTGCACTTCCCTTCCCTTCATTGGCTAACCTCACTAAATCCAGCATTTTAGTGGATAATCTATTCAGGTTCAGCCTGTTGCTTTTTATCTGTTCACTAAATTACTGTTTCCCCCCATACACTGGATAAATGACCTGCCAATATTCAACATTTAGCAAAGTCTATACCCTTGAGTGACATGCACATTTTAAGAAATCTGTTCAATTTAATATAGCCATCTGTCTGTCATTCCTCATAGCCTGCACATTTTTCTTTCAGTTTTTCTACCCAAGTGGACTTGTTGTATCAACATGATGATTAGTTGCAGTACTATGTGGATGCAGGAGCGTTTTACTTTATCAAGTCTGCCTATGCACTGTGTGCGCTATAGTGACTCTTCCACCCTTAGCTGATCTTCAGGAACATAGGAAGGTATCAGTTTACATATCTATACATGTCAGTAGCATACCTCTGAAATATTCCTCACATCAAGAGATACCACTTTGTTTAGTCCTCACTGGATGCATCTACATGTGCATATTAATGTGATGCAATAAACTCTAGCACTTTATTTCACCAGAGTTTATTGTTCCTGGACGCCATGCTTACACGTTGCTGAGACCGCTGCATGTTGAGCTCAGTCGCAGCAGCCCCAGCTGGCAGGGGACTCAGGGGATCAGCCTGCCAGCCCAGGGACACTCCAACTCTACTCAACATGTGGCAGAGGGGCTGGCTGGGTCATGAGGGTGCTCCATTATGGGGCTTTTTGGCAGGCAGCCCCTGCACTGAAACACCCTCACGGCCCAGCCAGCTGTGTCAGTGTCTACACATGCACTGCTGTGGAGTAAAAAACTCAGCAGCAGGGTAGTACTTGTGATTACAAATACTACCCTGCTGCAGAGTTTTTTAGTTTACTCCTGCCTAACAGGCCTACATGTGAAGATGCCAAGATGTTTACTATGGAGTTAATTAGTTTACTCCCTGGTAAATGTCTCATGTAGATGCACCTATGATTTCACAGAAAATTTGAGCCATACTCTATTTTATGTTTCACCTAAGTAGCACTTACACAGCCAGATAAGTGACATTTGTAGTATTTAGAGAGAGTTTCGATTCTACTTTCACTTAAATAGCTAAACTCAAACCACTCTTTC
>NW_005842084.1:1146882-1150355 GCF_000455745.1 Alligator sinensis | reverse complement strand
TCAGACCATGCTTAGAAGGCTGCACTATGACCCTGTAGGCTCTGGGGTAGAATAGAATCACCCAGCTATGTGCACAACTCTGGCTCTGGCCCCTTCCCTCAGTGGGTAAAGAAATTCTCTCACACTGCTATTTATCCATCTTATCCAATGAATATCGAATGCAAACTACAGAAGTCATTGGTGCAAGAACACAGAGCCCTTGCTTTTCTAGGGTAGTGTCCAGATCTGAGGCAATCCCTCTGGCTTGCTCACTTTCTTCTCACCCCACACATATTTCTTGGATGCCAAATGAAACAGATTCAAGGGAAGGCTGAAGAATGTACTGGACAATGCCTAAGCCTATGGCCTGCCAGCTAGAGCACTTTATTGTGAAATTCATGTACAACCCCACTGTGAGGGATGGAGGATGAGAACCTGGGCCTCCACTTACAGGGTAAGTGCTCTAGACACTAGGTTACTGTCTGAAAAGTAGAAGGCTTTGCCTTCTCCCCTTTAGGCAGGCTTGCATATCCCTGGGCACCCCTATTCTATCACAGATAGAAGCTGAATCCCAAAGCCACATAGATACCAAATTTTATTCACACAACTACTAAAGTGGCCATGGTACACTAGTTGCCCCTTGTTCTTCCTTTTTTACTATTGAATTTTTTTTACATTGAAAAATAAATCATGAGAATGAAATCCAAAAAGAATATTTTATATTAAACAGTCCTACAATGTTTACATTCATTCATTCCTGAATAAATTGGAGTCACTCCTTTTGGGTTACTGTTACACATTGCAGACCATATGTGAACCTCAGCACATAGCCACTGTAGATATGCAAGGGCTACGCTATAAATAGAACATTTTTTTATTACTTAGCTTGAGTTTGCACATATTTATATTTATTTGTTGTACCCTCTCTACTTACAGTTGGGGTCAATGGACTGAAGAAGTGGATATTATCCACTTAAATATTCAAAGCTCTTAAAACTAATTTCATACTCCCCTAAGAGATTGGCACAGTAATTAAGTATGATTATGTTCATTTTACAGATTGGGAATCAGATGCATCAATGTTAAGTAGCTTAACTGAGATCACAAAGGTATGTCTAGACAGCACAAGCCAGCATCATCCCGAGACATGCTATGATAATGGTGTGTGCATGCTAACTCCTGAAGCAGAAACAATAGAGCTATGTGTAAGGTCCCTGATAAATATTCACTTTAAGATGTGATGGGCTCTAATCCTTGATTCCAGCAATTGCATGTCCTGCCATACCACATATGCATAGCAGGAGGTGCAATTTTGGGATCAGTGATTATATTGTAGTTGCACAAGCAAGGTGAAACCAATCAGCTTGGCACATGGGGAACCTAGAACTGGACAGTGGCAGCCCAGTGCCGGGCTACCTATGCACTCAGAGCTATAGTCATGTGTGCCACTCAACTGAGCTGCAAGTGCATGGGGAGCTATAAAACCATGTGTGCTACCCGGATAGGTGACACACAGGATTATACAGTTCCCTGTGTATGGGGAGCCTGGCATCAGGCCATGACAGCCAATGTTGAGCTCCCTGTACACTGGGACTTGTCAAAACCCTGTGTGCCACCCAGCTGCATGGCACGCAGGGTTTTGATAGGTCCCAGCCATGTGTTCAATTTAAGGAGTGATATAAATGATCCACAAAGTTATTGTGGCAGGGTAACTCTCCAGGGGTGACCGTGAAGCCCCTGGAGTCCCTACAGCCCTCACTCATCTCTCATCAGACAGTCACCCCATCTCTTGCCTGCTATGCTTTGTTGTAATTGTTTTCATATAAAGCAAGCTGCCCCAGGACTTCCCAATCTCATCTCCCACGTGACCACCAGATGTCTATGGTCTTTGCCTCAAGGGCTTATTGCATGTCTCCATTCTGCTCCTACACCATGCCCCATGCCTCACAGCTGTAATCACTCACTGTTCTTCCTCATTGCTGTTCTTTCTCTGTACTCATATTCTCAGCCCCTCCAGCTGGGCTCCTCCATACCCTTCCAGTTGAGCTCCTGAAAACACTCAGCTTCTCTCTAGGCTGCTGGACCCCCACAGATCCCACACTCCCAGCCACTCAATAGGCTTCTGGACCCTCCCTGGGTCCCTAAGAACCTCCTTATCCTCTTTAGTTCCTCCACACTGCTTCTTGCTGTTCTTTCTTTCTGGCATTCAGGAACTACAGCCTTCCTGATGGGCAGTGTTCCTTCACTGGTCTCCAGGATCTTACTGCTGACTCCTTTTAGGGTCTGGGCTTATATTGTGCTTAAGCCCAGCTCTCCTCCAGTGTCAGATGACTCCTACAATCAGCCCTGCCCCGCCTGCAGGCTGCTTCCACCAGAGCCCACCTGCTCTTAAAGTGGCAAGAGCACCAAGCCTCCTGCCACAGTTATTCCCCATTATTTATCCCATGAGGCCATTCTATCCGGCCTGCGGGGCCCCTAAAAAAATTTAGAAAATTAAAATTTATCTGTCCTTGGTTTCTATCAAAGATGATAGGAATCAAGGGCAGTAGGACCCAGGGGAAGCCCTGGAGGGCTCCTTCAACAGCAGGGCCTCCCCAGCCCTGCACCCCCAGCTGGAAGCCCCAGCAGGGGCTGCTGGCCTGAGACTACGTGACTGCCCCAGTGCAGGAACCTCAGGTAAGTGGAGGCAGGGGGCAGGGGACGAGCTGGTGTGGAGCATGGGGAAATGCAGCCCCTCCCCCATCTTGTGGCCAGTGCATCCTGCTGCAGACTCTTGCAACCCATGCAGGGCTGTTCTGATCAGGCACAGGCAGCCCCACGTGGGCTGCGAGCAGGTGCAGCGCAGGTTGCCAGCCATGGGGCAGGCGAGAGGCCACTTTTCCCATGCTCAGCACCAGCTTGTAACCCACCCCTGCTGCCAGCCTGGGGCCTGCACCGGCTCCAGGCTTGCCCATCAGGGCTGCACATGGTGGCAGCAGCTGCAGCCCCTCCCACTTGCTGCATCAGGCAGTGTTTGCTGCTGCTCCTGCCTGCCCAGAACTCACACGCTGGGCAGCCCAGAGGCGGCAGTGGCAAACACTGCCTGGTGTGCCAAGGCAGGAGGCCACAGCTGCTGCCTCCATGGCACAGTCCCTATGGGAAAGCAGCTCGTCCCCCACCCTGTGGCCAGTGCCCCATGCTGTAGCCACTCACAGCCAATGTGGGGCTGCCTGTGCCTGCTCAGGACAGCCCTGTGTGTGGGCTGTGAGCAGCTGCAACAGGGAGCACCGGCCACAGGGTGGGTGAGGGGCCACCTTGCCCCCACACTCAGCACCAGCTCCTATCCTGCCAGCGAGCAGGGGGTCAGGGCTGTGCGCTGCCCCCTGCCTGTACCGTGGGGTTGGGGGGGCATTGGGAGGGAGTGGGTGTGGGAGCAGGGCCTACACCTGTGTCCCAGGGCCAGCACCAGCAGGGCCCAGAGCAGGGTGGCAGGGGTACAGGGTCCCGCTGTTCTT
>NW_005842084.1:1126757-1143182 GCF_000455745.1 Alligator sinensis | reverse complement strand
GCTAGTAAAGCGACCAAAATGCTGGCTTGCATCCATAGATGCTTCTCAAGCAAATCCCGGGACGTCATTCTCCCCCTGTACTCGGCCTTAGTGAGGCCGCGGCTGGAGTACTGTGTCCAGTTTTGGGCTCCACAATTCAAAAAGGATGTGGAGAAGCTTGAGAGAGTCCAGAGAAGAGCCACGCGCATGATCAGAGGTCAGGGAAACAGACCCTACGATGACAGGCTGAGAGCCCTGGGGCTCTTTAGCCTGAAAAAGCGCAGGCTCAGGGGTGATCTGATGGCCACCTACAAGTTTATCAGGGGTGACCACCAGCATCTGGGGGAACGTTTGTTCACCAGAGCGCCCCAAGGGATGACGAGTTTGAATGGTCACAAACTACTTCAAGATCGTTTCAGGCTGGACATAAGGAAGAATTTCTTTACTGTCCGAGCCCCCAAGGTCTGGAACAGCCTGCCACCGGAGGTGGTTCAAGCGCCTTCATTGAACACCTTCAAGATGAAACTGGATGCTTATCTTGCTGGGATCCTATGACCCCAGCTGACTTCCTGCCCTTTGGCCAGGGGGCTGGACTCGATGATCTTCCGAGGTCCCTTCCAGCCCTGATGTCTATGAAGTCTATGATGTCTATCTCCACAGATTCCTGCCAGCCTGCACCCTGCTCTGGGCCACACCAGTGCTGGCCCTAGGACATTGGTCTCAAGACATTGGGATATTGGTCCCAAGATGGTGACCAGGGGGCAGGGCACCTGTCAAGGGACGCGGCTACCCATGCAGCCCTCGACAGCTTGCCACAACTTGGTAAGTGGCCCTCCGCCCAAAATAATTGCCTGCCCCTGGACTAGTAAGATGTAAGAGGCACAGCTTATTAGCCTATATGCAGAGCCACACTCATATTGTTGTATTACTTCTGGTCCAGGAGCTGAAGTGCAGAAAATTGGCAGCACAAAAGTTTCATCACACTGCTGCCTTGATGATATAGGGTACCTATACACGTGCAGCGAAGCTGCTCCAAAATGCTGTAATGACAGTGTGTCGGAGCAGACTCAGTTAATCAAGTCTGCTAGAGCGTAGTTATTACTGTGCTCCAGTAGACTCCAGTATGTATCAGTGTCCCCGTGTGTCCTATAGTAATTCTTCCCATTCGATGAGCTTTAGTTAAAGCACCCCTGCTGCCATTTTTCAGCACAGGGACGCTGATATATATTATGCTCTAGGCGCTTTAATTAGAGTGGTTCTTGGAGCCACTCTAAGTAAAGCATTCCCCTCCACACTCTTGGAGCACACGCATAAATGCCCATAGAGTCTATGGTCTAAACCATATAGACCCTGACCATATAGGCATGTCCATGTGATGGGTGCCAGTTCTGGAGGCAGGAGCATATGAGGAGCAGATCGCAGCTTTGCCCCAGGCCACAGCCCTGCATTGTTATAGCCGCAAGACCTTGGTTGTGCTCATCCATCTCATTGCTGGATGCTGCTCCCTGCCTGCAGGTGGCCTCATTCCATCCACCCAGCTGTGTGCCTTGTCCATGTGGATCCTCACCAGTATCTATGGAGAACTTTGGATCATGGGGTGGTGACACATGGGGGAGGGATTGACCAAGCCTAAGACATCTTATCAAAACTCCCCAAGTGGCCCTCCAGCCTAAATAGCTGCCCACCCCTGATATAGATTAACCCATGGTGAGTCACTGACAGGAGTACAGTTCAAATTCATGACTTCCTATCTCCTAGTTCTGTGTTTTGGGGCTACTGGATCAGAATATCCCTAATATAAGTGATAGGTTTAATTCTTTTACCTAATTACTTAATAGCTAGTTACATTGCTGATGTCATGTGTTATGCACTTTGAATACCCTGAAGGAACACACCATCTAAAAAACTCATCATCTAGGACCACAAGACTAATCAAGTATGGAATATAAACAGCAGAACGTGCCCATGGAGAATATGTGGCCAAAATAATCAGTGGTGTAATTTCAGTGAAACCAGCGGAACCATTTATACCTTATTAATGATAAGAATGGCAACATTTACAGTATTTTTTACATTATTTACAGTTCTAAATGACTATATTTTTTAAATGTTTGTTTTTTGCCTTTCTTCATTCAGTCTTCAAAGATGTTGTACAACACTTTCTCTTTGATAATATCATCAGATTTCTGGCTTTGTAACCTTTGTAACCTTCCAGAAATTCAAATAATGCAGTGAAACTTTTAAAATTGTTATTCTCGGATATTTATGGAATGACTCATATTCTAACCTAAAGTTTCTCAGAGGTGGAACAACATTCCAGCCTGTTTCTTTCAAGGATAGAAAGCAAGAACTTCTCCAATGTCTAATGCATTTTGTTTTGCAATATACACACGTACAGTTCAGGCATAGCTAAAAACAGGCGACCCTTGTTGTTCATGGGGGGTACGTTCTCATATCCTCTGAGAATGGCAAAAACCATTAATAAGGCACTGTGTTCAAGAATGCAGTGCCCCCGGTGGCTGGAGTGGGGAGCATGGCTCTGGCGGTGATGTCAGGAATGCGGCAGTGGGAGCATGGCGGCAGCGGTGGGAGCACAGTGGCAGCAAGCACGGAGCTCCCGAGGAGCTCCTGTAAGTGTATGAAGTGTATTTAAAATGCGGGTTCGGCATTCGCGAATATCTGAAACTGCAAATCCCGAACTCACGAATAGCAAGGGTTTCCTGTAATGAGTACTCAGAAGTTAGGTTCCAAAGAACCCTCCTCAAATATACTTCTGAATTCCAAAGCAAGATGATTGAATGAGAAATAGGTATAACTTTATAATATCTAAATTGTATATACCTGGTATAAAAGAGAAGTGCAAATTTAAGCTTATTTTTCTGTTCTTCAAGAAATACCACAAGCAAGGGATTCTGACTATTGGAGAGAAGTCTCAGTATGATACAGATAACTAGAACTGAAATTATTTGCAAAATGCAGAAGTAATTGCGCATCACATAATGATGCTTTTATGAAAACATCAGCTTTCAATATCAAACCATGCCAGTTGCATCACAAAAAGCAAGCAGCATCCCTGTGGTCTTTCTCAATGTAAAACAGTGGCTACTGCACTGGGACTATGGTAAAGAACTCCTTCCAGGAATTCAATATAAGCTACAATTCATGGTAAATATGCAGAAAGGACTACAAATGTTCTTCCAGTGACAGCGAGTGAAGAGACGTGACATAAAACCATAAAAGTTCATCATTAAAAGCAGACAGTGTTTATAGGTGACAGCATATAATGGGAAGATATGCATTCAGAGAATTATGAAAAGGTCATTTTGATTACTATGAAATCAACAGTTTTATTAAGACAACATGTTGAGTTAATCCCACTTAATATTAAAAAGTCAGAATAATACTTATAAGGAAGAATATAAAGGCAGACTATCACAAGTATAGCTCTACTGTTGACGGACAATAACAACAGGATGAATGATTTATTTTAATGTAAATTTATGTGCCTAGGGAAGGAATTGATGATAACCTGAAGTATAACTGGAAGAAAAGAGCTGGCATCATTCAAACTGGTCAGAAGAAATGGCAGGTAGATATTACTACACAACAGGGTTGCAGTTCAAGAAACCCAACACAAGTTGTCAGCTAAGAGCCCAGTGCTTTTTACATGTGCAAGCACTGCAGCACTGGCACTTTGAAAAGTCTCCAGCCCTGTGATGCATGCAATTATATAAGTGGCAACATGCATGTCAGCACGAAGAAAATGGCAGCTGTATGCTTGCTTTTGAAATAAAGCACTTCGGAGATACTTTAGTTCAAAAGTGCACTGCCTCTATTTTTTGTGCACTGACATGCATTTTGCTGCTTATACAACTGCATGAGGTGCAGCACAGTACACATCAGCTGGCATGTGGAGCAGACTTGATTAAGCGGTGGATCTCTGGCGTGTCATGGGACAACAAGGTATGTGTATAAATGCCCCCAGATACTAGGTATCAGTGCGGGTGTCTACATGAGATGTTTATTGCAGAGTAGACTAATTAGCTCTACAGTAAATGCCTCAGTGTCTACAAGTGCGGCCCTATTAGGCTGCAGGAAACTAATAAACTTCACATCAGGTTAGTACTTGTAAATACAAGTACTATCCTGCTGTGGAGTTCTTTTGTGAGCAGCAATGCACATGTAGATGCTGACCTGGCTGGCTGGGGCACAAGGGTGCTTCAGTATGGGAGATGCCTGCTGGCTAGCCCCTCACTGGAGCACCCTCATGCCCCAGCCAACTTTTCCGCAGAATGCTAAGCTGGGTCAGAGCAGCCCCAGGCTGGCAGGCTGACCTCACAGACCTCCTGCCAACTGAGACTGCTCTAACTCAGCTCAACATGCTGCAGTCCTGGGCACATGTGTGAACGCAGTGCCCAGGAGCAATAAACTCTGGTGTGATATGTGCTAGAGTTTATTGTTTCATGTGAATAGCATGTATAGATAAACCCACTGTTATTTTTATTCAATCTAGAGGTGCTCCAGACCAGGAACTTTTAATCCATATAACTATGCCAAATGCTCCAACACTTTTCATACATCACTGCCATTGTACCATATCTCTGAGCCTGTACGTACACATTCATTTGCAGCACTACTCCATCTAGGGAGATAGGAGACTGCTTCTTTCTCCTGTCCAGCTCCCAGGGGAGCCTGTCCTTTAGCCCAAAAGAAGAAATGACAGGATGTCCCAATCAGCTGTGGCCATGTCTGCCAAATATGACTGGGCTCCTTCAAAGCAGTGGCAGAAACAGCTGTTTGGGAAGTTTCCCTTGCCAGATCAGCCATTGCTGCTGCTGAAGAGGAAACAGGAAGCAGCAGCTCTTTAGCATCTGTGATCAGCACAGAGATAGCAGTTTTCCCTTACTCCTCCTTGGAAAGGGGGACTGGGATGCTGAAGCACTGGTACCACTATATGTAACTGTCCAGACACTACAAAATTTTGAAACAGAACTTTTGTGTGGTGGAGATACCATTTTTGTTGAAGATTTCCCATCTGTATAGAATTGCAACAGTCTGAATGTATAGATGTTTTTGGCTCTAAGGACACAGAACACTGTGAAAGTAATGTGTACCTAGCCTGAAAATCAAAATATCAACCACCACTGGCCAATCAGCAACATGGTCTGTGAACACCTCACAATAATTTTAATTCATGTGTCATCCTCAAAGACCACTGAGCTTAATTGGCACTAGCCATCTTTGGTGAATTTACCGAAAAGAAGACAATGGTTGTTAGATGTCATTGCACATCAGCAATTACATGTCATTGTGCTGAGGTGTTCTATAGAGCTGACTGATTTGAAGAATGCTATGACAAAAGTGTAAAAAAATGTAGTTGGTCCTTTTTTTGGTAAATGTTTAAAGAAAGTGGATTTTCAAATTAGCGTTTAGAAATAGCAATCTACCACTTCTTAAGTTTTTGATCAGTTATAGCCAAAATTAATATGCATCTTTTTTTTTTTAATGTATAATAAAAAAACAATGATCAAGGCTAAGATGTTTTAGACAAGAAGTTCCCAGTCTCTGTTGGAGTTCATCCTTCTTCTCTGGTTACCACTATCTAATCTCTGTTGGAGGTAATTTTTATCCTTACTTCAAACATGGTTCCAAAGAGAAAATGTTGATAGCTTCAAAATGTACTAATTACACTAACTGGCATGGATTTTCAGAAAAATCCTCCTGGGTGCAATATGCTCTCAGGCTTTTTCCCATTTTCAGATTATTTATTTCAAACACCAGATAAAATTATAATAACAGTTAAGGTATTTAACATGTTATTATGAATTGAGTAGACTGATAAACTTTGGTGCATCAGACCTGTTCACTCTAAATGCAGTATGTCTGGCATATTCAGAGGCATACTATAAATATGTCTTTACAGAGGAACCAATACTGTTTTCTTATCTCCTCAAATTGCACTGTGCACATAAATTTAAAAATCATGAATCAGGAAAAAATAATCATGAGCTTGATTTTTAGAGATATTGAATTATATAATTATATTTTTAGCTAAGTATGTATTAGTTTGTCTTCTAGTATTCTGCCCTTTTGGGACAACTCACCTAAAATTTGTGTGTGATCATTTTGGTGTCAGGTCCATCATCAGGCAACAGCAACTCTCCCCCACTGGGAGAGAGTAGAAAAGCAAGTTCTGATTAAGTTATCAAGTAAGGGTAACAACAAGCAAGTTAAAGTATTACTGTTCTGGTTATTCACTTATATAATAAAAATCTGGAACATATACATTTATCAATAAACCAATTTCACATTAAGCAGGTCTAATGTTAGTTAATAAAAAATGCAAATAATTAGAAAAAATATTCTCTATGCCAGGTTTCTTTTGGCATGGCCATGCAGTATATTATACTGTATATTTTGTGCCAAACTGCATAGCTTTGTACACTAATTCCAAAATGCAGTATGGAGTTTATGACAGCCATCTGCTGAGATTGCTTTCTTGTCTTCCCCAAATGAAATTAAAATATTGATAGAAACAATTTCTTCGTGGAAACTGAAAAAAGTTATCAAGAGAAATAGGCTAGATAAACTTTTATATTGTAACTAGAGAATTGCAATCAAGAATGATGGCAGAGACACAGTGCCACCATGCTGACTGGGATGGGGGGGAATGGTGGGGGCAAGGCCAGGACCACGCCACCACCACTCCATGGCACCACCATCTCCAAGCAGCAGGGCTGTGGGGGGAGGGGGCAAGGCCAGCGGTGCTGGCCTTGTCCCCCTCCTCTGTCCCCTCCATCCCTGCTATCATTCTTGACAGGAAATTCAGAAAAAAGCAGCGCTCCAAAACTTTGAAACAAAAATCAGGGACAGATCAGATAAAATAGTTGGGTGCATAAAGTGTCTCCTTGGCAGTTTTCACCTCCAAAACTGCCAAAATCCCTGTTTCATTGCTGCTTAATCTCTGATCTCTTAGACTCTTACATTTTGATTTACAAATTTTGACACACTTCTATATTCAGCATTCCATTTGGGCTATTTCTAGGTAGCTGAACATATTGACTTTAGGGGCTCTCTAAAGTGGAGGGGTGTGTGGGTGGGGAGGGGTGGGGGGCAAATTAGAGCCCCTGGGCTGATTCTGGCCTTCCAAGGAATTTTATCCAGCCCAGAGTGTGTCCCTCTGCTCCACCTGGCCCAGGCTTGGGAGGCAGCCCAGGCCATGGTGTATGCAGCTGGTCCTGCTGTCCCTGGGTACACTGCAGGGCCAGGGTAGCATGGCAGCTGGACTCTACTCAGATCAATCTAAATTTAACATCTGTATATACTTTAAATAAATACTTCAGACATATCTAAGCACATAGATAAGAGGCTTGATTTTCAGCAGTACTCACTATTTTCAGTTACCCAATTTTTGAATCTAGCTCTAAGGGCCCCACTACATGTGCAGGTAAAGGCATGACAGGATTTAATGCATGATCCACAAAATGGTGCCTCCTGCCATGCCACACATGCATGGCAGGAGGTGTGAATGTGTGGTTCCTGCATTAGATCCCATCACGCCTTATTGCTGGGTGAGCCTGATTTCAGGATCCCCCTGCACTAGGAAGAAGCTAGCTCCCATGGCTGGGAGGCCCTCAGCTGATGGGCCACCCAAACATGAGGGTGAGCTATGTGCCCCTGGGGCTGGGAGCTCCACCAGCTAAGCCAGACCCCCAGCCACAGGGGTGCACCCTGGGTCTCCAAGGTAAGGAGCCTGCAACTGAAGTGGATGCCTTAAGTGTAACGTAGATGGGGTCTAAGTATAGTAGCATTTTTTTTCAAAATGGATTACACCAACTTTTAAAGTTGTCATCTCAAAAAAAAAAGAGGGGTAATAGATATACATATTAAGAAAAATGATATGGAACTAAACAAAAGATGATTTAGACCAGATGCATTATTTTTAAAAATTGCCTAATGATAGTGGAACTGGTCAAAGATATATCGAAGTCATTTAAAATTTGACTGAAAAAATATGAGGGGATAAACTGTAGGAAAAAATTCTTCCATGACAGATTGGACTAGGTACCCCTATAGTTCATTCTTATTTCTTTGATTAAATTTTCCTTGGAAAGTTTTTATAGCTACCAGTAACATTTTTACATCATAGGGCAATTCCTGATAACTTTTAAATTTGGCAGTAATTTTAAATAGCAAGCATCAGAGTTTTAACCAACGAGACAGCCTAGAACTGCTATCACAAATGTTAATAATTTTTCAATAAAGTACATCATTTACCAGCAATGTAACAGTTACATGACAGTTCACTTTGCCAAAACTAGATTTTTGGATGGAAATTCACAAAAGAAAGCTATGTAGTTTGTAGAATATTAATTTTAGTTTATTTTCAAGTGCATATTTTATATACATTTTAAACAAGCAAGAGAATTTTAAAATAATTTCAATATATGACCATGTAAGGCAGATCAAACTTAATTTAATACAGTCAGAACAAACATTCGAAAAAAACTGATAAAAGCATTCTAATGATCTTATAAAGAACTTACTAAACAAAGTGAGAGACACCGGCCAAAGTTTTGTTGAGAAATTCTAGCAACCGGCATGCTTTGAAAATAAAGCTTGAAATTTGACAAGGGAGGAACCTGGGTATCAATGAAATGCTTTCTATCATCCTTTTGCAAATCTGACCAAACAAAAACAAGTCCTGAGCCTATGAAAAACTCAGTTAACACACACTTAGTGGAGGCTTGTTAGAGTTTGGTAGCTAAATTTTCCAAAGATTCTGTGCTAGCCATTCCCCAGATGAGGGCTGCAAGAACTGAGCAGGATGTCATTTCAATTGTTCCCCTAGTCTCTGGGAGGCTACTGTGGTACAAGGCACAGGACCTGGGAGAAAAAAGGCTGACTCACCTATACTCCAATTCTTCTCCCTTGGCATTGGGGAAATAAGGTTCTACGGAGGAGAGGATGGAACAGCCTGAGTAGAATGCAGAGGTGCAAGGAACTGGAGGATCAGGATGTGGTTCTAAATGGTGGAAGAGCATTCATTGAGACTAGAATCCAGGGGCAGAGACAAGGTGACCAGGACTGGCATACAGAGCCAAGTCAGGCCATAAGAGTGACACTGGGACTGAAACATGGAGAGAGGGGTTGAGTAAGAATTGGAATGGGTTGAGGAGAGGCTGGAGACACATGGGGCTCAAAGATCTATAAAGTTCACTTCCCTTAGAACAGGAAATAGAACCCAGGATTTCAGACTCCACATTCCTATTCCATCAGTCAGTATCAAACAATAGAATGTGTGCATCATCTTTGTTTTGTGCTTGTCCTATTAAGGGCGTAGCAGCTTATCACTGGTATCAGTCTCTTCATAAGGTCAAGTGTTTGGATTTGGTGTGATGAACCTAAAAGTTCTCGCTATGTTGATGAACAATGTAGAATGAATATAGTTCCATGACATAGCATTACATTTTTTTTTCAGTTTGATTATTTTAAAATCGAAGCAATTTAAAATCTAAGTATAAGTGCAAATTCCTGAACCTGGAATGCAACATATGCTTGTGATTACATACACAAACACAGACTGAGGAATGGCTGGCTAGGCTGCTGTACTGTAGGAAAGGACATAGGGATACCGTGGACACTGTATATGAGCCAACAGTGGGCTCTGGCTGAAAAGAAATGAAAAGGAGCTGCTTGTGAGTCAAGAGAAGTGGTTCTTCCACTCTATTCAGCATCAAAGAGGCCTCTCTAGGAGCACTGTGTCTAGTTCTGGAGATCATACTTCAAGGAAGATGTCATGAAATCAGAAAGAGTCCAATGGAGAGCAACACAAAAAATATTAGAGGTATCAGAAATATGGTGTATAAGGACAGACTGAAAGAATGGGGACATTCAGTGTATCATGTTAGGTCAGAAGAGAAGAAGACTGAAGGGGATGTGATAACAGTCTTCATATACCTGAAGGGTGGTTATATGTAAGATGGAGGTAAGGCTGTTTTCTGTGGCTATAGGGGACAGGACAAGAAATAATAATCTTAAATTGCAACAAGGTAAATTTAGATAGGATATTAGGAAGAATTAAGCAGCTGTGAGGGTGGTTAAACATTGGAACATCGGTTGTGGAATCTCTACCCTTAGTAATTTTTAAGAGCAGATTTGACAAACACTTGTCTGAGATTGCTAATATAAGGATGATCCAGCCTTTAGCAGGGGTTGGACTAGATGACCTCCTGAGATCCCTTCGAGTGCTACTCTTCTATAAATATAGATTTCTATATGATATTATATTCTTGCTGCCCAGTTTCAGAGCGCTAATATCTGAGATTCAGAAGCAGAGAGTAATCATGACTGCAACAAATGCCAATATGACTTGGATTCTGAATAAACAGAGAACAGTAGGAATGCTATAAATTCCAACATCTCAAGACATACGTGACTCAGATTAGCTGCTCGTATTACTTTAATCTGTCTATAATTTTCCAGTTGTACAATGTGGATAATACTACCTAACCACACTCAAATACTGCAGTGGTAAGTGCCATAGAAAAGATTATGAACAATTTAGTAATTCTCTCTACAGGGAAGGGTCAAAATAGTGTACAGTAAATAAGTTAAACAGTCACTAAAACAGAGTGACCTGTCCCCTTAAGAGGGGGAACCCAGCCCTGCTGAATAGCTGCAGATGTGAGGAGGCTGTTGAGAAGAGAGTTTAAAAATCCCAGAGAAGAGCAAACTGTGAAAGAACTGTTGGGAGCCAGAGACAGGAGTTGGGCTGGCTGCACAACCAATTCAGATTTTATCAAATACTTATTTTCCATTATTTAAAATGATAGTAATAAGTCTTCATCAGAAAGCTAATCTCCAACACTTGTATAGCATGCAAGATTCAGACTGAACATGAAGCAGACACAAGCAACTTACTGCCCATGGGCTGGATATGGCCTGCTGCAGCTCAGGTAATCAATTGCACATTTCAGCCATAGCAACAGACTGAAGACTAGGTAAAGGTCTCCTACTATTACTGATTAATATAATTTGAAATCTTTTAAAACAAGTGCTAAAATCTGAATTGATTTACCTTTTTTGGCTACGTTGAATTTTACTACTAATAAAAAGTAGATAAAAATTGAAAGTACACCTGTCACTTATTGTAATAATACAAAAAATAATTGCCAGTAACCATAAGTATAGGCAGCTGTCAGTATTCGACCTTTGCTTTTTTCTATAGTGTATATTTCTAATGATCTCTTGTAAATGCACAGAGAGTTCTTTGCAGGAACAATTTAGCATTGACAAGGGAATGGAGATTACACATATAGATCTTTTCTATCTCTAATCCCATGAAGTTATAGTTGTTTTGCTTATTTTCATGCTGAGTAATCTTTTACTGGTAATATTATTCAAGCAACAAAAATCCAAACTAATCCAAAACCAGGAACAATTCCAGGTTTATAACAGGCTCTGCCTTCTAGGATGCTTGTAAAAGGCTTTTATAACTTTCCATTTGGACAATTACATTTTATCCTTCAAAGGACTATTCTGCTATTCCCCTTGAGTATTTGCAATTAGCACAGAACTTGGCAGCTAGAAGGCTCACAGGAGCCAGGACCTCTCAACACATCACTCCATGCTGATCTTTAGCTTCCAATAAAACAGTGAAAATTAAGAAAAATGGTAGAAAGTATAGCATATTTGTTCTCACTATATGTGTTAGTACTAGGTCAACTATTCAATTGACTTCAACCTTAACCAAAGTAAAAAAAGATTTTTTTTCCCCGTTTTTAGTTGAATGATGAAATATATTGTTGTGATTTGTTTTCTTTGGTTGCATAACTAGTTCCATAATGTTATAAGCATGCATCCAATCTTGTGCAAGTTAATCTTTGAAAATGTGGTTTTAGCTGTCAAAATTTCTTGTACTTGCTTCTAGTTCTTACTACTGGTAATGATACCAAATAAAAACAGCTAAGGGAGAAACAATAAAATGCTATTTTGCCTCATGAATTTTCCCAAAAAGGTCAGTCAAGTTCTGCTTGCAGACTGTA
Organism: Alligator sinensis; assembly: GCF_000455745.1. Taxonomy (NCBI): domain Eukaryota; kingdom Metazoa; phylum Chordata; order Crocodylia; family Alligatoridae; genus Alligator; species Alligator sinensis. The sequence continues at coordinate 1,131,156 of NW_005842084.1, read as the reverse complement.
TTTTTCCAGGGATGATAAAGTTGTTCAAAAACAGTTTTATTTGCTGATCTCATGTTGATTTTAAGTCCTGAGAGATTAAAAACTAAAATGCCCTCAACACTCCAAGGTTGTAAAATTGGCAGATTGGTAAATTGAAAGGGAAGAATTTGTAACTTTACAAATCAGCTGAAATCTGGTATCTAAAGTGGAGAGTTAAACAAATTGTTTAATTTTATTGCAGGATTAATCAGAAGCTGCAATCTGATCAGGGCCACATTGTGCCAGATACTGTACACACATAGATGTAATCTAAAGTCTACTGAAGTGGACATACGCATATATGCATGCACATGCGTGCACACATACACACACACCATAGCTTTAAAAATGCATGACTCTCCCAACTACACAGTGGGTCCAATAAAAGATATCACCAAGCCCCACTCCCTGCCCCACCCCACCAATCCTTGCTTCTTGAACATTTCCTGGACTTTCTTGGCTACAACACCACTCAAACCCTACCACTTTTACTAACTGACATTTACTAATAGATGTTGTTCTGGAGGGGAATCAGTTATTCTGGGATGTATCCCAGGGGCCTGGGCCTGCAGGTTAACAGATCCAGGAGCCATGCTCAGCCCTGAAGTGCATGTCGTCAAGTGTGGGAACTCCCGTAAGATTCCTGCACCATACTAGTTTCCCTGCTTGCAGACATGCACTTTGAGTTTGGGTGCAGCAGCTGCTATGCCCCATGTCTATAATCGAGGACTCCCCTAGGGTTTTCTCCATTTGCAGACATGCCCTGGGAACTGTCCTGTAGAACCAGGCCCCTAAAGCATCTGAAGTGCCTGCCTGGGACAGGTGGAGAGTGCAGGCAACCCTGGCTGCCCATACTCTCACACAATATGCAAACGTCTGCCATGAAAAGACAGCACAAACTGGGTGCATCTACACATGCACTTTACTGTGGAGTAGACTAATTAGCTGTGGAGTGAATCATCAAAGTCTACACATGTGAAGGTATGAGGCTGTAATAAACTAATTTATGCTGGGGACAGTACCATCTTACACCAGGGCAATTAAATGTACATGTAGATACTGACCATGGGCAAAAATTGCACCCAGTCAGCACAACCACCTGGGGGACAGACTCCTGCCTGCAGCTTAGCCACATGGCTCCAGCCTTTCATCACCTTTGTGCCCCAGCCAGCTTGTCTGCCTCCCACTGCTGCCACCCAGAGCCCCAGTGCTGGCCTCGTGTAATCAAATTGCTGCTGTCCTGGACACACATGTAGACTCTGCACCTGGGAGTAGTTTACTCTGACTCAAACTGCTCTGGAGTTTATTGCTTCAGATTAAATGCACATGTAGACACACCCACTGTTATTACAAATTGTCACAGTCATGATTTGGGGTATTTGTGGTGAGACAAGGGGCAAGGACACCTGTTTTCATGTTTTGCGCTGCCATAAAAATATTTATGGAGGCACAAGGGCACCGTCCCTTGCAGCCAAAAGAAGCAAGCCTTTTTTGGGTGATATATTTTAGTGGAAAAACTGTCTAGCTAGACAGAAGAGCACTTTGTGCCCACAGATAGTTTAAGATCTCTCTCAACTATGCAGTTGGTCTGATAAAAGATATCACCAAAACAACCTGTCTAGTTTCTTGCACATTTTCTGGGCTTTCTTAGTTAAAACATCACTGAAGACCTACTTTATTTATTAAGAGTCAGATTCTACCACATGTACTACCACTGAATATTTCAGAATTTACTCCTTGAGTAAATCCCCATTGACAACAATTTGTAGAGAAAGGTAACCCTCAATATTATTTACACAGTTAACATGCTTAGTAATTACAGATGGTCTATAGAGCCTTATTCCTTTTATTTGCTAGCTCCAATTGAAAAGTTTTCACTGGAATTAAATTTCAATGAGAAACAAAAACAAATGTACAATTTCCCTTTCCATTTGTCAAGCATTTCTATGTATAACATATCTTTTCCCCATGGTGTTTACCTTGGTTTATATGGGATGCCTTTACTGGTTCCCTAGGGCAGAAATACAAATGTCTATATTTGCTTGGTGAATATTTTACATGAGAAGGTTAGGTATTTTGAGAACATTTGCAAGATTGATTGAGGACAATCTTTTGTAAATTCTTTCTATATATACAGATGTACTTTGATAGGATAAGATTCTATCCTTTGAGCAATAAGTTTGCCTCAGGGGAAAAATGCTATTGTTGTAAAGAAAGTTTTGCTTCTTCTCAGTTAAAACATCAGTAAACTCCAGTATGATACATTTTCTCTTTACAATTCAATTTGCTTTTAATAAAAAATAGTAATTACAACTATATATTTATAAATATATATATAATATAATATATAATTATATAGAGAGTCATTATATACAGAGTAATTTTAACATTACTCCAGCCGAGGCAAAAATTGAAACAAAATATTTATCTACCCTGTTTTATTTCTTCTATACGATTCTCACTTATAGGTTCTACTTAAACCAATGAATTGATAATCTGTTCATACCTTACTACAACTTTGCTAGTTCCAAACTTGGATTTATCCCTGATGATTTGGGTTTTAATAACTAGAAACCTTAAGTAAAACTCCAAGGGAGGGAAACAATATGAACCAAAATCAATGAAAAAGTTTAATCAAAACCTGCATAAATTGAAACCAGCAAAGTTCACACAGTTCTAAAATTATCTTGCAGTGCTGTAAGAATACTCAAGAGAATTAAAAAAAAAATATTGCCTTGGTCAATATACTCCAAGTGAATCTGATATGAAAGTCACTGGATAAGAAACATAAAAGCAAATTTCATTTTGACATAAGAATTTTTTACTAGCAAAACAGTTTCAAGCTTTTTCTTTTCCCAGATGATTTGAAAGAATTATAAGGTTATCAGAAGCCTTGTATCATAATGTTTTTAATATCTTTCACAGTAAAAACTGTAAAAGCAGTCATATCAGTGACATGCTTTTTCCTCTCTCTCAACTGTTTTTATCTAATTACAATTCTAAATATAGATACATAAGCTGCTTAGAAAAGGAACAGAATAAACTATTATCCTTTTATGCCTATCTTGTTAGTTTTTTGGTGGTTGAGAGCTCTTGGTTATCATTTTATACCATACTTGGTTATCATTTTTTTTACAATAAACATCACTTTGCAGGATTTTAAATGTGTAACATTTTCATCCTGATAAACCTAATCCTGATAGTGGGAATAAAGAATCCAGGTTTGCCCTGTCAAGCTGAAAATTCACTAAAGCTGAATATAGTCAGGTAGGCAAGAATGGGGTTGCTAAATGCTACCAAAACCTGTACAGGTTGGGTGTTTGGACCTGGCAAAAGTGGCAGAAAGCACATTTAGCTGGATTTGCCAACCTAAACATACTACAAGGCCCATTTAATGTCTTCATTTGTAGAATGGAGTTAGTTGAGAGAGGTTAAATATGGAGCTGTGACTGAGGCTAACTCTACATAATGATTAGGGGAAGCTTATGAATTCTGTCTGGTGTTATAAAATTATTGATATAGAAACTGCTATATTACTGAATAGTTCTATGGGTGCAGACAGAAGTAACAAATGAAACATCTGAAATACCTTTGAAAAGCTTCAAAGGGCCAGCTGTACTGCCCATTGAAATGTTGCAGAAGCAGCTGAGGCACTCCAAAATAGTACCTCTTGAAATTTTGGAGCATTTCACTTCTCATATGTGTAAAGGGACAGGGGACCCATAGATCCTCCAGAATCCCACAGTGCTCTGCTCTCTGCCCCTTTTCTGCCTCTTGGGGAGGACGTGGTGGAGAGGCACTCTCACAGGTTGATGGATAATCTCCAGACTGTCCAGCTGCCAGGATTTGCTCCAGGGCTCGGGATGCTGTCAGATTCCAGGACACTTCCATGTTCCCACTGGTACCCCTGCGCCCATTGTCAAAATCCCTGCAGTGTCCGTCTGGCCAAAACTTTGCTTACTCTTATTGCTGCTGCCAGAACCAGGATCTCCAGCCTCAGTCTCCACTTCTCTCTTTTCCTACTGGTTGGAAGGAGGGAGGACAGGTTTAGGGCAGGAGAACTGAAATCCTGGTGGCAGGGAGTATCCACAGACCCCTGCATCAAGCCCTAGCCACAGTCAACTTCTCCACTTAGGCTCTCCAATCTGGTGAAAGACATCCTCTGCTCCCTGTAGCTCCCCAGATTTAGTGAAGCATGGCCTGTGAAATGATGGGAAGCATGGCAGAGTCTCTTCCAGAGGAAATGATTCGTAGATTCATAGATGTTAGGGTTGGAAGGGACCTCAATAGATCATCGAGTCCAACCCCTGCATAGGCAGGAAAAAGTGCTGGGTTTAGAGAACCCCAGCTAGATGCCTATCTAACCTCCTCTTGAAGAACC
>NW_005842084.1:1126212-1126479 GCF_000455745.1 Alligator sinensis | reverse complement strand
CCCTAGCCTCTCCTCATAGGGCTTGGCCTGCAAGCCTTTAACCATATGAGTGGCCCTTCTCTGGACCCTCTCCAGGTTATCCACGTCCCTCTTGAAGTGCGGCGCCCAAAATTGCCCGCAGTATTCCAACTGCGGTCTGACCAGCGCCCGATAGAGGGGAAGTATCACCTCCTTGGTTCTGTTCGTCATGCATCTGCTGATGCACGATAAAGTGCCATTAGTTTTTCTGATGACTTCGTCACACTGACGACTCATGTTCATCTTGGA
>NW_005842084.1:1118038-1125878 GCF_000455745.1 Alligator sinensis | reverse complement strand
ATCTGCCTGCTATGAACCCATGCTGGTTTCCCCTCAGCATAATTTGTCCTGCCGGGCTCTCGCAAATGTGAGCCTTGATAATTTTTTCAAAGACTTTGCCAAGGATGGAGGTGAGACTGACTGGCCTATAGTTGCCTGGGTCCTCCTTCCTCCCCTTCTTGAAAATGGGGACCACGTTGGCCCTTTTCCAGTCTTCCAGGACCTGGCCTGTATGCCATGAGTGTTCAAATACTCCCGCCAGTGGCTGGGCAATGACGTCAGCCAGTGCCTTCAGTACCCTTGGATGGAGCTCATCCGGGCCTGCTGACTTAAACGCATCGAGTTCCTCCAAGTGCCTCTGCACCATCTCAGGGTCTACGCTTGGTAGTCTGGTGCCCTGCTGCTGCCTCTCTACAATCCCAGTGAGAGACTTGTCATGCCCCTCGCTTAGGAACACTGAGGCAAAGAACTCATTGAGGAGTTCAGCCTTGTCCCCCCTGTCCTTCACCAATTGCTTATGCCCATTTAGTAGAGGTCCTATTCCACCCTGGGCCTTCCTTTTACTCCCTATATATCTAAAAAACAGGTTTTTTTCATCCTTAACTTGGGATGCCATCCTCAGCTCCATGGTAGCTTTGGCCTGTCTAACTGCCTCCCTACAACTCCCTCCTAAATGCTACCCTTCTAAAACATTCCCAAGCCCATTACACTTGGAAACATTTTAAAAATTCAAAAAAAGCATTGTGAATTGGCAAGATTGAGACATACCTCTCTCAGATCAGGGACCAAGTGGGCCTTGAGGAATCAGTGACCACCTCTGCAAAATGAATCATCTGTGACAATAAATTTCCTCAGGCTATGAGTAGATACTTGCATATTCTGTCTGAAGGAAATGGGAAAATGGAGAAACTACTTGCAGTGAGACAGAGAGAGTTGACAACCAAGGATTTTAAAGGTTTTCTAGGGAAAAATAGACAGATACATAAAGAAAGCTTTGGTCAGGAGGGGAAGTGACTGAGCATACTTCTGTACTGCAGTGATGGAGCTACAGGATCAACAAATGACAAAGGAATAAACTCTGAGCTACTGTCTGCCTTCCTATATACAGATTGACACCCTGGAGCATCTAGCAGACTAGTTGGAAGGTTCCTGCAATTAGGAACAACGACAAACTTCCGAATGATCTGCAACCTCCTGAATTTTAACTAAAAGCAACAGTGTGTTTACAGGCCACGTGAAACCTTTCTCTGCCTACATTTCTCTCTGCCTATTGTATGCTTCCTGAAGAATTAAACTGTAAATTGAAGCTCATACCTTGCAAGAGATTCTGGAAAAGTATGGATTTAAGGTGTGGTGGGAATCTGAAGTCAGGACTGGACCCTTGTGACAGGCAAGTGGACTGTGACTTCCAGCTTTCAAGAGGGAAAGCCTATATCCCAGGCACTTTTATAGAGGCTATGAGACTGAAAGGCTGAATCTAGAATACTCTTTGACTCCAGGGACTTAAAATACCCAAGGATTCAGTGGCTGGGAATCCCTGACAGCAATCTGGGAACAAGGGGCACTGAGGAAGATGCTGTCATGATCTACAAAAGGACTTGTGCCACTTTAGGTGCCTGAATTCTTCCTTAAAATACATACTTCCAAAAGCCTATATGTACCTATGTTTTCACTAGTAATTCCCTAGATTCTTAAATATCTAATTTTAGGCCCTAACTGCTTAATCCCTTCCACGCAACAAGGCATTTGTTGATGTCTAAGATCCCTCAGGATTAGTAAATTTGGCCTTCCTCATGTATTTCATTTGAAAGTTCTGATCTATCAAGGGTGCTCAGATAATGTCTTTGGAATCAAGCCTTACTTGAAACATGGCATATTGGTGATGGCCTACTTTTACTTGATGCTTAGTAGCTAGAGTGCTCACCTATGGTTTGTGGGTCCAGGATTCAATATTGTCCTCTGCCTATGGATCATTGAATACACATCTTTCACTTCCCTTTGACTAACAGAATATAGGGTAACTTTTGCACAGAGTAATTAAATATTCATTGAACCAAAGCAGGGCTAGATTAACTTATATACCATGGTGTATGACTCCAAACCAAATGGGCCCCCCTGCATGTTCCTTGTTTCTTTGGCCACAGGAACAACAGCGTCCTCCTTTGGTTTTGTGAAGTAGGAAGGGAGTCCTAGAAATGGGCTTCCTGTACTGCTTTGCAAAACAAGGGAAAGAAAATCCTGCATCACAGAAGACTGAGTGTATAAAGGCCCTTTAGCTTGACTTGGATCAGTGACAGAGACAGAATTATTCTATGGTCTAGTGGTTGGGGCATTTGCTTTTGAAGAGGAACAACTCACTTCTACTCCCTTGTCCAGTGACTATGTAAACATGTTATTCAAAATGGAACAGCCTGAACAAGAAAAAGAAAGCCCAACTAGCTGACAGTTAGGGCACCGTTAGCTTGGCAGTTAAGTTTGAAGTTCCCTCTGGCAGAGAAGGGATTTGGAGCCAGATTTCACACACCTCAGTTGAGTGCTACAAATATTAGACTATTAGGTAAAAAGTTTTCCCCTTTTTCTTCCAACAACTCTGTTGTGATAAAGGGCTGAATTAGATTTACAAGGGCTAATTCTGATTCAAGGAGAAGGTTCAAAGCACAGAAACGTCAGCATTTCCCACTGGTAGAAAATTGATTTTGGAGAAACCTGTTATTAGGTGCTTAACTTTTCTCAGGCTTTGTATAGGGAGTCTGTATGCCTAACTCAGGGAAAGTGCCTAAGACCTTATCTACCCAGAGAAAGTAGTTGTGCATGTATCATTCTTCCACTAAGAAGGCAGAACAGGATGTCATTTTAGAGACCAACTGGTAAAAAGAGAGGCATTACATATAAATGGGTAACAACCTACTTTGTCAGATGCTTTGAAGGGTCTTTTCCAAACATCTGATAAAGTAAGTTTTTGCCTACAAAAGCTGATGTCTCTCTTATACTGTTAGTCTCTATGGGGATACTCTGCCCTGACTTCAGGCTAACACAGGTTACCACTTGTGTGCTCTTTACCAATTTTTTACCATTAAAGAATTTGGGGCTTGTTTACATAAGGACATCTAGGAAATTTTAAAAGTAGCAATTAAATATATTAAAGCAATGCATGTTATCCCCACACAGGCACTCTCATTCAGCTACTTGATCCCTAAATGAGACATCCCCACAGGGGCTTCACTGGTTGATTTGTATTAACTTTCCTGAATGTTCCTGTGTAGACAGGTCCTGACACTAACAAAAAGCATTATATAAGTGAAATTAATACAACTGGTGGTACCACAGAGTGAATTCAATACACTCTCATTGTATCATAAATGATTGATATATCAGGTTCTTAATCTCTTCACCTCTGCCTTTTTTCTCTACAATGAATTTTATTTTCTTCATTTGTATGATGTAAAGCATCAGGGTCAAACAGCACAAGACATCAGTTTCATGTTTATTCACAGGTCATAGACACAGGAAGAATCTCAGCAGTCTCTGTCAATAAATGAAATCACACCTTTGAGCAAACAGCATAATGGCTGAGGACATTGCATGTACTGAATGTGTCCTAAATGCATTTCACTTGACAGGAGGCAGATTTCTGAAGTCATCTAGGTATATAAATATATTTGAAAATCTGCTTCCAGCTGGTGTTATTCTGCAAAGCTCAAAGGAAGTCAAGGTTCTACAATCATTTTCACCAACGAAAGGTCTAGCTTTGTGTTTTAAATTGAGAAACCCGCTGCCTCCTTAAATCTTCCCCCAAAATCAAACAAAGAACCAAACAATAAACCTTTTAACTTAAAATCTGCAAAGCAAGTAGAAAGGGATCATTTTTGTTGCAAATGATCTACAAACAATAACTGGGCCAAATACTGCTTAAGTTACTCATGAGAATGATCCAATTGACTATTATGCCTGTACCCACTGGAATAAAGCAAACAGAATTTAGCCTATTAAATTTGTAGAACAGTAAACATAAACCACATCTTTGGAACGCAATTAAAACAACAAAAATGAAAATATTTTTCTATTAATGCAAGCAGTAGTACTACGCTTCACTTAATCAGGACGCAGATAATTACGAAATCCGGTTAATTGGGACATTTCCTAGGGAGCCAAATTAAACCAAACGAGATTTAACTGGCAACAGATAATGGTTAATTGGGATGATAATTCCACTTAATTGGTATGTCTGCAGGCAGTTAAGGGGTCTGTGATGCTTAGAGGCTAAGAAGTGCTTTCTCCAAAGAGCTGTGCCATTGCCTATTCAGTAAAGCAAAACTGCTTTAATGCCCCCACCTAGGTATTAAACAATGTTTAAAAGTTATTTTTCAAGATGACTTCTCAGAAACTTGGTGATATTGTAATTTTCTAATCCAATTACACTTTAGCTCTGAAAAAATACTCCAAGTCTTTGGTTAGAATGAAAATGCTTTACTTTTAACACTTTCCTGGGTTATCAGCAGAGATACTGTATTTCTCTGATTTAAAAAAAACCAACAGCCAATTTTCAGTTTAAATAAAAAGTACCCCCAAATCCACATTTTTCCACGATTTAAACGAACCACCACTAGTATATATTATATAGATATATGTTATATATGTATATATAGATATATATTAGTGCTGTTTTGTTTAAATCATGGGAAAATGTGGATTTGAGGTTACTTTTTTCAACTGAAATTTGGGGTTTATTTTTTAAATCAGAGAAAACCAGGATCCCTGGTTATCAGATTTGATGTTAATGAATCAACAAGTTTGATAAGCTGTGAGAACCATCTCTAATACAATTTGTTATTTTCTCTTAAAAGAAATATTTATTTGGGACTTTAAATTAGCTGCAAGAAAATCTTAATTCAGATGGACTTGTAATCTCCACCCACAACAATCAAAAGATTTAATTAACAAGAAAGGAAGCAAACTTATATTAACTAGCTAATTACCATTCTGTATGAGCTCTATACATTCTGCTATGTGTATTCCACCTCTTGAAATGGAAAATCACAAGGTAAATAAAGCATTTTTCAATTACCTGCCAATAAATAAGTTATCATTGGCATTTACTGCACTAATGAGAAACAATGGAATTACACACAACCAATATGTAGTCCCAAATACTTCCTTTCAGAATAGTTCAGATATTCTGAAATATATATAATATATTAATATTACAGCAAAATGAAACAACTAGATGCTCAGATATTTCTTGAGTTCTGACCAACATTTTGCACAGTGTGAACAAACGGCAAGGGTGAAGGGTCAAACACTGAACCTTTACTTCTTCTGAATATTATCTTACTTCATAATGAATTCCATTATGAGCTTGGGGACCATTTATTGTAAGTGTACCAGTTTTCAAGTAGCCTAAAAACATGATATTTGACATAAGATGAATAGCAAAACCAGTTTGTTTTCTGAGCCTAAATATTCTTTGTCACTTTGGGAGATTATTTGAATACTACCTTTCTCAACAAAATTGAAGCAAAATTGCAGGCAGATTCTAAGCTACTAATGTTATTGCAGAGTGAAAACAGTTTCATTCAAAGTGCATGCAACACCAGAAATGGGACAGTTGAGCTTACATTAAAAGATGGGATTACTACATTTGAGTGGGATTCAAGGGCGAAGGGCCAGATTTTGAAATTCTATGGAAGTTAGGCATATAGGCAGTTTTGAACATACCACTTTGCACCTATCTGCACCTTTAAGATGTCTTTGAAAATCTGATCTACATTTTCATTGCACATTCTACTGAACATTAGAATAGGAAGATTAGTATGTTTTCTCAATTTTGAGAAAGTCTATTATACAGATTATGTAGACCTGATACACAACAGACCTCACATACATATGTATTCAAAGGTAGATAAAACCATCATCCAAATCGCAACAGAGCTCAGAAAACCAGAAGATAACAAAGCTGAAAAAGCAACAGAATGAAGAGAATAAACAGATAAAACCTTTGTTTGCAGGGAGGAAATTGCACAGCTAGTCTGGAATTATTATTCCACTAAAACTATCCCAATATAATTTAGTTATTTTGGAACAAACCTTCCATTCCAGAATAAAGTCACTTTTATTTCAAAATAAATTGTCCACAGGGGAGCTGTTCTGACAGTCAAGTTGTGCCAGTCAATTGCTCACTGTAGAGAGCCCTAAAAAGGATTATGGCTACTGTCAATCTTCAAACTACCAAACTTCCAATGAAAGGGAAAAAAAAAGAAAAAAGAGAAAAGTGGGATGGCACCTTGTAGCGGAACAGTGCTCCCTCAGGCATGGAGATAAAACAGCAAAAGTATTATTTATTTGGAATTAGAAAAGCAAAACAGTGTATTGCATACTTAGAACACAATCATTTTTGAGAGAGCTATCATTATAGGTAAGGGTCAGCCCAGATGGGCCATGGCTCATCTAATCAGCACTTAACCTTACCCTAATCTGACCCCTTTTAAGCTGTTTGCATCAGGGCTGTTCAACTTGCTACCCATGGACTCCCATCCAGCCACTGCTCTCACCAACACTCTGGAGAAAAGCTTATATGCCCAAGTGTTTGAGCTGACAAGCATGGCAGACAGGTCTGAGAAAACCATATTCTTCCACTCAGGATGCTTATCCATGAACAGTTCCATGAAGTCAGGAACCTAGGCACCATCAGCCACATAAGTACCTGATATCATAGCAGCTGAATATAGCTCTTCAACTGCCCTTTTTCTGTTCATGTTTATTAAATGGAAACTTCCAAACAATAACAAGGAATTCCAGTCAGACCGGAGGCAACACATGATACAAAAAGAAACACTCTTCCTTACTAGGCTTGAGAACAAAAAAGCCAAACTAAAAGGCCAAATTTCAGCTGTGATTTTTCATAGATTATAAGCTATTTTCTCAGCTGTTGCTAGCAAATAAATTACTGTACAAATGGTTGAACTGCAATTTCAGATGTTCCAGAACACAGATTACACAGTATCTCTGGGAGAGACAATATAAAACAGATGCATTAACAACTGCAGGAATCTCAAAGAAAATACTAAGCAAAAAGTATTTTCTTGTGTGTGCAGAATCCTGTCATATCCAAAAAAATGTCCAATAGTCAAATTGTCTGCAAGTCTAGCAATTCAATAGTTTTTGAAGCCTTTGACATGAGGCAAATGGCTTATCTCAGTTTAACTCAGCTACTGAATCACCTAAAATATCTATGACTATGATAAAGATTTTCTTCACTGATACACATGCCTAATTATTAACTAATCATATCAGAAGATACCTATCCGATAGCCAATTTACAGGATTGAGATCTGGCAGCTTGGAGAGCAGTGTCCAGGTGGTAAGTCTCTGGGAGGGAAGGGGCATGGGGAGTGGGGTGCAGATCAAGGCCCCCATGGTGAGGGAAGGAGTAGGGCAGGGGCAGGCACTGCCCAGCCAGGGCAGTGAATGCAACCGTGGGAGCAGGACAGACCCATGGACAGCTTGTCTGGGGGGTTCAGGGTCATGGGGAGTGGGAGGTGGCTTCCCACCACTGCATGCACCCCTGGAGAAGGCATGGGAGGCATGTTCCCCCTGGATTTGTGCACAGGGCGGAGGTGGGCTGCCCACTGAAGGCTCGGGGACAGGGGCTGTGCTGGCCTCTTCCCAATGCGCGGCTGCACTCATGGCAGGCAGGGACAGAGCAAGCAGTGGTGGCACTAGGAGTGGGGGCTATGGAGAATTTTTGGGTGGCTATAGCCTACCCCTTAGTCCCCATCCCAGTGCTGCCACCACCCAACCTGCCCCTGCCCATCCCAAGCGCAGTCCTGGCCCAGGCCCCCCACTGGGAAGAGGCTGGGAGAGC
>NW_005842084.1:1093153-1117829 GCF_000455745.1 Alligator sinensis | reverse complement strand
GCAGTCCTGGCCCAGGCCCCCCACTGGGAAGTGGCTGGTATAGCTCCTGGCCCCAAGCTCACAGGGGACAGCCCAGCCTTGCCCTGTGCACAAATCCGGGGGGGGGCATACCCCCCATGCTTCACAGACTTGCTGGCCAAACGCTGCTCTCCATACTGCCAGGGTGCATTCCTGGCTGCGTGCATGATGCAGCTGCATGCACGCATGCAGCATTTATCAGTGATATTATCAGTCAAAAAAGGCTGATGGCCAATAATGTTTATTTTCCTGTTATCGGTGCCAATTTGATATGTGACCAATATATATGTGCACCTCCATCTATGACCCATAAGGCCTCATGATAATTTTTTATTCCTGTATTAGCATTGCTCTTATTTTAATCACTGTTCTAGCTATAAATCAATAATAGCTGTAGATGAGCAATGGTGTGAAAAATGCAGAAAGAAATATATCCTTATCTTCTCTGCAAGCCACCAGCACTTCACCACCATAAAACATGCAATTTGTTCATTTTACATGAAATTCTTTCCTTTCCTGCTTAACCATGCATAGAAGCCCTGAAATGTTCTGTCTACAATAGAAGGTCCAGCAACATAAAACAGAGACATGCTTCTCAATCTGCCTCTCCCTAAAATGGATGGACTGGAATGGAATAATTTCCACAGTACTGTATGTTTGCAGATCACACCACTAAATTATACATGTACCTTGTTTTAGGAAAGCAGAATGAAGGAATAATACAAACAAACATTTTTTCTAGTCATGGCTGAATGTTGACTGTATTTGGGACTTCGAGAGGGTTAACACTGTAGATGACCCTGAAATTAACTCTGATGCTAAAACCTTTATTTTTTAACATTTTATTAGAAAACAAACAAAGCCAGACATTCTAAAAATAACCCTGCTGATGCTGAATCCTCCCTTCCTGAGGCTGGCAGAGGGAGAAGCATGGCAGCCATCTTGAATCAGTGTCTTCCTGCCTTTATGCCTCCCTGCTTCTTTTGCAGAAAAGAAAAATTAGCTTTCCTATGTAAGACATACTCCCCAATTTTGGAGGGCTGATTTTTTGAGGAAGAGGTGCATATGGTATGTGAGTAAATGTAGTATTCACAGCATTTCCTCAGTTTCTTTGTTAACATGAAAAACAAAATTTTGTATTAAATGTTCAAAAATGTAGGAATCCAGTTCCTGAATGTTTTAGAAGCTATTTTTACTTCAAAAAATAAAGGCCTTCAGGAAAATATTTGAATATATGTCTAGTCAGGAATGATTGCCTATGAATGCATTCTAGAAGGGGATTGGTGAAACTCTCACATAATTGTGCTGTCAGTCAGTCAGCCTCAGGGAAAGATCCCTTCATCATTGACAAGATTATAACACAAGCTTCTAATTCTGTTACTGGTTTAACAAATATGGCCACTTCCTCATTTGCTGTATTTTCAATATTATTTGAAAACTTCTGCTTGCTGAGAAGAAGGAATGGCTTGTCCTAAAAGAGTGCACTGTAATATTTCTGAATCATCCTGTATCTGCCAGAAAGGCCCCTCAAGGCTATAGTAACTGTGATATTTCACTATATTCTCCTTTCTTTTATATTCTGCAAATATATCACAAGAGATTGCTTTGCCTTTTGTCCTTAAGTCATTGAAAATTTAGCTGATTCCAGCTTTTTTGACAATGAACCATTTTCTTCTTAACTTCCCCTAAGATGGTTATGTCCATGCATTCTTTAACTTTCAGCTGGGTATGAAGATATCTCCAAGAACTCTAAAATGCTAAATGATGCTTCTAATCTGAATGATACAGATGTCCTGAAAAGATATATCTGGAAAGGACTCCAAGCTGAACTTGGTCAGTTTCCACCATTGTGTCTGGGATGCATGAAAGTCCTGATCTATATATGATTCAGGACAGACATCTTTAAGTCTTCTTACTGTAACTGCATTATTGAATTAGGAACTCTTTCATTTCCAGTAATCTTGGTCAAAACTCACCACTGCATACACCCTCAGTTCAATGTGACCCAAGTAATGGTCAGAGAACTTAAAAGGCTGCACTGCACATTGTAGTTGCTATACTGTATCTGTGGCAGGTGCCATCTAGCCCTAATGAGGTGGTCATCTGACTGCAGGATGGCCCAGGAATTGGAGAAGGGGGCCTCCATTTAGATCCAGACCCTCAGGGCTGTGGCAGCAGTCTGCTACAAGCATCCAAAGGACAACACTCACCAGGGGGGACCTACAGACTCACCAGGGGAGGACCAGTGGGAATTGGGGGAGGGTCTGTTCCCCTGGGTACCACCCGGGGTTACTAGGGATAATGGCCACAAATTGTTGGAGAGAAGGTTCAGGCTGGACATCAGGAGACATTACATTACACTTAGGGCTGCCAGGCTCTGAAATGGGCTCCCAAGGGAGTTGGTGCTCTCTCTTACCTTGGGGGTCTTCAAGGTGCTCTCTCCTACCTTGGGGCTGGACAGATATTTAGCTGGGGTGATATGACCCTGGCACCCATTTCTGCCTGGGGCAGGGGTCAGACCTGATGATCTGTTTAGGCCCCTTCCAACCCTAAGCACTAAGATACTATGAACACTCAGCTGAGCTGCTGCTCAAAACACCCCAAAGGTAAGGGTAGGAGCTATGGGGATGGAAGGAGGCTCTTGGTCTTGAGTATGACTGAAAACTGCACCCTGCTGGGGAAGGATGGCCAGGTGGGACTGCCCATGGTGGGGCAGTTCCCCAGAAATGCCAGACCAGTTGCCTCCCCAGTGAAAGGCAGGTAGGGGCGCCTAATAACCCCAGCCCCCACAACCTGTTGAGTTACTCAGGGTAGGGGCCAGGCATGTCTTTGGACACCTGAGCCCATAGGAAGTAAAGGCCCTGGTGGCCTGATGAAGGGGCATGGTAGTAGAGAATGGTCCACATACAGTAGGTTGCACGTGGATGACCTAAAGTGCTGTGCATGTTTGGTGTACAGTTGGGTCTGATAAGGAGGACCTGAAGAGCTGCACCATGGGTGTGCTGAGTAGGGGGCACGAGAGTGACCTGAAGTGCAGCATATGGGCCAACCCCCATGAGACAATGACTTGAGGGTGAGCCCCCAGGGAGGGGGCAGCCAGGCCCAGGTAAGTCTATGGATGTCTAAGTTTGGAGTTGGGACAGAGGCCATGTTTGTAATAGGGTTCAGACCTGCCAGGGTGAAAGCACAGTGACTGTATACTCCGGCAGGGAGTGAGAGTCCCAATGAGAATCTGAAGCACCAGTCATGGTGTGAGGCACTATAATGATTTGGATGACATCTGTGAGGCATGGTTCATGACAAGGTGGGGTCGGGTTTGTGTGTATCACTGTAGGCATTGGGCATTAAAATGGGCAGTCTCCCACCTTTTACAGCAATCATTTATACAACAAGTCGTGGCAGATGAGATTTGGGCAGACTGCCCTAGAACAGGAGAGTAGGCTGGGAATGTTTCCCGACCCTGAGTAGGTAGCCTGTTACAGTATCTCTCTCATAAATCCTAGACAACTGACTTATATCACTTAAAAATGTAAAAGCCTTTACATTTCCTGTTGAAGATGTCCCCAGCATCTTGTAAATCTGTAGCATCACATGCACCTTTTAACTAAGTTTCATCAGCGGTTTGCTCTACTGATCAATAAAGTTAAGCAATTATAATTTTCATAAAAATAACTATTCAGCCAATAACAAAATAAAAATAATAATAGTGTGATTTCTATAAAAAAGATCTTTTCTCAGCTTCTGATGATGCAGACAATAAATGATGACATCATGATAGCGCATGCTGAATAACAAAAAGCAACTAAAAACTCCCTACTTTCTGTGCTGTATTAGTAAAAATCAGTACCTGTATTCTATCAAGAATATTATATCTAAAAGAAAGGCTTTGCCTCCAGTCCTCCTGAGTTTCTGGAACACGGTGTACAGTTTTGTTTCCTAAATGTCTGTTGGACCCAATTGGTACCTTCCAAAATCTGAAGAAGCATCTGAATCCTATACTTGATCAAGGTGGAGTTCACATTCCATTTTAGTACCGCCCAAATGAAGGTTCAGGTCTGAATCTCCACAGTTACTTGCAATCTCTGTCTAACTGACAGCTTTATCATTATCACTCGTCTCTCCTGATTTACCACTTCTCTTCCACCCTTTTCTATGTATTATCTGCTTTTTACAGAATTGTAGAATAGAAGACTATTATATAATAGAATAGTAGTAAACTAGAATCTAATCTGATCCTAAAAGTAGATTTTCTTCAATGAAGAAATTTCCACAATCTCTCTGGGTAGCCTGTTCCAATGCTTAACCACCATCATAGTGAGAAAGTTCTTCTCAATACTCAACTAAATTTCTCTTTCTGCAGTTTTAGAAAATTGTTCCTTTTCCTGCCACCTTCAGCTGCAGAGAATAAACTCCATTTTGGAGAATAATAATTGCCCTTCAGGTATTCAAAGACTGTTTTCTAGTCCCCCACAAGAACTTTTCCCTTGTCCTTGCTGAATTTCCAATTGACTTTGGACCATTTATCCAGGTCATTCTGAATCCTAGCCCTGCCCTACAGTGTGTTGGCAACTTCAGTTTGGTATAATCCATGAATCTGCTAAATGTGCATTCAGTCCTATCCCCCATATGGATATTGAAGGTATTAAACAATACTGGGCCCAGGACCTGGGGGACTTCACTCAATACTTCCTCTCAACTGGGCACTGAGCTATTAATGAATACTCATTGAGCATGATGATTCAGCCAGGATGTTGTGCATTATTTAAAGAGAGTAATTTAATTGCCACGAGAAACTACCTAAATCCTGATATCTTAGGGTTTCAGGTCAAGAGAAACCCTTTATACAAGTTTTATAAAAGTTTTATAAAGGGTTTGAAATTTTGAGACAATTAATGGAATTCTCACTTTTTGAGCCACAAATATAATTTTTTTAGTTGTGTTGAAGTTTCCTTATTATTATAATTAGTAATTTCAATGAATTTACCTTTAATAATTGCTTTGGTAGCATCCAATAATACCAAGTGGCACAATTTGCCCCATACCAAAGTGCATGTCTGTACATGTGCGCTGAGGCAAAAAGCCCTGGCTCAAATTTGCACTGCATCTATTTGAGCTGCTGCAAGCTCACGTGTGTGGATGTGCCTCATTAAGCCACCTCTACCACTTCCAGGATGTTTTTGACAAAGGCATCGCAGTCTTTATCTGACCATTTAATAAAAGACTGTCACCACAGTAGATCCTATTAAACTCATCATAACATACATACAATAAATCTGTTTAACCCCTCTGTCTGAACCTTGCCCCAACTAACCATAAAGTCCAAAGTGTTTCCCATTTTTTAATGTAGATTTGCTATACTTAATGCTAGCATTTCTTTCCCTGAACAACTTAATAATTGAGATTGGCCAGTCAGAGATGTGCTTAACTCAGGTAAACAAAGCAGTTGCCCTTACTCCGCCATGGCTTTCCAAGTTATGTCTGGTTGAATTTTAACAGCCAGGATGTTGCCTATATGTATTACAGTGACTAATTATATCATTCAACAGTGATTTATTTGAATTTACTTTCCAAAATCACAATTTCAATTTCTTTTTCTTTCATGATCTGGACTCTTGGGGTAATGGAAATTCTGTATATTTCCTTATGAATGCCTCTAGGTATTTTATGTCATCAAAAAACTGAACCTTCCTTAAATCATGCAAGGGAGCCTTGCAGGGCTTTTATGCCAATCTTAGGTATTTTCTGGGAAGATTTTTTCTCTCTCTTTTTTTTTAAGTGTTCTTGCTCTCCGGTCTGAAAAAAAAACTATAATAGTTTCCTCTTTATAACTTGTTTTCCTTGATTTTTGGCTTCCCTTATAGTTTCTTCTTTCAACTGATGTTTGAGAAATTATACTACGATAGTGCTGGGAGGTTCATTTTCTGCAGGCTGTGGTTTCAGAGGTCCATTTGCATACTCCATTTCCAGAGGGTTGAATAAGAAGAATAGTTTTAGTTCAGTGTGTCTGAATTTCTGTATGCATTTATATATTTATCTTAAACTTTTCTTGAATCCCTAGAAGCATAGATTGCCTTCCAGCGCCCATGTTCCAGATCTTCAGCCTTAGCAGAGAGGAATTCTACTTTCTTTCTATCAGAGAGAGAGATTTCTCTCCTCTTCATTGTAGTGATCTTCCACATCAGAAATGTTGGTTTCTGCATTTTGTATTCCAGACTGAAGGGTATTAGTCTTGCCCTTGAACTCATTAACAGATACTGTCATTTCAAAAACTTCAGCTGGAGGCTTATTTTTTGCACCTTAAGCACTTTAATTCTCTCCCCTGCCCCATTTCTGGTAGCATAGACTTCCAACCAGCCCTTCATTCTTCTTCCAGACTTACCTCCACTTTGTTTCCAGAGCTCTGTTCCTCAGCAGGCTTTGTGGAGCTGGAATGTTGACAGAAATCCTTTAAAGTGGTTTTGGACTTGCTCTGATTTCTCTTCTTCATCTTCTCATCAATAAAGACCAATGATGTTAATGAAAATGTGGGTTTAGCACATTAATCTAGGTCTTTTAAGTGGGGTTTGTAGGAGTACAAGAAAAGCACACCTGATACTTCAGCATGCTCTGTGGCTGGCCCCTCAACATCCAGCTTCTCAAAGTAATCCCTAACCATTTCTTCCGGTATTCTAAGCTGCTTATCTCATCCCCTACACTGGCTACTGACTAGACTTGTCATCTGGTAGCTGACCTTGTGATGACCGCAATAAAACAGGCACTAAATACTTTCTCCTTCTCTACATCATCCATTACTAGATTGCCTTCTGCATTCAATAAGGGGCCTGCAATTCCCTTTGCCTTCCTCTGACTTCTGACATGCTTGTCAAATCATTTTTTATTGTCTTTTACTTTCCTTACTAGTTGCATCTCAAGTTGTGCCTTGGCATTCATGATTTTCTTCCTGTATGTCTGTAAAATATTCTTATACTACTCTTTAGTAATATGGCCTTAGTAATATATTGTAATACAATTTTCCACTTTTTGTAGGATTCCTTTTGATTTTCAACTCACCTATTCTTGCTTTGCATGGGGTTAGTTGCTCCTGCACCCTTAACAAAGCTCTTTAAAGCACAATCTGGGTTCCCTTTTTCCCTCTGACTTGTCTCCTAGGGAATCCTGCCTACCAGTTCCCTATGTTTGTTGAAGTCTATAAAAGTTTTCTGAAGTCCAGTGTATTTATTCTGCTGGTCTGTTCCCTTTCTTTTCCATAGGATCCTGAACTCTCATGTTGGTCACTGTAAAACAAGTTGCCTTCTACCTTCCCATTCTCAACCATTTCCTCCCTGTTTCTGAGCAGCAGATTAAGAAGAACTTCCACCCTATTTGGCCTATCACCATCTGTATTAGGCCTGTGCGAAGTGGCTTTGGATTCGGATTCAGCCAATTTGGGGGAATCTCTGAATGAAACATGCCCCATCCCCCACCCACTTTCCAGCCCTGTCAATGGCTGCCCCACCTAGCCCCAGCATTTTGGCTTTTTAAAAAATAAAATAAAATACAAACAAAAATTTAAAAAAGCCCCGCACTGACTGGTTGCTGCCAGGTGGGGGCAATCCACACTATCCCCCACTGTCCCACGCTGCATGGGGGGCTTTGCCATGAGCCTCCATCCACTGCCCACTCTCCCAGCCCCCCCACCGCCCACTCATGGCTACCCTGCCTGGCTCCAGCTCCTGGTTATTAAAAAAAAAAAAAAAGCCTGGCACTCACTGGCTCCTGCCGGGGCGGGGGAGCAATCCCCACTGACCTCCACCAATGAAAAGGTCCAAATCAATTTGGAAAAGCTCAAGGCCCAAATCTTCAAAGCTCTTTGAATCTTTTCCAAATTGATTTGGACCTTTTCATTGGTCTCCTGATTCAATTCTAATTCAGAGATTCAGCCACTGAAATGGGTCGAATCTCCTCCAAATTGAATCAGCACCCGAAGCTTTGCACAGCCCTAATCTGTACCTCTTCACTGATTCCACACTGCCATCTGGATGGCCTTCTGAGTCCCTAGATTCTGATTTCAACTTGAATAGCATGTCCTGAAAATGCTTACTTAGTCCATTAACCCCATGATCACCATCCATCAATAAATGTACTTGTAAAAAGCCTATGAGATGTTTCATCTCTCCCTTGACCAAGTGGCCAAATATGGCACGAAATGAAGAAAGTGTTATCCATTGGATGAATATGGTCCCATAACTTCTGGCCACCTACAGTTATTGTAACCCCAACTTTCTTGGGTCTCTTCTTTCTCTTTCTGATTTGAAGAACCTTTCTGCATCCTGAAACTGATCACAACAAAACCTACTCTCTGAATAGTGAGTCTTACAGTCTATATATCCCTGATGTAAGATTCCTTTCCCTGATGTGAGTATCATCTGAACCTGCAGATGTTCCTTCCCCAGTTCCCCCCTCCCCTTCCTCCCTATCTGCCTATGCAGCTTGACTTTCAATGGGTTCCACCTATCTGCCACTGTATCAGTAGGGAAATAATCAGTCCTTCTTCCTACAAACAAGGGGTCCCAATACTCAAAATTGAGCCTTGAGTCCATGTAGTCCTCAGTTTTGTGAACTGGTGGTAGATCATGCATTTCCTAATCCCAATTTGGTATTTAAAAGCTCAGTAGAACCACATAAAAAGAATCAAAGGTTGACCTGGATACTAACAATTATTCTGTTTGGGACTTAAAATATATATATATAGTAAAGAGATAATTATGTTACTTACCTACAGAAGTTCAATTGTGCTTTTAAATTGACCATTCCATACCCCAAATCTACTGTAACTACTCTTAGGAGGATGGATGAAGCATATCAACACCAGAGGAAACTCAACTGAGAATATCCATTTCATAAATATTTTCATTGGAGAAAAATACTTGCATACTCTATAATAAGTTGAAATAAAGAAACAGCTACTATATCATACTAGATATATTTGCTACCTGAAGGTTAAATTACATATTTCAAGATTTGACTTGTACAGGAATGAAAAACAATAGTCACAACAACAAAACCTCTACTAGTACATTTATCCAAGTTTCCTGGGTAGTGCAATTGATTTACATACCTCTGCTAAGGCACCCTAGGGAATTGCTTCCACTATGAACAGTCCTGCCTGGAAGCCTGTTCCTGACCAGCTGTGACTACTGTCTGTGATTTCTTTCTTGGCAGGCTACGAAACCCAGGGCTGAAATAAATATATTAGGTTCTTCCTTACTGCCACCATTCCTCAAATGCTGACTCACAGCAGGCATCTCTGTCCCTCATCAGCACTGGATCCTCTGTGTGTTACTGAGGGAACTTGAGGCCAGAAAACAAACAAAAAAGGTACCTCCCTGAGCATAAAAAGTATATATTGCATTTCCCTCAGATTGACTCACACCATTCATAACACCTTGAGTGAAGTACTTTAATGGAGCTCTGGCAACAGAGGAGATCTCTGTACTGCCCACCTGCTTTGCTCTAGCAGGAAAAGGGATGTGAGATAATCACTCACAGACACAAAGTCAAATACTTAAGGGGCACCTACAGCTAGGACACAGCTTCCTTTTAGCCCCACTGAATTGAGACAATAATATAATAGAAAACAACACTAAGATAAACAACACTAAGATAAATAGTGTAACACCTTGGATTGGTGGAGTTGCCACAAGGATCCTAAGGATCCAGATAATCTTCTGTGATTCAGCCACTTGTGCCCTATAGTTCAGGGGTGGGCTAAATCTGGCCCTCAGGCTGTACCCTGCCCACCAATTGACCCTATCTGACCTGTCTGCCACTGCTGAGAGCCTGAGAAAGGAGAGCTGTGCCCTACGGTGCTCTGCTCTGCTGCAGCTGGGGCCAGGCTGAGCTGCACAGTGAACAGACTCCTCTGCTCCCCCCTCCCCTGCATTCATCCTTCCCCTGCCCAGCTTCCTGTTGGTGCTGCAGCCGTGAAGTCCTGGCACCATAACTGCTGGTAGCTGGGCCCACATGGGATGGGGTATGATGCAGTGTACTGAGTACCGGTTTTATCTGCCTACCACAGTGCCATTATTCTGTGCTACTTGTGGTAGGGCTTGGCCTGGGGCAGCTGCCCCCAACTTTCTTGGAGTAGTGCAGTGGTGGCAGAAGCTCATTGCGGTGGGTGGGCATGCAGGATGACTACACTTGCATTGCATTGTGTCCCATTGTGTGCAGGCCTGGCTGCCAGTGGCTCCATTGCCAAGACTGTGCAGTGCCAATGGGAAGGTGGGTAGGAGGGAATGGGTGGAGCACAGGGGGTGTGAAGGAGTCTCTGTGCTGCACAGTATGGCCTGGCCTCAGCATGTTTATGTCTTAAGGACATACCAGAAACAGGATGGAGTCAACTGCATCGTAAAACCCTTCCCCTGGTCACTACATATGCAGGTTGGTGTAGCAAACTTCCACGATACATATTTCACCAATGCATCCACTTCCGTGTTTGTCCTGTTATCCTTCTATGGCTATGCCACACATGCTTCGGAAAGATGTCACAAACTACCAGGAAAAACTGATTTTCTGATGGTGTTTCTGGTAATGGATTTATTAATACAATCTGTATGAATTCCCAGGACTCAGTAACTTCAATTATTTCTGCTAAAGGTGATCTCTATTTCTTTGCTAGTATTTTTCATTTTTTACCAGTAAGAAAAAAAGTACCAGCTCATTTTTAGCCTCAGCCCTCATTTACCAAAAATATTTTCACCATACCCAGTTCAATTTCTTTTTCTATGCCAGGTGGCCTGCTGCTTTGTTATGAAGACACTCTAGTACTCTTCTTTGTAATCTTGATGGTAAGACAGTCTTGTTTCCAGTCACATAAACTATTTGTTGGAGACACCAATAGATAGTAATTCTTCAAATTCACTGAATATCCCTGTCTGTTTCTCCTTTGACAGATTTGTTAGTGCAAATCTTGATCATTGATTTGTTCTCCTAAGGAGGGCACATCTTTTGGGGCACAGACCCCAGCACCAGTGAGGGCGCAGCTTTTTGGGGCACAGACCCCAGTGCCAGAGTGAGTGCAGTTCTTGGGGGCATAGACCCTGGTGCCTGAAGGCACAATTGTGAAAAGGACCAGGGAGGTTAACTGTGTTTTGGACTGAAGCGGGGTGAGTTTGGGTTGCCTCCTGGTTTCAAGCTTGCGGTCCCTTGGCTGTGAGGCCAGCTCCAGGGCCTCTGGGCCAGGGAGAACCGGGCTCATGCTTGGAGCGGGAAAGGGGGCCACAAGTCCCAAGACACTGGAAAAGGCTAGAGCCTCAGAGTCAAACCCTGTTTAGTGGGTTCAGATGAAGAGGCCTAGCCAGAGAAAAGCAGGGGTCAGGAGATTGGCCCCGACATACCCAATTCAATAGGTAGTCTCCAGCTCACGTAATAATTTTCCATCAAGACGTGGCAGACGAGTATAGGGTGGGACAGAAGAGCCCCGAAGAAGGCTCCAAGAGTGCCCCACAGAAAGCGTAGATTACCAGAAAGATGGTGCCAGGGAGGGCGACCTGTTACAGTGGTGCATTGTCCAGGAACTTTCTGAAGGTAATGTGTACCCTGAGACGATGGTTGACCCAATTGAAAGAAAGAACCCTTGGGTCCAAGAGGAAGACAAGAAAGACAGAACAGGCCCACAGCTTGGATGTAAAGGCACAACAACTGAGGCTGGAACTCAGGCACCAAGTGGTCCAGGGCCTACAGAAACAGTTCGAGTGACAACAGGCATTGATAGAGAAGGTGGTAAGGGACAGACAGACAGACCCAGCTTCCCCCATAGGCATTTGTGGGTATGGAGCAAGGGTTTACCCGGAACCAAGAGAGGAGCGGTCTGCACTGAGGTAGAAGTTAAGCTTGAGGTTAAAAAACACAGGCTATGTTAGACTCTGGTTCATTCTATACGATAGTGTGGAGAAACATCTTACCAAGAGGAGAAAGAGAAGTGGAGGACCAAATCATCACTCAATGCGTATGCAGGGAGGCACAAAGACAAGATCAAGTGTGGCACTACTGAAAATGGCACATGAACTCCCTAAGTGTGGACATCTGGGGCGAGACAAGACCGAGTCTCACATTAGGGGAAGATTCTTTTGGCCAGGGTTAATACAGGAAGTGTCCAAAATACTGAGAGTCTTGCCCTGTGTGCCAAAAAGTAAACCCCAGGCATCCTCCAAGCGCCCCATTAGTACCGCTACCATTGATGGAAGTCCCCATTGAGCGGGTCACCATGCATATTGTGGGGCCACTGCCAAAAAGCAGTGCAGGACATCAATTTATTTTGGTCCTCCTGGACTATGCGACCAGGTATCCAGAGGCTGTACTGATGCGGGTGGTATCTACCACCAAGGTGGTAGAAGAATTACTAAAGATATTCTCCAGAGTGGGGTTCCCAAAAGAAGTGTTGACAGGCCAAGGGACTAACTTTACATCTCGTGTGTTCGAGGGGGTAAGCAAAACAAGGGGAATCAAACGCATAAGGACCATGGTATACCACTCCCAAACTGACGGACTAGTCAAGCAGTTTAACAGAAACTTAAAACAGATGCTAAAAAAATTTGTGGTAGAGAGTCCCCAGAAGTGGGATCAGATGCTACCCCACTTATTGTTTGCAATAAGAGAGGTACCCCAGGCCTCAACCGGTTTTTCCCCCTTTGAACTGTTATACGGACGACAACCAAGGGGAATTCTTGACTTGGTTAAAGAAAGCTGGGAAGGACAACAAAGCAAGGACCAGAACCTAGTTCAATACATGTTGCAGCTGAGAGACTCTGGCTGCCAGTGGCTCCATTGCCAAGACTGTGCAGTGCCAATGGGAAGGTGGGTAGGAGGGAATGGGTGGAGCACAGGGGGTGTGAAGGAGTCTCTGTGCTGCACAGTATGGCCTGGCCTCAGCATGTTTATGTCTTAAGGACATACCAGAAACAGGATGGAGTCAACTGCATCGTAAAACCCTTCCCCTGGTCACTACATATGCAGGTTGGTGTAGCAAACTTCCACGATACATATTTCACCAATGCATCCACTTCCGTGTTTGTCCTGTTATCCTTCTATGGCTATGCCACACATGCTTCGGAAAGATGTCACAAACTACCAGGAAAAACTGATTTTCTGATGGTGTTTCTGGTAATGGATTTATTAATACAATCTGTATGAATTCCCAGGACTCAGTAACTTCAATTATTTCTGCTAAAGGTGATCTCTATTTCTTTGCTAGTATTTTTCATTTTTTACCAGTAAGAAAAAAAGTACCAGCTCATTTTTAGCCTCAGCCCTCATTTACCAAAAATATTTTCACCATACCCAGTTCAATTTCTTTTTCTATGCCAGGTGGCCTGCTGCTTTGTTATGAAGACACTCTAGTACTCTTCTTTGTAATCTTGATGGTAAGACAGTCTTGTTTCCAGTCACATAAACTATTTGTTGGAGACACCAATAGATAGTAATTCTTCAAATTCACTGAATATCCCTGTCTGTTTCTCCTTTGACAGATTTGTTAGTGCAAATCTTGATCATTGATTTGTTCTCCTAAGGAGGGCACATCTTTTGGGGCACAGACCCCAGCACCAGTGAGGGCGCAGCTTTTTGGGGCACAGACCCCAGTGCCAGAGTGAGTGCAGTTCTTGGGGGCATAGACCCTGGTGCCTGAAGGCACAATTGTGAAAAGGACCAGGGAGGTTAACTGTGTTTTGGACTGAAGCGGGGTGAGTTTGGGTTGCCTCCTGGTTTCAAGCTTGCGGTCCCTTGGCTGTGAGGCCAGCTCCAGGGCCTCTGGGCCAGGGAGAACCGGGCTCATGCTTGGAGCGGGAAAGGGGGCCACAAGTCCCAAGACACTGGAAAAGGCTAGAGCCTCAGAGTCAAACCCTGTTTAGTGGGTTCAGATGAAGAGGCCTAGCCAGAGAAAAGCAGGGGTCAGGAGATTGGCCCCGACATACCCAATTCAATAGGTAGTCTCCAGCTCACGTAATAATTTTCCATCAAGACGTGGCAGACGAGTATAGGGTGGGACAGAAGAGCCCCGAAGAAGGCTCCAAGAGTGCCCCACAGAAAGCGTAGATTACCAGAAAGATGGTGCCAGGGAGGGCGACCTGTTACAGTGGTGCATTGTCCAGGAACTTTCTGAAGGTAATGTGTACCCTGAGACGATGGTTGACCCAATTGAAAGAAAGAACCCTTGGGTCCAAGAGGAAGACAAGAAAGACAGAACAGGCCCACAGCTTGGATGTAAAGGCACAACAACTGAGGCTGGAACTCAGGCACCAAGTGGTCCAGGGCCTACAGAAACAGTTCGAGTGACAACAGGCATTGATAGAGAAGGTGGTAAGGGACAGACAGACAGACCCAGCTTCCCCCATAGGCATTTGTGGGTATGGAGCAAGGGTTTACCCGGAACCAAGAGAGGAGCGGTCTGCACTGAGGTAGAAGTTAAGCTTGAGGTTAAAAAACACAGGCTATGTTAGACTCTGGTTCATTCTATACGATAGTGTGGAGAAACATCTTACCAAGAGGAGAAAGAGAAGTGGAGGACCAAATCATCACTCAATGCGTATGCAGGGAGGCACAAAGACAAGATCAAGTGTGGCACTACTGAAAATGGCACATGAACTCCCTAAGTGTGGACATCTGGGGCGAGACAAGACCGAGTCTCACATTAGGGGAAGATTCTTTTGGCCAGGGTTAATACAGGAAGTGTCCAAAATACTGAGAGTCTTGCCCTGTGTGCCAAAAAGTAAACCCCAGGCATCCTCCAAGCGCCCCATTAGTACCGCTACCATTGATGGAAGTCCCCATTGAGCGGGTCACCATGCATATTGTGGGGCCACTGCCAAAAAGCAGTGCAGGACATCAATTTATTTTGGTCCTCCTGGACTATGCGACCAGGTATCCAGAGGCTGTACTGATGCGGGTGGTATCTACCACCAAGGTGGTAGAAGAATTACTAAAGATATTCTCCAGAGTGGGGTTCCCAAAAGAAGTGTTGACAGGCCAAGGGACTAACTTTACATCTCGTGTGTTCGAGGGGGTAAGCAAAACAAGGGGAATCAAACGCATAAGGACCATGGTATACCACTCCCAAACTGACGGACTAGTCAAGCAGTTTAACAGAAACTTAAAACAGATGCTAAAAAAATTTGTGGTAGAGAGTCCCCAGAAGTGGGATCAGATGCTACCCCACTTATTGTTTGCAATAAGAGAGGTACCCCAGGCCTCAACCGGTTTTTCCCCCTTTGAACTGTTATACGGACGACAACCAAGGGGAATTCTTGACTTGGTTAAAGAAAGCTGGGAAGGACAACAAAGCAAGGACCAGAACCTAGTTCAATACATGTTGCAGCTGAGAGAATGTCTGGAATCAGCACAGAGGGAAGCCTTGGGAAATCTGAGGGAGGCCCAAGAGCGGCAAGCAACCCATTACAATCAAGGGGTTTGAGAGAGGAAATTCAAATTAGGAGACCATGTACTGGTTCTCTTACTGGAGCAGGAGAGTAAGCTACTAGCACGCTGGCAAGGCCCTTTATGAAATAAAACATCAAACAGGGCCTGTAGATTATGAGGTATATCAACCTGATAAGCAAAAGAAAAAACAGATATACCATGTTAACATGCTGAAGCCATAGCAAGAATAAGAGTGCATGTACTTGGCCCCCCAACCAAATGAACCCGAACTGGGACCCTCCCTGTGGGAGAGGGAAGGGGGTAGTGAACTGGAAGTGGCTCCCAGACTCTCAGAAGAGCAGAGACAGCAGGCAAGGGAACTAGTAAGGGAATATAGAGATGTGTTCCAAGAGGTCCCCGGGGAGGCTCGTGGAGTGATACATAGAATAAGGACCCATCCAGGCCAGGTGATCCACAAGAACTGGAGGCAAATACCCCAACAACTCCAAGGCCTGATAAAAGAGGAACTGAGGATGATGCTAGAGAAAGGCATAATACAAGAATCCTAGAGTGAGTGGCGCAGCCCCACTGTGGCCATGCTAAACCCAGATGGAAAACTTAGGCTCTGTATTGATTTCTAAAAAGTAAACGTGGTGGCCAAGTTTGATATGAATCCAATGACAAGGGTGGACAAAATGGTGGAGAACAGAGGGCAAGCTGGCTACATCTCCACATTGGATCTAACAAAAGGCTACTGGCAGGTCCCCATAGCACCTGAGGACCAAGAAAAGACCACCTTTGCCACACCATGAGGCTTATTTCATTTCCAACGTATGCCATTCGGTTTACACAGGGCTGCCGCAACATTTTAGTGGCTGATGGACAGAGTCCTGGCTCCACATGGGGGTTACGCTGTGGTGTATATAGATGACATTACTGTGTACACCCCCGGATTGGCCAGGGCACTTAACAGCCCTGCAGGCGGTATTGAAGGACTTAAGGAAGGTAGGGTTGACTGCCAACCCAAAGAAGTGTACAATTGGAAAGGAGGAAATACGGTACGTAGGGTTCCAAGTAGGAAGTGGGAAAGTACGACCCCTGTTGGATAAGGTGGAGGCAATAAGGGAGTATTGAACTCCGTGAACAAAAAGAAAAGTGAGGGCCTTTTTGGGAATGGCGAATTATTGTAGGAAATTCATCCCTCATTTCGCAGATTTAGTAGTGCCTTTAACCAAAATGGTAGAGGCAGCGGCTCCAAACAAAGTGAGATGGACACCA
Organism: Alligator sinensis; assembly: GCF_000455745.1. NCBI lineage: Eukaryota > Metazoa > Chordata > Crocodylia > Alligatoridae > Alligator > Alligator sinensis. The sequence continues at coordinate 1,101,143 of NW_005842084.1, read as the reverse complement.
GAAGTGGAAGCATCATGTCAGAAGGTGAGGGATGCGTTGCGCACACAGCCACTACTATATACACCAGACTTCACTAAGTCATTCGTGGTGTTGACTGATATATCTAACTGGGCTATCGGTGTGGTGTTGGTCCAAATGGAGGAAGGAGAAGAATGCCTGGTAGCATATATCAGTAGAAAGATACACCCTCCAGAGAGGAATTATGGTACCATAGAAAAGGAATGTTTGGTAATCAAATGGGCCATAGAAATGTACCAATATTATCTGTTAGGCTGGAAATTTACATTAATCACGGACCACGCCCCACTACAGAGTATGCTACAGAGTATGAAAACTGATAATGCTAGGCTGATAAGATGGGCCCTCAGTCTCCAACCATACTGCTTCAAGGTGGAGCATCAGCCCAGGACTAAAAATATAAGTGCAGATTTTTTGTCAAGACAATATGAAGAGGAAAAGGGTCCAGAGGAGAAAGTAAGGCCCCAGACAAAAAAGAAGGGGTGTGTGTGTAAGAGGGAACCCTAGCCCTGTCACTAGAAAGCAGGGCAGCCCCTTTAAGGCCAGAACCTTTTGGGTTTGGAGTACTGGGATGGAAGGGGTTAAAGGCTGACCAGAAGGGGCAGGACTATAAGAACCCGAGGCAGAATGGCAGTAAGGGGGCCAGCAGTTGAAGGGGAAGGAGTGCAACCCAGAGATCCAAGGAGAGGCCGGGTGAGTGGTCCAAAGGTAGGAAGAGGGGACTGCGGAGGCCTGAGAGAAAGCAGCCACCCCAGATGCCAAAGGTGAGGAGCCGAAGCAAGAACCCGGCATAAATGTAAGCTGGCATGCAGATTTCTGTGAGCACACTTTTTGTGGTGGCAGTTTTTGCTCACGGACCAGACTGTCCATATTTTTTTTGGTTATTGAATAATATCTGGTGGTTTGGGTGAGGCTATTTGGGGATGGAGGAGGCCTCATAGGGGCACAGACCCCAGTGCCAGTGAGGGTGCAGCTTTTTGGGGGCACAGACCTCAGCACCAGAGTGGGCGCAGCTCTTGGGGGCATAGACCCCGGTGCCTGAAGGCACTATCTTGAAAAGGACTAGGGAGGTCAATTGTGTTTTGGACTGAAGGGGGGTGAGTTTGGGTTGCCTCGTGGTTTCGAGCTTGTGGCCCCTTGGCTGTGGGGCCAGCGCCTGGGTCTCTGGGCCAGGGAGAGCCGGGCTCACGCTTGGAGCAGGAAAGGGGGCCACGAGCCCCAAGACACTGGAAAAGGCTAGAGCCTCAGAGTCAAACCCTGTTTAGTGGGTTCAGATGAAGAGGCCTAGCCAGAGAAAAGCAGGGGTCAGGAGAATGGCCCCAACATAACCAGGCAGTCTCTCACTTGCATAATAATTTGCCATCAAGACGTGGCAGGATAGTATAGGGTGGGACAGAAGTGCCCCGAAGAAGGCTCCAAGGGTGCCCCACGAAAGGTATAGATTACCAGAAAGATGGCGCTGGGGGTGGGGGTGACCTGTTACAGGGTGCCTGAACCATGGTTTTGAAAATGTAATTGGCACGTGGTTGACACAAGCACTTGTCTGTATAGATACTTGCATCCTTTTAAAAATTCTGACTTTTACTCCTTAACGATACTTCCATAAACCCTTTCAGCCTTTCAGTCTGTCAGCTTCTGTGTCAGAAATCACTGACACTCTCTGAAGTGCCACTGGAAACTTATGTACCCTTTCCAGAAAGCAAGATATCATTAAAATATTTATACATCTTTGGCCTGGCTGCTCCGAGATCTGACAAAACAAGGTTTACAATATGTTAGGGACAAGTGGAGACATCATTTCTCAAATGTGCATCTCAAAACAAGGTTTACAATGTTAGGGACAAGTGGAGACATTATTTCTCAAGTGTGCATCTATATCTTCTTACTTGGGAAGACTTTTTATTCCTTCTCAGTTTTTTTTTCCTTTAAGTTCCTTAAGATGATAAATCATAGCAAGCCAACTTGATCGCCTTTGACAAAGTAACTATTTGGGCGAATGAAGAGAATGCAGTGGACATAGTGTGGCTGGACTTTAGTAAAGCTTTTTATAAAGTTCCATGTGACATTGTCATAAGTAAACTGGAGAAATGGGGCCTAAATGTAATTACTGTAAGCTAGGTACATAATTACTCAATAACTGCAAGCAAAGGGTAATTATAAATGGATCAGTGTCAGAATGGCTGTAGATTTCCAGTGGTGTTCCACGGGGGTCTCATCCTACATTTGGTACTGTTTAACATGCTGATTAAAGATGTGGAAGCCAGAATACAGACTTTTCCAGTCACATATGCAGATGACATGAAACTGGGAAGGATCCAGACACTCTGGAGGATAGGAGCAGAATTCAGAAGGATCATGATAGACTGGAGAACAGGGCCAGAGACAATAGGATGATGCTCAATGCAGACCAATGTAAGGTGCTACTCCAAGGGAAAAATAAACAAAAGTAAATTACAGAATGGGAGATAACTGGCTTGGTGGTGGGGTTAGTGAGAGATCTGGAGATTTTGGCTGATAAAAGACTCAACAAGAGTCAATGTTGTGACACAGGCATGTGCAAAAAAGCAAATGCAATTTTGGGTGGCATCAAAAGGAGCATAAGGTACAGGACATATTGCCACTCTACCTGGAATTGGTTAGGCCTTACCTAGAGTATACATTTCTCTGCTCCACATTTTAAAAAGGATGTTGGAAAGTTAGAGAGGGTCCAAAGGTAGAATGAAATAGGGTTTGAAAGGCAAGCCATATTGAGGAAAGATTGAGACAACTATGAATGTTAGCTTGGAGAAGAGGTGATAAGGAGGGACGCAAGGTCCCTTCCAGCCCTGAAGTCTATGAAATCTATGAAATCTATGTGATAGCAGCCTTCAAATATTTGAAAGGATGCCATAAAGGAGAATGGCTAATTTCCCTTGTTGCAGAGAACAGGACACAAAGCAATAGCTTTAAATTGCAACCAAAAAAGATTAAATTATATATCAGAAAGAAAACATCCTTCCTGTTAGACTAGTGAGAGAGTGGAATAGACAGCCCAGAGAAGTTGAGGAATCTCCTTTACTGAAGGTTTTCAAGAGTAGGCTGGATAAGGACTGCACAGAGATGATTTAGAACTAGTATTCCTGAACGGGGATGACCAGATAATGTTGAGTCCCCTTCCAATTCTGTGACTCCATGAATTCAAATATTCTGAATATTTCATATCCCTAATACAAATTTTCTTGATAACCATTATATTACATATCAGTATTCTGTAGGCAGTTCCTATAATACAAAGTCATTCTGTATCAACCAAATTTATTTTATTTCCTACATGACATTTCTTCCTGAACCCACATTTAAAGGGAAAAAAAATGTGGAATACAATATCTGCAAGAGTATATCTGCAAGAGCACTGATCATACCTAAGTACAAATTACCAATACTGGTTACTCTACAAAAGTGAGGGAGTGTGCAGACTAACTTTTATAAATATTAGTTAATTTGATTTAATTGGTAATTGAATGTTTTACTTCTAAATAATTAAGTGAAGGAAAACTGACCTAGGAAGAAGGGCAGTAAAGGTAGGGGAAGAGAGAAAATTTGGCACTGAAGAACACAGAGAGCAAATTACTTTTTAAAAAAAAGCTTTTTTTTAATGTGTTTGCAAGACACTGTATCCATGCTTATGTAGGTAAAACCATCCTCAAAAATCTGACTTCACTTCTAACAGCACTGCTTGCACAGAGCCAACTTCTATGGCTTTTTATTCTTGAGACATAATTTGCTCTCCCTTGCTCATTTCTCCTATTGGTGTTCTTAGCAAAGTAAACTATGAAAGGAATTAATGCTGAAACTTTTAAGAAAGGTTATGTTAAATACAATATTTTTGCAAAAATGCAGTAGGTAATATAGAGTAATTTTGAGGAGAATAAAACCCAGATAAATTTCTTGACTTTATCAATCTCTATATATTTATATAAGTGTATAGACTTAAATTGCTCCTACCCAAAGTTTGTTAACTATATTAAACTTCAGCTTGGATTGATGCAGGGTGGCAGAGCAGATGCTACTAAAATGTTGTCATATTTTGGATAAAGTACTTTTTGATTTCACAGGCAGAAAGGATGGAATTTTCTTTAAAATAGTATTGACCTGACTTCAGTTAATACTGACTCTGATGGAAAAAAATGAATGCCATTTGGCTTCTGTTTTCTGAATCATCCAATATTTTATGTTGTGTAATTGATCTCTTATGCCAGGAAGGATCACAAATGTTATACTTTTTTTTTATTAGTATTATTATTCTTTACCTGAAAGCTTTACTGTTAGTACAGCTACTTACTCACTTTACATCAAACAGGTGATAACATGCTAGTCTTTTTTCACAACATATTTGCATTTTTGGGGAACTTTTGGTTCTTTTTGTGATGACCATAAAATAAAATAGGAAATTGGGCCACATATGACCTATTAACATTGACAAGGTAAATTACACTCACAAGTTTGTAATATTCGATTAATGAGACCAGTACATGGTAACAGTCAAGCACAATTGCTTTTCTAAGACATGTTGCATGTAACTCTTTATTATTGTAATGACTATCATTATGTTTTTATACTGCATGTAGTAGATGAACTTGTCTTCCAGGAACTATTTTATCACATGTATAAAAAGGCAAAAAGTAAGTGGATAATATAAAACATATATGTTCTGTCACTGTTGGATGTTAGGCTTAGGAATTTTGTAGTTTAAGTATTAAAATGTTAAAATATTTATTCACCCAGACTTGATTAAAAAATAAAACCTGTTCAACAAACTTAAACAACTTTATAACACAAACAGAGCTTTGAAACCTGGTCAATCACAGTTCAGCAACCTGCAATCTTTCTTTCAGTTTTTCAAAGTTGTTTCCTTTTATTCTCCCGCACCCCACCTTTTATGTTTCCCTGCCTGTCATCCTTTTCCCCATTATTTTATGCCTTTTCGATGGTATGGTCACTGTATATATCCTGCTCTTCTTCTCCTTTGATTTATTACTTTTGTCCTGTTGCTCCTATCTTCTTTTTACTTGCAACTTATTTAGCCAGCAGTTTGACAGGGCCAACAGTGACTACTTTGGTTTGAATGAGATATATGAGAATCTTTACCAGATACTATAAAATGTCTTTGAACACATTTTACTTCTGACTTTTGACTCCTTCCTTTTCTACTGTCTTAAGCTTCCATTATATGTAACTCCTTAAAGAAATACTTCAGTTACTTTACTTGTCTTTTTTTTTCCTTTTTCAAGGTTAAAACAGTATGTCACACACAAACCATGTCCTATACTCTTTATTTACTGCACATTTAATAAAGGATAAATATGAATAAAATTTAAGGTTGGACCAGCCTGTGTTCATAATTAGCTTTCTTTTTCTTTAAAAAAATATTTCTTCATTAAAATGAATATCAAACTGTATCTGAGATCTTGTTGCATTTGGCAGCACTTCAGTTGTGCATCAGAAAAAAGCCTGAGTGCTATACTTGGATCCACATAGATAGAACCCATTAACTCAGAGTAACCCCACTGACTCCAGTGAGTTTTTGCATTACCATACACATTTGCTCATGTGGATCTGAGTGTAGGATTGGTGCCACAAGAAGCTCACTGAAAGGAATAAAATATTTTGTATCATTATTCAGAGACCAAGATTCCAAACAGTTTATCAATTTGTATTGTTATCAGGTTCCTTTACCTGGGAGATGTGAATTTCAATTTGATTACACTGACAAAGACCTAGAATCTGGGTCTCACTGTTCCCCTGGGGAACATTGCCATCCTTAGGACATATTAATAGCCACTATGATCCATGTTTTTTGAAGGGCCTAATTTTCTTGGAATATGTAAGGCTTCAGAGGACTCTGTCTAATTCATACCCCCACCAAAAAATCAGGCCTACTATCAGTGAAGCGCCTACTTAATTTAGACACCAGCCAAACTGGAACATGGTACCTTACAAGAAATATTCAATAAAATATATACTAAATTATTTTAGGCCATTTCCCAAATGCATATAGGAATCACTTCACCCACAACTTAAGTGAAATTTGAATTAATCAATAAAGCACATTAAATACAGTCTAAGACTGAAGATGAAGAATGTCATAGTCAAATGAAATTTCAGATGGAATTTCAGGAACAAAATACAATTATAAAAACTGAAATTTAGGCAAGACACTACAGTTAACAGATACTACTCAACACTAAGACTGAGACACTGCTGTAATACTGTCTTTGAATCAATATGGCTTTCTACACCAAGAGCAACCTAAAGAGAAACAAGTTATCCTTAAATCCCCAAACTTGCAGGATTCAGGCAACTGTAATATGTAGGCAAAGTGGCATCAGTTTCAGGATAGGCAGATGTAACAATGTTAAAGAATACTAATATATAAGCCTTGGGGAGATGACTGTTATATCTGCATGATTCTGTAGCAATAAAAGTGTAACCTTAACCCTGTAATTTTCATCCTGTTTCACTAAAGGTTACAATTCAGGTCATATAGATTGCCAGGGGTGTGAAAATGTGTTCAAACAACGTGACTCAGGTTAGACAGTTTAATTTTTGCTGCCTAAAACTGAGCCAGGTTCTGCTATGTGCAAGTGTTTGCCAGGGCAGCTTGAAGTAAGTACATTGTGTGGGTGCAGGGCAAGAGGGGCTGATGGAATGCAGGAGAGGCTGGTGGGTTCTGAGTGGGTGGCAGGTCCGTGGGCAGGGGAAACTTGAGGGGATTAAAACAGCAAAACCCTGGGGCTGTGCTGTGAATGCATGCAGGGTTTTATAAGGCAGAATCAACCCATTTTAGCTTAACTCAGGCAGATCTAAAGTTATTTTACCTACTCAGCTGAACTAAATCAGATTTAACTCCTATGGGAGCGTCCAGATGAGCCTGCACATGCCTCTTGCCATGTCTCAAAGCAGTTTGAGATGCAGCAAGACACACTGGGAACAAAACAAATCTTTCCCCCATGTTAGACTTCAGGAAGGCCTTTGATACGGTATCCCACTCCATATTGGTGAACAAGTTAAGAGGCTGTGACTTGGATGACTACACAGTCTGGTGGGTGGCGAATTGGCTAGAGGGTCATACCCAGAGAGTCGTAGTGGATGGGTCTGTATCGACCTGGAAGGGTGTGGACAGTGGGGTCCCGCAGGGCTCGGTCCTTGGACCGATACTCTTCAATGTCTTAATCAGAGACTTGGACGAGGGAGTGAAATGTACTCTGTCCAAGTTTGCGGATGACACAAAACTGTGGGGAGAAGTGGACACACAGGAGGGCAGGGAACAACTACAAGCAGATCTGGACAGGTTGGACATATGGGTGGAAAACAACAGAATGCAATTCAACAAGGAGAAATGCAAAGTGCTGCCCCTAGGGAGGAAAAATGTCCAGCACACCTACAGCATAGGGAATGACCTGCTTGGAGGCACGGAAGCAGAAAGGGACTTGGACCACTAGGACTCCAAGATGAACATGAGTCATCAGTGTGATGAAATCATCAGAAAAGCTAATGGCACTTTATCGTGCATCAGCAGATGCATGACGAACAGAACCAAGGAGGTGATACTTCCCCTCTATTGGGCGCTGGCCTACTGCATGCAATTTTGGGCGCTGTACTTCAAGAGGGATGTGGATAACCTGGAGAGGGTCCAGAGAAGGGCCACTCGTATGGTTAAAGGCTTGCAGGCCAAGCCCTATGAGGAGAGACTAGGGCACCTGGACCTCTTCAGCCTCTGCAAGAGAAGGTTGAGAGGCGACCTTGTGGCTGCCTATAAGTTCATCACGGGGGCACAGAAGGGAATTGGTGAGGCTTTACTCACCAAGGCCCCCCTGGGGGTTACAAGAAATAAAGGCCACAAGCTAGCAGAGAGCAGATTTAGACTGGACATTAGGCAGAACTTCTTCACAGTTAGAGTGGCCAAGGTCTGGAATGGGCTCCCAAGGGAGGT
>NW_005842084.1:1092686-1093107 GCF_000455745.1 Alligator sinensis | reverse complement strand
ATGCATGTAGCTGGGGTCATCTAGCCCCAGCCCTCTTTCCTGCCTATGCAGGGGGTTGGACTCGATGATCTATTGAGGTCCCTTCCGACCGTAACATCTATGAATCTATGTTGCATATTTGCAGTGCAGATTCAAAATTTGGTACCTGGAAATCCAGGTACTAAAATAAAACATGGGGGCAGGGAAAGATGGGGCAGTGCACAGTCCAGGACCATGCCAGGAGGCAACTGGAGGCTCAGGTCCTCCACAGAGATGCTCTGATAGCCAGCCAGAGCATCTATATGGTTGCCTCATGCTCTGGTGCTGTAGCATGCTGCCTGCCCATGGAGGGCAAACAATGGTGTAGGCTGCAGGGACCATTCCAGTAAGTAGGGGATTGGAAAGGTTGTGGGGGGGGGGGGGGCTGTGAGAGTGTGGGGGT
>NW_005842084.1:1077271-1092251 GCF_000455745.1 Alligator sinensis | reverse complement strand
GTGCCCTGTGGGGGCAGGGGACCCACCCCTCTTAAGCAGTCCCCCCACAACCCCCCACATCTACTCATCCCCTACCTGCATCCCTCCACATCCCCCCATGCCCCTTCCCACTCCCTTCCTGCAACCCCCCTCATCACACACCCATTGTGTCCAGCTTTCAGAGAGGATGAGACCTGCTGGCAGGAACTGTGGCTGCAGGGGCAGTTCTCCCCACAGTCTAGTTAGTGAAGGAGTCGGAGGAGCTGTTCTATGATAAGAAAACCAAAAGCAAACATCAAAACATAGATATTTATAATTCATTTTACTATGATGATAGAGACCCTGGTAGACTTTCAAAATGCTTTAACATTTTAAATATATCAATTAAACATTGCCCAACTGATATCTCTCCCTCTCTCTCTCTTTCTCTCTCTCTCTCTCTCTATATAGTGATCTTTTGTTTTAATTGTGGATGAACATGGATTTTGGGGTATAAAGAGTGAATTTGGGATTTTTTTATCAAATATTTTGCAGTTTTTAAATAAGGACTATCAGAATTCCTGCTAGTGAGGCAGGTGGCAGGATCCAGAAAGAGGATCCTGCTCAGGGCTGGCACCTGGGAACCAGCTGGAGGTGGCAGACCTCCTGGCCAATTGGGGCCAGGAGGACATGCTTTGCCAGTTCAAGGCAGGCCACCACACTGAGAACATCTTCCAGGCAATAGCTACTCAGATAGTAGGGTAGTGGCACCCATGGCATTAGTGCTGCACAGAGGTCAATCGTGCAGCCACAGCCCACTGATGGCTGGCCTAGAGATGCTGATACCTTTGCTGTGGCTGTGTAGCCCTCATCTGGGTCTGGCAGGCACACAGCCTTGGGGCCACATGCTGTCACAGGTGGCAGCAGGTCACAGCCAGGCATCAGCCCGCACTCCCAGACTGCTGCAGTGGGTAGAGGGTGCAGGGGCCACTCCAGGTTATGGCTGCTTCAGCAGTCCAGCTGGCACAAGGGGTAGTGTCCCCAGGTACCAAGTGGCTGGGCCTCAGAAGTTTCTGAGGGCAAGCAGTCCTAAGCTGCTCACCAGGGCAGGCTTTTATACTGCTGGGACCAGCACTGGTGCTGGCCCCAGGCTCTATCTCCCCCTGGCTGCAGATCTGGGAGGAGCTGGGCAGGGTTATTTTGCCCCAAGTGGCATAACTTGCCCCACACAAAAGTGCATCTCCGGGCATGTGCGCTGAGGCAAAAGTCTCTGTCTCAAACTTGAGCCAGTCCTATTTGAGCTGCTGCAAGTGCATGTGCCTGCATGTGAGGACACACCCTATCGGTGCATCCACATATGCAGGCACATGCACTTACAGCAGCTCAAATGCCAGCAGCAAAAATCTCTGCTGGATATTTGTGCCTCAGCACACGTGCCTGAACATTCACTTTAGTGTGGGACAAATTGTGCCACTTTGGGCAAACTGACCCTGCCCAGCTCCTCCCAAATCTTCAGCCAGGGGGATCTAGAGGCTGTATAAAAAACAATAGTTTAAAGCACTATCAAAACCTGCCCTGGTGAACAGTTCAGGGCTACTTGACTTTAGGAACTTCCATGGCCAGGCCAGTTGGTATCTGGGGACACTAGCCCCTTGTGTGTCAGCTGGACTGCTGAAGAAGCCCTAACCTAGAGTGACCTCTGCACCCTCTACCCACAGCAGCAGGATGGCAGTGGGGGCTGCCTGGCTGTGACCTGCTGCTAGCTGTAACAGCATTCACCCATTGGGACCTGTGGCCCCAGGGCTGCGCACCTGGCAGACCCAGACAGGGACTGCACAGGTGCCTGGGTTGTGGTACAGGCACTGCTGTCATGTCTTCTAGTGTCCCCACTCTACTGTCTGGGCGACTATCACCCAGATGATGTGCTCCTTGTGGTGACCTGCTTTGAACTGTCGAAGCATGTCCTCCTGGCCCCAAATGGCCAGGAGGTTAGCCACCTCATCTGTCCTCCAGCTGGGTCCCCGGTGCTGGCCCTGGGCAGGCTCCTCTGCCTAGGTCTTGCCACTTGCCTCATTAGCAAAGATCCTGGTCTTCCCTGTTTAAAAATGGCAAATTCTCTAATAAAAACCCAAATTCTCTCATTAAATACCCAAAATTTGTTTTCTTCTGTGATTAAAATGAAACACTGCTATATATAGAGAAATCAGTTGGGCAAGGTTGTATTGATATATTTACTATTTTAAAGCAATTTGGAAACCTACCAGTGCCTCTATCATCATAATAAAATGAATTCTAAAAATCTATGAACTTAGCATTTGTTTTTGGGTTTTTTATCATAGAAAAATCAGAGCTTCCCCTGCCCCCTTCACTCACCAGGATGTGGGGCACTGAGTAGCACTGATATACTGGTGCCGTGACCCTGTCCTTGCACCTCACTCCCAACCCACACCCCCCCGCCCTCAGTGCCTCTCACTCCTGAGCTGCAGCCCCTGCCTGCCCTCACTAGCTCCCTCATGGCAGCAGCTCCATCCCAGCACCAGCACATAAGTCCAGCTGCAGCTGTCCCACCCACTGCTTTGTGGCTCTGAGCAATGCCAGTCCTTGCTGCTTTGCTCCCTGTACCTATGTCCAGGCCCATATGTCTTTCCTGGAAAGCTCTCAACTGGGGCTCAGCGACTGGGCTTGACAAGCCCCTTCCCTTCCAGGCTGGCTTCCCTCTGCACAGGCTGCTCTAGGGGGATATCAGGGCTCTAAGCTGGGCTCTGGCAGCTTCTCCTACCACAGCACTCCCTCACCCCTGACCCCCCCTTCTCTATCTCACACACAACCTTGCTACCATATCCACCGCTCCTCTCAGGCCATCACACACCCAAGTGGTTCCTGGGACCAGAAGCCCCACTGCCCAGACTGGGGCTGCATGTACCAGCACTGGTGTGAGCACAGTGCTGGGCTGCAATGTGATGGTTGCCCCTGCAGCCATGGGCTCCTGCCCACAGGTTCTGTCCTGTGCTGTCCAGAGTCTGGGCATGCAGGGTATGAGATTTATGGGGTGGATGTTGGTTTTGGGAGGTGAAGGGTTTTGTGGGGGTTTGTGGGTGGGTATAGGGTTTGTGGGGGTGAAATTTATGGGGGCTGTGGGGCCTGTGTGAGGATCTGGGGGGGTGGGGTGACTGTGTCTGTGGGTGTGGGGGGAATGTGGGGATGGGGGAACTATTTTGGAGGGGTGGGCCCCTCACCTGCCCCCCAGCATGGTGCGCAGCCCTTCCCTCTCCCTCCCCAACAGAAGCAGCAGCAGTGGCTGTCAGGGCATTCAGGGTCTGCTACTGGCAGAGTGCTGTCTGTGCCACATGAATCTAGTCCAGCCTGGCCTGGGGGCATAAATGTTTGGGCAGGACCACGCCACTCTTGTTGTCGCCTGGGGTCCCGGCACCACACGCAAGAGCCTTGCACCCTCAAGCCAGGCTGGGTCCTGCATCAGGTAGCACAGGGTCTCAGGTGGCCAGGGCAGTACCACCCCCCTGGGGAGCTCTGTCAGTAGCGGGTCCTGAGCACCCTAATGGGTGCTGCTGCTGCTGCTGTTGCTACTGTGGGGACCAGTGGGGTAGGCTGGACACCATACAGGGGGAAAGGTGGGGGATCCACTCTTCCCACATAGTCTCCCCACCTCCATAGTCCCCATACCCACACACATCCCCCCCTACACACAAACCCCCCACCATCCCTACAGTCCTCCAACCACACATCCCTACTTACCAGGGACAGAGCCTGGGTCCAAGGTACTGCTGCAGTCTTGCCCCACTCCTATTCACTCCAGCATGGTGAGGCAGCATGCTGGCGCAGCAGGGGCATGAGGCAGACATAGAGATGCTTTGGCCAGGTGCCAGAGTGTCTCTCTGGAGGATCCAGCTTCTGCTTGCCTATCAATAGGCATTCATAGGCCAGCCATTTAGATCAGCCAATGACCAGCCATTTAGATCAACCTAAGCTTAGTTAGGTCAATCTAAATTCTCTTATCTACTAATGACAACTTCATGTTAATTTTGAGAAGTTTAAAATTAGGCACTTCCCAAAACAAAACTTATAGCTCAAGCAAAAAAGTACTTAGATTTAAAAAGAACAGGATTTATGGATTGTTCATCTAATCTTTCAGTGTTTACAAAAGGTAAATTACATTATTTTTAATTTTTTCAGGTATCTAGAAAACATAAATGGTTTTTGCAAGTTCATCTAGACCTAGCAGTTGTTGCTTAGACAAGCTATACCATATGTTTTTATTGGTAAGATTAATTTAACTATACCAAGGCTATTTGTTTCCTGCTGTGTTATTGGACTTCAACATAGAAAAAGATTTTTTTTATAAACTTTTATTTGAGGTACTTTGTTTTCCTTGCTCCCTTAAACACTTGCTCTCTGTCTTTTTTTCAAGATAAGGTCAAAATCAGTGAACTATTCAGTTCTTCCTGCTTGCCAACCCTGCACATACAGATCCAGCAACAGTAAGCAGTCTGAACATACAGAATTACTCTCAAGAGCTATATTAGCTAGTATGGAGACACACTTTTCAATTAAAACAATACAAAAATACATAATTCTCTTGGAGCTCTTATCTATTTCCCCAGAGGAATGCTCAAAATTGTGATAATTTTAATAATTTGAGTCTCCAAATTCTCTAGCCACCTGTCCTGTTATTTATCTAATTTGCTCAGCCCCATCATTTTTACTTGTCTTTTATATTCTCTCTTCCTTTATCTCAAATCTGGTTCACAAATTCCATCCAGATTAATTACCTTGAAATCCAGTGCTTCCAGGCTATCTTCTACCCATTCAAGGTATTATATAAACTGTTTATTTTTCTATGTGGGGATTAAAGTAACATTTTAGGAAGTCTCTTCTCTGATGCAGAAAAAAATAGGCGAGGCAAGTGTTATTCATATCAACTCTCTTATGAGATAAAGACCAACATATGTTAGGTTATCTTATTTTTTCTTCCTATCCAACATACACATGCTGTTCATGTCAATTTCTGTACTCTGGTACCTAGAAAAATTAGCTTTTGGCTTAATAAATGATACAATTTATCAGAGGACAATTCTTAAGAGAGAAGCATACTTGTGGTGAAACTAGCAGCTGAGATACAAAATAGCACAGTGCCTGAGACTTGGAAGCACAGACTAAGAATCACCTTTTTCTTAGTATTATAATAATCCTCAGAACAACCACAACTATTTTTTATAAAGCAGAGTGCTTAAAGGCAATGACAAAAAGGCAAAAATAGCATTGAAAATATTATTTCAAATCCAGCAGGTGTCTCTGCGTTCCTTCTGGGTGAAACAAACAATTTCAATTGCTAGAGCTACCTTTTCCTTCTCCCTCTCAACTCCAAATATTTGTTATTTGACATCTAAACAAACATAATCTATTATGCTAATATTCTCCTTCCCAGCATTGACTGTGATATAAATACCATTTCTGCAAGTGACCTTTTTTTTTAACTGCTGTTACACAAAGGAGGGGGTGATAAGAGTTGTGTTTAAATATTTCCTCCCAGAATTAAATTAGAGTTTTGGTTGTATCCCTGAGCCTAAAAGCAGGGGGGCTGGGAGTAAACCAAGCAGTATTGATCCAAATCCCACTCATGTCAATGGAAAGACTCCTATTGAATTCACTGAAAGTTGATCAGACCTTTTTTTACTTAAGAATGAGATTTTGTTCTTCTTAAGTCATAGCCCAACAGGAAGGGATCTATGGTATTTTTGACCAGCCTTTCTGCATTCCCTTCTTTTCCTTTTGTGTCCCAAGAATAATTTTAAGAGGTTTAAATAATTTAAAGGTTAATCAGAGAGGTTGCCTAAATTACAACATTCTCCTTAGTTTCCCTATAGGTGGCAGTACAGTTTGATATCTCTACACAGTTTTGTGATGTCTCCTCTTTGTTGATTTACTCCTACTCCTTTTCTCCTTGCTCCTGTAACAATCCTTTTTCTAACTTTGTTCCAGCAAGAGTCCTCAATTTCTAGCTTTCTCTTAGCTGGAACTATGAAGATGAAATACTAGCCCTACACAAGATAAGAATTGTAACTTTTCGTTCAATAAAGAATTCACCCAGAGACTTTAATACCCCCTTTCCACTACCGAGAGCGGTAGGGTCTGTATAGTATTTATACCTGAAGGAGGAAACTTCTGCTTTGACAGTGATTGACAGAGTCCGCATCTTTGGATCTTTTCTGTTTGATCTGAGAAGTTAATGATTTTTTTTCCCACAGTTGTGCAGCCTTGATCTAGTATTTGGGGTGTGACCCAGTAAGCTTGCTGATAATGCCTAGTGAAGGGGAAGGGCTTAAACAGCAGAAAACAAGGACTAGCTAACAATGTAGTTCATAGGAAGGAATTTTCTTATAAACATAGTTTTGCCTCAGCAATAATATGGCCAGAGACTCAACAGCAACTGTAACCTGCACTGAATGATTTGTGTTCTGCTTTCTGGTTGAAGAGAGAGATGTCATCTGTAGGAAGAACAAGTGGGTGCTTCTGATGGAGGACAAGATTTGTAAATCATGTAAAGTATGGAAGATTTCCTGAAAACCAAATTTGGTCAACTCCGCAAAAAATGTTGTAGAGGAAAGCAAGAGAGTGAAATGACAGAGATACAAAAACAAACAACTCAATTGGAAATATGTAAGCATGTGAAGTATAAGAATCTGAAAGATAGTTTATTTTATGGAAGTGTCAAATGTCTATTGAATAGTTGTGAGAACAGCCTGTAACAGTGGTTCCCAGACTGTAGGTCATGATCCCAAATGGGGTTGCAACATCAGCGGATGGGGTTGCAATAAACGTGCCCCCTGAGATTTCTGCATCCACAGTGGGGATGGGGCAGGAGGGGGAAGCTGGGCTCTGCACTCTGCTCTGGCTGCAGCAGCTGCTGCCTCCAACGGGTGGCAGCTGGGGCTAGGGTGCTGCCCAAGAGGGGCAGGGGGCTGTGGTTGGGGAGTGAAGGATACCTGGGGTTGTGGGGGCTGTGGGTTGGGAGTGAGGGGCCACGCTGAGAGAACGGGGTGATAAATGGGGTCATACTAAGGAAAAGTTTGGGAAACACTGGCCTATAACAACCGACAGGAAGAAATGACCTGCAGGTAAGTGGAGGAAAAAGCTAACAACTACTCAGCTCAAACCAGATGGACTTTAGGCAATATCCACAACTGGCGAAAGAAGATGTACAGATGAATCTTTATTAGGCTTTCCATGGCAAGAAGAGTGAACATAATACTTTGAAAATGCAAAGGATGCTTTACTGTCCTTGAACAAAGATGAAGGATATAACTCCATAAATAAAAAAGACCTTGAGGCTGATAAGAATGAATCCTTGTGTGTACTTCACAATGTAATACTGATAACATATCAGGCACCATTGGAAAGATCCTGGAAGACTGGGCATTTGAAGGAAGGAAAGGGATATCCTGATGACACTGGAAGTAAAGTTTGTGATGTGGAGACAAAGCATTTGCTTTTGAGGGATATCCATGATGAAGAGATGAGGTGGTATTGTTTGGACAGCCGCCATGTCCACAGTAAAGTTATCAGTGGGTAACCCCAGGTTAGTGTAGTAGGAAAGGCTTTAAACTATCTGTGGAGGGAGAGGTTGATAATGGAGTAGATAATACCCATATATGTAAATCAGACCCATGGCATTATACATTGACAAATACCAAGGGAAATACATTTTAGTTGTTGATATACTAATACTAGAGGCCTATTTAATAAACAAGAGGCATAGGAAATACTCGTGTTTATGAAATATTATGTTTTTGTTACTGAAATTTAATGCAATAGGCCTTGTGACAGCAATGTTAAAATCAATTGCTACAACTTGTTAAACAAGGATAGAACTGGATAAAAGGTGAAGTTGTGGCACTACTTCAGATACAGTGTTCCTTGTCACAGAATCATTTCAGACTGTATATTATAAACCCCCAAAAGTTTATAGATTAAATTTGGGCTACTCACAGATATCTGCTAGAGAGGCTAATCAATCTGACCAGGACAAAAGTCTCCTTAATCATTTGTCCATAATGCACACAGGAAAAAATTGTGTTACTTCATGTGACTTCTTACTGTCTGGCCAGTAACAATTTTCCTGGGATGCCAAAAAGAATACATGATAATTTCCTTAATACATTAAGTTATGCAACAATATGGGGTCAGTAGCTGTCTAGATAATGGTGTCTGGGAAATGTTCAAGGATATCCACCTGGATGCCTAAAAATCCAAAATTCCAGAGGTGTTACAAAATTTTGTTTTGGACAATATGTATTTTTGGTTAAATGTAGTTGCAGAACTGGTAATATAACATAAACCATTACAAATAAATGATAGGTAAAGGTTTGTTTCTTGTTTGTTTTTTTAAATGTAGCTGACTGACAACAAAAGGCAAAGGAGTCAAAGGCATTTTTGTACATTTAACGTATTTAAAAAAAAAGAAACAAGAAGAAAACCCTGAGGGAGATATAGGGCCATAGCTAAACAGAAATTTAAAAAAAAAGGTAAATACTGATGAGGAAAAGCATGAACAGTTCAAAAATATTGTTGTTTTCCATTTGCCATAGAAAAGGATCCAACACACAGGGATGTTGCTGCAAATGGAACAGGAACATTTACTATCAGTAAGGAGACAGTTTCTGCTAAACTTAAACATGTTCAAATCCACCCAAATTTGAGTTAGTGTCAGAAGGTATCTTCATAGTAAAAAACAAACAAACATGATATGGTATTAACCATGCAGACATTTGGGGCCAGAATTGTGTTCTCCAGCTGCCCCTACAGTCACATCCATGCCTTACACATGACTCTCTGCAGTTTCTTCGTAGTGGACTTCTACATCTGAATCAACACCAGGTTCCTAAGCCCCAAGACTCTTGTCCAGACTTCTTCCTGCCCAGCTCCAGCCCTTTTTTGTCTGACTGAGACTGTTCAGCCTAGGTCCACCACCTGAGACCCTAGTTTCCTGAGTCTCAGCCCCAGTAGTGGAGAGTGCCCTTCAGCCAATCAATCTCCTGAAACCCTCTCCTTCAGGAGATTTGCTCCCTGCTGCCTGCATGATCAGACTTCCTTGCTAGCTTTCAGGCCCTGGTTTTACATGCCTCCAGAGCTATACCCCTTCCTGTCAGCTATCTCTTGTGCTACACACGGAGGTTTATAATGTGCCATAAATCGAATGCCGATATTTGGTCCATATTTTTTTGTATCCAATAGGTTGATGAAGTGAAGTTTGTAGGCTCATCTGTGAAAGGTGTTTTGTAAATTCTCTTTGAGGATTAGAACTGAGAGATTGGAGAGAGAGAGTGGGGTTTTTTGTGAGAAATGTGCCCCCACGTGTAATAATTTATTCTTGTCTTTGATTTTCAGTGTGCGTTCATTCTGGTACGCAGTAGTAACAACAGCAGCAGATGGGGGCACTCAGCGCACTTGTGGCTCTGCTGCTCAGTGGTATAAGGCTCCAACCAGAGCTACACATGGTGACAAGGAGCACAGCCAGTCTGGCCTGCCTCTGTCACATGGGACTCCCTGCAGTGCATGTGCAGCTCCCAGCACTTGTGCACCACCAGTGGAAGCCCCATGTAATGGAGCCCACACATCCCCCCCTCCACACAAAACACAAGAGTAAGACTTTATTTCTAAGCTATTATGCAGTCACTCCTATATACACTACAGAAACACAAATCACAACAAAAATATTTTTTCTAATGAAATTAAAATATGTTATAGTAAATGTTTGACTTTTAGCATATGATTTGGTTTTTTTCTGGTTTAGATGGCAAGCCACCCTCCCAAAACGAGTACTTCTGAAGGCCAGGGGAAGGATTTCTGGTGGCAAAGCTGAGGGGTAAGGGGCAGGCATTCTGGTCTCAAGATGGTGAACAAGGGGTGGGGTACCTGTCAAGGGGTGGGGCTCCCCTTTAGGCCCTCGACAGCTTACCCAAACTCATTAAGAGGCCCTCCAGCCCAAATAATTGCCCACCTCTGGCCCACAGTATCTCATTTAGTTAGCATCCCACTCTTCAAAATGGCAGTGTGGATTCTTTAACTAAACCTCATCAAATACAATCATTTTTAAGTCCATGGATGCTAAATGGATGGATGCTAAATACATGAGATGCTAAATACATGAGGTGTCAAGGCTGCTTGTTATTAATCAAGTATGCAGTTAATCGAGTCTGCTCTGATGCATGCTAATTAGCATCAATTGGAGGAGGCACTAGGCATGTGTGTAGGTGCCCTGTTTCACTAGAAATTTTCAAGGTGGGGCTGGATAAATATTTGAGAGAGAAGATTTAGGAACAACGTTCTTGCATTCATGCAGAGGGCTGGACCAGTTGGCCCTTGATGTCACTTCCAACCCTATGATTCTGTTATTCCATAATTCTTCTACCATGTCTCTGTTACAGAAAATAAAGCTCATATAAAAACAAAATTACATAACATAAAAGGGAATCTGTTCATATTTTTATTTTTATAATCTGGACACAGTTTGGATAGATATTTCACTTACCATTTGACATATGAGAAATTATTTTTTTTAGTGATGTTGAGCTACAGAAGACTGCACCATCAAATAAAGTAAGGCTCAATATTTTGATAGAAAATAAGATCTCTGACCATGGGAAGAGATGAGTTCTTTGGGACGAGTGATTAATTATCTGAAAACAGAGATTTTTTAAAAACAAACTGACATATCCATGGTGATTGAGAGACAGATGGAGATAGTTAAGCCAAGTTCTCATGTAGGTAGGAAAAAGCATACCGGGGTGTCATACAGTTTTATAAAGTGTATCATAGCAATGAATTCAAAATGCTGTAATGAAGTGGTCTGTTAGGCTGCCCATTTCACAAAACAGTTTTCAGGGGTTTATACCAATGCTTTTAACTGTACCTGGCTTCAGACTTGCAAACAATCTGCCTCTCTGGATAAAGTTTTATTTTATAGAATGAACTAAATCTATAAACTCCCTTTCAAAAATGGGTTAGAAAAGACTACAGATGAAGCAGTAACCAAAGAACTTCTCATCTGGTATATATGAAGAGTTTATATCTCATTGAAAATTTGATCATAACCTTTGTTTACCCTATGCTTGGCTCCTTTTCACTGCTTTTCAATAGATCAGACTGAGGATGATGATTTGGCAGGGAATATACCTGTCTGTCATGGATGAGGTTACTCCCTCCCTAACCACCCTTCTCTCACCTTCCAGTGAAGCATCAGAGATTGGCTGCAGCTTAAGATGGGACAGCAGACATTGGCTTTTTACAGACATTAAGCTCTGCAGCATCTGTATAGATTGAGTGCTTCAGTGGGGCTTTTTAGTGCTTTTATCTAGAAGCTGATTCAATCAGCTATTAGATCAAAGCCCCAAAAAGGTGCCACAAAGGTCCACATCTGTACAGACACTGGGTTAGCTGGGTCCAAATAATGTGCTGCCTCTTCCAGGCATGTGCTGGGCTCAGCACTGGAGCATGCTGAGTTTAAAGTTTAAACACTGGTTTTTGATATTTTTTTTAAATATCTGTAAGCAGCCTTTAAAATGACCAGTATGGTGAGAGTTTGAGAATTCTCTTTCTTAGATAACTTCACTGGGTGTCTTGCTCATGTATTCATGGTTAAACTGACTTCCAGATTTAAGTAGTCTCCCAGGTGGGCTGAAAAGAGACCTTGGGAGTTTTTTGCTTTTCTCTGAAGCATAAAGGTGTAGATTCTTATGACAGATGAATGTGTGACAGCTGAATGTTTTGACTCCAGTTAGTCACTCCTGAGTGAATTCTTAGAGGTGACAGGCTGGGGTTTGTATAGTGCAAACAGTTGGATTTTTGGGTTGCATAACCCCTAGTCTCTTTTCCCAGTCATTTTAACCTAAAAGACTCAGCTATGTTTGGCACTTTTATGTTAATTCACCCCAGGGCTCTGTGACTCGAGAGCTGATTAAAGTGACTCAAAAATAGTAAAGTTGAAATAAAATATAATTTATTCATTTCCGCAATGGTACCAAAAGAACAAAGGGTTAGAACTATAAAAGACCTATGCTCCTGATTCTGTCTTACAGTTTCATCTTTCCTTGCCAATTTTGGTTGTTCCAGGCAGGCCACCTAACCATCTCTGGTTGAGACGAGCAGTTTGTCCTGCTTCTAATACGCTCTCTCTTCTATCACCTTGCTAGCCTGGCAGCTCTCACTGGAGCACCCTTGGTAGCCTCTGGCCACTCAGGGTGATCACAGAGTTCTTGATTATTTTATAATGTCCTTCAGAGTTCCCATTTAGCCTTTAGTAAAGCAATCTGTCCTGAACCTGGAGCCAAGTAAGAGATATTCTGTCAATAAACAGCACCAGCCTATACCACAGGCCATTGCATTTCACTCAGGTGCCCTTTATTGAACCTCGGGACTTGCCATGGGACTGCCCATCTAAAACAATGCCCAACCATGATGTGAAGACATCACAAAATGTGATAACCCACCATTTCCCTTGATAATTTGTTCCTCACTGTTTAAAAAATAAAAACGCACATATATTTTGCAAAAGTTCCTCAAAACACCACTTAGTGAAAAACCACAGCTACTATTGTATTCCAGGCAAAACTGTACACGTTTTGCCTGGAACCCTAGGATTTATGCCTGTGTCCAGGACATAGATAATCCAGGTTCCAGGGCTATCTCCCCATGGGGGAATTTGAACTGGGATCTCCTGTATCAAAGGATGGTGTCCAAAATGACAAGTCACAGGTCAGTTTGGGCTGAAAGTAACTTACACCCTTCCTGCTGAAGTTAGACTACTGGGTAGGCAAAATAGAGAAGTAAGAAGGGGCCTGAGTCTGTGACCCATTAAGGTAAATAGATCCTGCCCTGAGAGAGAAGCACAAGCTTCCAATGCCATTTATGAAATTTTGCATTAACTAGATTTTAATCATGTATTACTATTTGTTGCACAAGATCTCCAATCTTTCTTAAAACTAAATTTAAAAATAAAAACACAATAATTCTTGTCCATATTACAAATTAGTGTTTAAGGAAAAGTAAATTCTGTTTTCTAGTTTAATTCAGTGATTGATAACAGATCCCCACCACTACCAGGTTCTGGGTTTCTTCAGTTAGCATAATGATTCATCTGCCTACAAAATCCTAAAAAAAGCACAACCCAATAAGTCAAAAAGTGGCAATGGTGCCTTTAATAGAGAATGCCAATCCCAACTATGTTTTAACCTATTCCTCCTAAACATGTTATAAGCACTGATTTTAATATTCTAAGTACACAAGTTATCCCATCAAGTTTCAGCAATGACCATTTTTCCTCATAAGTAAAAATCTCTAATTCCTCTTGCTTAATACTCAGACAATAACCTATCATATTCATATTCAGTAAGCAGACAGTATCACATAATTAAATCACAACTAAACTTTTTCCTAAATCAGACTTTAGTGGGGGGAGGAATCCTAAGTACTTCAGAGGCATTGTAGGGTATCTCCTCCCCTTGGGTAGAAATGGTTCTTTGCTTCTGGTAGCTTCTGCCATCATTACCCTCTCTACCTGTTAGGCCACAACCTTGAACCTGAAACCTCAGCCTACCAGTAATGTCTCTCATCCAGCCCTACCATTAAGTTCATCATCAAGGTTGGTCAAGGCTGGTTTAATGCCTCCAGTAGGACCTAACTCTCCACCCGCTCCCTGTCATTGGAGTGGCCAGCCAGGGTCAGGTGACCCTTCACTTTCCCTATATAATCCCCTGACCTGGAGCAGGAATTGCCTGGGTATCAGGACTTAATTTGCTTTATGACTGTTCTTCTGGTCCTTCTTGCTTTCTTCTTGGTTCTACTTTCTGTTTGATCACCTGGCTTCTTGACCCCAGCTTGCTTCTGGACTTTGTTCTTTGTTCTCCTGGCTTCCTGAATTGGCTCACTCCTATACCCCACTCTTAGATTGGTCCTTGACCTGGTTCAGCTTCTGAATCTGATCACTCATCCTGGCCTTGGTCAGTGTCCTGATTCCCCAAGAAGCCCTGGACTTGGCTGCTCACATCATGGCACGATACCACTTCAGTTATGCTACTGTACATTTTTGCACTTAAGTGGCAGCTTTCTAGCTGTGTAACTGGCATTTTTTGGACTTACATATAGGTAGTAATACTATTTTTCCAGCACTCTGGACTTGAAAGCAGTAGGCTACATGCTGGCCAGGCATATATATATATGTATACTTGAGTCTAAATCTTGAAAATGTAGCCAGCTATAAACTCATGATTAGTTGGTATTAGACTCCACAAGTGGTTAAGCCCTAATAATTGAGTGGTTAATCTGACTAGAAAACTGCAGGCCCGGATTCAAAGCCATCCTTACTTATGATGCCACCAAAGAAAGGGAAACAGGGCAAACTGAAGGTTGTGTGGCTTACAGATGCTGCTGATGTTGTTCTGGAAAGGAAAACTTCAATGACAGTACCTGAGAGGCTCCTGAATAATATATGACTTGTGGTGTGGTGTTTAAAGTAGTGACCTGGGAAATCAGAAATGCAGTTTCATATACCCTGTGGGTAAGGGGGGGCTAGACTCTGGGTCTCCTATTTCCTGAGCAAGTACCCTAATCACTCAAATATTAGGTCTAAAACATGGATAGGCCTTACTCCTGCACTTATCAGCTATGCTCAGGCACACACCGGGGTTGCCAACCCATGAATTTTTTTTTTTTTACTGACAATCTGCAAGCTTTTTACTGACAGCCAATGTTTTTCACTGACATAATTTTACTTATATACATTTTATATAATGTAAATTTAACTCTTTTGCCAGACCTTGTCCTGCTGTCAGCACACAGTTAGAAGGGCAGGATTCAAATTTAGGGATTTATTATAAACCATAACAAAAAAGTTTGGTTGTCAGGAAAAAGTTTGCTGTAAAAAAAATAAAAATAAATGTCTTACATTGACAGCTCTGCTTGACTGCAGTGATGGTTTTACACTGTGCCATCTGCACCCCTATATCCTTAT
>NW_005842084.1:1057313-1077261 GCF_000455745.1 Alligator sinensis | reverse complement strand
CCCCCCCCCCCCCCCAGCCCACACCCCAGCCTCACCCCACTGGCCCTGCTCCCCCATTCCCAGCATGGACTCCCTCCCCCCCACAAAAAATACCTGCAATACAGCAATATTTCAGACAGTGCAGGAGGCAGAAGCAGCACACAGATAAGAAAACACTCCCTGTACAGTGGGGCACTCCTGCTCAGACACCAGAGCTTCCATCTGTACTCCGTCAGAGCTTCAATCAAGCTGTGGTTGTTTAGTGTTTTTAATGATGGTTACATTTTTTTAAAAAGAACTTTACTGACATCCATTTTTAGACTGATTTTTTATTTTCATTCAGTAAATGTACCGACAGTGGCCATCGTGGTACATACAGACATGCCTGTCTATGTACCCAGCCACTGCATAGCCCTACCATACATGTTCAGTTTAAATGCACAAGTAAAGTCAAGGCCATAACTAGCCAGATGACTAGAAAACTGCCATTTCAATGCACAAAGGGAAACAGATGTCAACCCTAGAGGCAGTGGGGTGCTTAACTGTGTTAGTCTGTCTAAGTTTTATTAAGGTCAGTGTGAAATGCCATGGTAAAGGAATGGGTTCTTTCCCTGTTCAATTTTTCTAGCTCACCAATTCTCCCCTATATATTTGAAACAAAGATAATTTCAAGACCCTATGAACAGAAATCCTCTTTCTAATTTAGTGTATAAACTATCCCTGAATGTGTTCTTTTCTTCCTATTACCCAGGTCATTTATAACAACTGATTCCTTTCAGATAACTTTCATTTTGAAAGTAACTCCAGTGAAATTAAAACAAGCTTTCAGTAAAAGATTACTAAATTGCAGTTTCATTTATTTTAGAGATCCCATCCATTCATTTTATATAAATTAATTTACATAACAAACCTAGCGCATGCATTATGAATCTCATATCTAGGAATCCCTTTAAATCTGTTAATAGTTGGCCTGAGCCAAAAGCTTGGATTATAACCATTCTTACATTTTCTATAAAAGAGTTTGAAATGTGAAGCATATAAATGCAAAAACAAGGAGCAGAACTGCTACTGCAAAGACAACCTCCCCCATATGCTGAGGCATTTGAAATCCAAGGGTTGCTGGTTGAGTCTACCTCCATCAATGAAAAAAGCCTCACAGTATGCTCTTGCCTATTTACTGTGGACAAATGAAATAGACTGAAGTTAAGTGACTTGGCCAAGACAAAAAAGTACGTGACTGGCAGAACCCAACTATATAAACCTTATCTCCTAGCTTAAGACTCATGCTTTAGCCACAAATGCTCCTTCCTTTGTCACTGATGATTATAAAACTGATGAATATAAAACAAACTGATTATTATAAAACATACAATTGATATGAATAATAGCAACACATAACATTTTGTATGATACATTTTGTCACCATTCCCTAGTAATTGCTTCATAAATAGTAATTATTTTACATTTATTTTTCATATCCAGTTTTATAATTTGTGTAATATAGATGCCAGATCTCTGTCTTACCAAATATTGAATCAATATCCCTAAGGATGATATTGGCCAAACCTCATTCAGATGTTTGAGGGGGTTGTAACCCATGGAACCAGAAAGATTTTATATTGTGCTCTATGTCATTCTACACTCTGATTTCTTGCATGCTGCAATTGAGGCATAGTTTTTTGTCCCTTTGAGAAAACAGGAGCATTAATACAGATCTCATATCACAACACATGAATCTTATCATCTTAGTCCAAGAGCACTGCTCATGGTCTGTCACTGAACAAAAAATATACACCCTACAGGGGTGAGCAATAAGGGAAGCCAGTAAAGTTAACTCATAAATACAGACTCTAAAAACAGTTTGTAAATATTTTAAAAATGTAAGCATGTAAATATATATATTTTTTAATTAAGCATAGGCTAAGTAATGTGTTGAGGTTAATAATCCCTATAAAATTCTCCAAGCATGATAAATTCAGTCACTCTGTGAGGCAAAACAATAAGCTACCTCTGTTAACAATGATTTCCCTTTTAAACTGATTCCTCTCCGTGTCAGAAAGGCTTTTTCAAAGGATTTCTTTCATTGCCTAAGTATGCCTGTAGAATATTTGAAAAGGTCTTAATCCACTTAAATACAGAAGTATCAACCCCTCTGATGAATGTGTGATTGTGAAGTGGTTATATCACCTTGAAGCAGCAGCAAAGCTAATCCCAGGCAAGGAATATTTCTGGGTCTGTTATGCAAACAAACAATTGGCTCATCATGACACACATTTTAAGAAGTTTTGCATACAGGGTCATTGGCTCCCTTTGCTCTCTCAGACATCTGTAGAATTCTATGCTGTTGTTTGCTATCCATTTGGTATAGAGCAGAAGTAGTAATAGTATATATAAGAAAAAAACTATTTAAATATGATCTAGTGTTTATTATTTTTCTCTTCCTACAAATCCCTCATTTTGTAGGATGATTCAAGGTTTATTTTATCAAAATTAGAATGTGCGATAAAGACTTAGTACCTATACTTGAGCTAACAGAACTTGTCTTCAGATTAACTAGGAGATCTAAAAATCCCAAACAAAACCCTTCAATAGTTTAACACAAACTATGAAGAAAAAGAAATTCAGTCATCCTTTATATTGTCATAACAGTCTTTATCTGTGCAGTTTTGCACAGCCTTCACAGAACACCCACTAAGGGTATGTACAATTGTTCACTGCACATGGGGTACATTCAGACAGCTTGCTTTAAGCTGCATGAATGTAGACTGGAAGTAGCATGTGCAGCCATCTGTTGTTCCTGGGAGCCATGTGGGGAGCCCAGTTAAGGTAATGGGGTGGGGCCTCATTGGTGGGGGAGGGCTAGCAGGTCTGCAGAGGAGGAATTGATAGAATCAGGAGAGGGCTGGTAGGTCTGGCAGGGGTTGTCAGGTCAGGACAGGGAACAGGGGCAGTGGGGAGTAAAAATATCTCAGTCAGGATTTAGGAATGGGAATAGCATAACTTCAGGGTTGGGGTGCATGACTGGGCTTTCCCCGCCACTCATCCCAGCTGCACTGTGAATGTGGGGATGCATTGTGAATGCATAAATGCATTCACAAGATCAGGTTAATTTTTTCTTAGATTCAGTTAACCCAATCTTAATTTAAACTAGATTAGGTGAACTAATTTAGCTTGGGCATTTGTGCAATTTATCCCCTCTATATGTTTGTACAATTGGTCATTTAGATCAACCTAACCCTGTTTAGGTTGATCTAAATGTAACACTTGTTCATACCCTAAGGTTTATAAAGCACTTTCAATATGTCATATTTTGTAATGTTTTAGGTATTATCAATGTCTTTGGTATTTTCTTCTACAGGCAATTCAGAATTATTTGTAAAAAAACCCCAAACTCCCCAATTTCAGTTTATATTCTAATTTTTTATCGTACAAATTCTAATTCTAAGATATATTAACTTGCAGTCTCTAGAAGTATTCTATCCCAGGCAGTATATCATTAGCTGAGTACTACATGGGCACATCTATGCAATACACTTTCCTCAAGATTACAGCAAATTACTGTGCAGTAAGCATCACCACCTACATGTGCAGACACTTACTGTGCAGTAATTTGCTCTAATCACAAGTAAATTTAATACCTGTGAATACAAGTAAAAAATTCAAGAGTAATTGCTGTGCAGTATGGCATACATAGATGTTTGACCAGGAGCAAATGTGCTCCCAGTGAGCTATACAGTGGGGGCAGAAGATTGCTCCCTGCCTGCTGCTGGGTCAGGTTCTGCCATCAGAGCCTGGGTGGGGACAATGCCCCTCTGCCCTGGCAGCAGACAGCTCCCAGCCCCCACTCCCCGCTCATGGAGCTGGGTCTGGGAGATAAGAATCTCCCAGCCCCCTTTCCATGATTACATTCACAGAGTGGGGGCTGGGAGTTCCCTGCTGCTGGTGGGGAGTTAGCAATGTCCCAGCCCTCACCAGGAAACAGCTGTCTCCTGGCTTCATGCTCCTTGGCAGCCTCTGGGCTAGCACCCAGGGGAAGCCTAGAGCTTCCCCAACTGCTGCAGGGGGGCAGTGTAGGGCCAGTGGGGGTGGGAAAAGACTGCTACAATGATCAGCAAATCTGCTCCCGCTTACCACATGTATAGATGCCTGCCCTATACATTTGCACATATAGATGTGCCCCAGGACTATGGGATACAAACTGAGTTTTCAGTGATCCCACCCTCATCAGGATTCCATTTGGTTAGCATGAAGGGGATGAGAGTAGGGAAGTGATGATGCAGTCCTCATTTACTAGCCATTTGAAAAGACTGTGAGATTTCCAAATGACAAACCTACAACACAAATTCCTATGCTGTACTCCATGCTAATCAAGTGGAGTCCTGTAAGGACAAGATTACTGAAAACTCTCAGTGGGTGCATCTACACATACACTTTAATGCATAGTAGACTATTACTGCACATTGAAGCAGCACATAAAAAAGTGCTATTATGTTAATGCACAGTAAAATAAACTACTGTGCATTAAGCAACATCTAAGAAAAACATGCTTGCACTACTGTGCACTATGGCAAACTAATGCACATTAATTTAGTACCTAAGGGTGTTTATAGATGTGCTCTGGGAGGCTGGGGGTGGGGCTTTAATTAGCGAGCCACACTAATTTAAAGGATCCAGGAGTCACGTGCACCAGCAACTCTGAGTTGAAAAATGGAGGCAGGGCACTTGGAACTAAAGCTCATCTAGAAAACTTAGGGGTTCTTTGCTGAGGTGGAGTGATATTGGTCCTCAACTTTGAGTCATAATGACTTGCCAAATCTGAAACAAGGAAAAAAAAATTCCCCCAAGGTCAGATTGGTAAGGACTACAAAGTATTTGCTTTTTTGTGTGATGTGGAGCATAGTCCTCTTCCTAGGATATTCTGAGTATATACTACTACTTATGAGTATGAACTATTCCTCTGATTGCATTTTCAGGGCACTGGAAGTTCCCTTTCTCCCTTGCTTTTATCTCTAGAATGTTGTAGGTTTTGTTAGTGTTGCAGAAACCATGCCTTGTAGTTACACATGAAGGTGTAAAGTAGCGATTTTGAGGCTTCCTTAGGTAAATGATTTACTTCTAATACAAGGGACCAGGAGGCCAGGACTTCATGGCCCAGGAGGCCCTCTCTAGTCCTATGTTCTGACCAGTCACATATCCATTATATTAGTCTCTTATATAGTGTTCAAATAAAATCTTCGAGTGCTCAAATCAAAACTTACTGGAGAATTATTCTCCTGAAGTAACTGCACAGAAGATCAAATCAGTCAGGTGGTAGATCCATACAAAAACAGAAGGAATGTTATGATCCCCTGAGATTGGTTTCAAAATAGGCATTATTCACCAGTTATTGAAAGTTTGAAGAAGGCAGAATATTATTCCTATATAGGTGATCTTCCAGTCATACACTGGTTTCAATCTAATGGAAAGTAGTCCTTGGCTAAGTATAGACAGTCAAAAAATCTGAAGCTGAATTGATTCAATCTTTGCAGGTTAGTATAACCTGAGTAGGTTGAACTGATAAGCAAGTGAACAGACATACACTTTTGATTCCGGAAATGTAGCCATGTGGCCAGAATCCAGGAAATGCTGGAGCATGCCTCCCTGCTCTACTGGAGCAGACAGCTTGGGCTAACGTTAGCATGCCCATCCTAAAAGAAGGGTTTTTGGGGGAGATGCAAAGCACCCTGAGATGCTGGGGGACTGTGACTTAACTTGAATCTGGAGGGGATGAGAAGTTCCATAAACCTATTTATCTACGTCAGTTAAGTCTGATACTGCATCCAACCAGGTTTATCTTAAACTGGTTTTGGCCATTTGAAAGCAGTTTATGTGAACCAAATTTATTTTTGATGGCTTGAAAAGGGTATTTAAAGGTTTGATTTTGGGGAACTGGCTTATAGGGGGTGTATGTGTGTGTGTGTGTGTGTGTGTGCGCGCGCATTAGAATGGTTCAGGATGGACAGCAGGGGTTAATTAATTTCTAAAAGCCTGGATGTCTCTCTCACTGTTTTCTCAGCCTTCCGAAGCAGACAGGCTGTGTAACAAACAAGAACACACAGTCTGAGAAACTGGGGACATGTACCACACTTCCATAACATGAAATACAGAGGCACCAGTTCTCAAGGCCAAAGAGGGGGTGCCAAAATTCCTGTTTTGGAGGGGTGTGCATGTGATGATGGAGTATACTGGTGGAACAGAACATGGGCAGTCTGATGAACACAGAGAGACCAATCGATAGCCACAGATGACGAGTCATCAGGAGTTATCAGGAGGGAAGGAGAATACAAAAGCAGAGACTTGAAAGTAACAAAAGGCCTGGGTTCCTCCTCCCCCTCCCCGAGACGGTCCCTGAGAGGGGTTCCCATTACCATCCTCATCCCCCAGAAGGGGTCTCCGAGGTCACCATGGACAAAGGACACACCACTGCCTGTCTCATCCACCCCACTGGGGGAAGGGCTTCAGTATCCCACCTCCAGTCTACTGACATCTGGCACCTAAGAGAGAGCCTTCAGAGTGAAGCCTGTGTCCTGGCCAGATGCTGCTTGACTCTTATGACAGCACTAGGATTGGTAGATACATAGACTTGTTTAATTGCTTGTATTGTTGCTTTTCTGTTATCACTGTGTATCAATACATTTGCCTATTATTGAATGGAAAGGTCATGGTTGGTCTGAGGGAAAAGGCATCTGGATCCTAAATCCAGAGCCAACATGTTGTGTTCCAGATTTGAACCAGTTTCTGATCAGTTATACCAGTTTATGTGTAATTTCTGTCCCTAGCCCTTGCATCAAAGTGCCTTGGTTTTAAAACCCTGTCAGTCACTAAATTAATGAAAGCTACAGATATCATATGGTACTATAATTAATTTAAATTTCTATTGGAGGGATCCCAGAACACTATCTGAGGCAGAATTGCTTTTTACTTCAGTATGAACTAGAATTTGCAATATTCAGTACAATTTTGGTTACTGAAAATTTTAATACTCTCCTTGGGCCAAACTGAAGGTGAAAAGGAAGAAGCTACTTTACAGAAGAAAGTGCTTATTATAATTTTGGTTCAGTGAATAAATAGAAACTTTTTAATTCTCTATTTTCCCCAACTCTGCCAAGGATTGGTTTTCTTTCTCTTGATTATAATTTCTCAACATTTACCTAAAGTCTCATTAAAACCTTACAGTAAATAATCAAAATGTTTTTTTTTTCCATATTAGTGAAGCTATGAGTCAATATAATCATTACAAGGATTCCACTTATATTTGACATAATTAAAGGGAAAAAATAACATTAAGGAGGTAAAAACTCATTTGTAAATTTTATTAGATTCCCGATTTGGTATAAATAAAAATGTTACGTTCTTTTGCTTTCTATCCTCTAATGGGATTGCAGGTGTTCACTGACACAATAAATTAGGATTTATAAAGAATACACCATCATAAAACAAATTAAAGAGATACTGTAAACAGGAAACAAAATTCAAAATGTCTATTAGAGCATAAACCCCTTGAACCAGGTTGTTATCAGCCAGTTAATAAATGCTTTGTTAGTTTTAAAATCCAAAAAAACCCCAGAAAGGACATACAACTACCAAACAAGTCATAATAAGTATGGTCATTATTTGTTTAAGGTGATTATTGTTACTGTAAAACAAGTATAAATACCTTATTAATAAGTAAATACAGCATCAAAATATCAACCTGTTAAAAATTTAATATTTAATGACGTATTTAACCAAAGTCAAATACATTATCCTAACAATGCTATTTTTCTTTCCTTGTTGCCCCAAGACAGAGATATTTAGGAGGAGCAGAACAGATAATGGGCATTCATAAAAAAGGAGACAGAGATGAAAATTATTACTGCTAAGATGTTATGATTATTGCAGTTATTTTTTAATGCTATGTACAAGAAAAAAACATTCTTTTCTATATAAAGCCCAGACATTGCTTATTACTGCATTAGATTCTCAGCTCCTTTCTCACATTGGTTTAATGGGGCAGTATACTACTAGGGCTGTGCAAAGCTTCGGTCCCTGATTCAATTCAGTGGGGATTCAGCCTGATTTGGTGGCCAAATCTTTGAATCCTAATTGACTCAGAGGACCCTTTAATCTCTCTGAATCAAATCAGAACCCTCCAAATTGATTTGGAGAGATTCAGAAAGATTCAGAGATTCAGACACAGAGAGAGCTTGAAATGCTTTTTCTACACACCTCTAGGGAGCAGGCAGCTCATGCATGCTGCAATGCTGGGGTACATGGAGCATTCCATAGGAGTGTGGGGGCTCCCCAGCTTGCTCAGCAGCAGACCTGGAAGTGGACCAGAAGCACTTACGGTCCACTTCTGGGTCCACTGTGGAGCACACACGGGGCCTCCTCTGGCTTGGCAACTGGTGCCTCCTGGGTCTGGGGTGGGGCACCCAGGGTTCCCCCACAGTCGATCACCAAGCCAGGAGGAGGGGGTGTGGGGGGCTCCCCAGCATGCTCCCCAGTAGATCTGGAAGTGGACTGGAGGTGCTTCCAGTCTACTTCTGGGTTCACCGCTGAGCATATGGAGGACTCCCCTGCACTCCTGTGGGATGCCCCAGCATTGCAGTGTTCACAAGCCGTGCTGGTACCCCGAGGTATGCAGATAAAATTTTTAAAGCTCTGTCTGTGTCTGAATCGCTGATTCTCTGAATCAGCATCAAATCTTCAGATTCAGCTAAATCGAATCAGGGACAGTGATCCGAATCAACTAATCAAATCACTGTCCCTGATTCGGGCTGAATCTGAATTGAATAGGGCCTGCTTTGCACACCCCTATATGCTACTACTCAACATGGCACCTAGTTAATGTAGCTGTAGTATTTTCCTCCTAGAGAGTAAGTTTCTATATTTAAAGATAATCGTTAAATTTGGAATCTCAAGAAATTAGAAAATATCAGAAATAAAGTTTACTAATTTATCTTCTTCCCCCTTATCTGTACACAATACGATATAATCTTTAACTACTATTTTTTTCCACAAAACCCTTCTCTGGGGATGAAGGAGGGCTGTGTAGTGAAGGACAATGATTCTCTAGGATGCCAGCCTTTGTTATTACAGAAGCTGGCAGGCATATGATGGGACTGCAGAAAGAGAGAATAATTTTACCAGTGGAGGTGGGTAAATGCTATCCTGGATCTGCCTGCTTGAAAATGGTTGAATTATTTTATCTAAATTTTTTCCAAAAAAAATATTCAGGCTGACATACACCCAGAATGGGAAATTGTAGTTTAAAGTTAAAATTGGCAAAGTCATGAACAACTGAAAATGAGGCTTAGAATGGAAATATTGGATAACCTTAATATTTCCTGATTTTCAGGAATTTATTGTTTAATTATAAAAAGTACATGCTACCATTGGGCTTCGCATGCCCACATCATTTAGTTGCAGCCAAGATGTCATTCTGTATGATGCTGTCAACCTTTTTATTGCTTTGTTGATTTACCTTGAAATATTTGTGCCCCTCCTCCCCAGCTGAATGTCTGGAAACAGGTATATCAGTGAAAAACTATCATTTCATAAATTCTTACAAGATCATTTAATTTTAGTCTATGGTTCTGTTCTAGAAATGTGGGATGAAAAATAAGAGTCAAATGACTCTGATCCTATTCTATTTTCAGGATATATATGTCTTTTTGGGCTAGCAAGGACAAAGGCGTGTGTCTTGTTTTAAGATTGTGACCTTATTGCACCCAAGGAAACATACAGAGCAGAATTCTATTTCATCCAATGCATGACCAAAATGCAGCTTGAAACTAACTCTTAGTTACCCAGTTGAAATGTAGGACCAATTCTATTACCCACTCTGGATATGTAAGGGCCCCCATTATATGAATAGGAAGATGGCATGTCTCCATTTCTATAATATGACTTTCTTTAATACATACTCAAAATGTATTAAACGCATTTTCATTATTAGGAGAAATTATTTTTTCAGTTAGCAGGAAGATGTATGGAATTTATTTTCCTTTACTGAAAAATGTGAATAATTTCTTACTGTTTCATATCATGGCACTGAATGCAATTTTGCTTCAGATTACAGGAAGTGCAGTGTAAATCACATATGGACATATATAATAGAAACAGGGGCTTCCTCTCTAATCTGTCCTATTCTATGGTACTCTAGGGTTTCTGTCCCCATTTAAAAAAAAAAAAAAAAGTATGTGTTTAAGTGCTTTCCTAAATAACAATGGTTCCCTAAATTCAGAAATTTGTCAGAATTAGATTTCTGAGTTGCAGCAATATTTAAATGGAGCAGAAATATGAGCATGAAATCTGAAGAACAGATACATTTTTCATTTCACATACAATTTATATTTGCTTAGAGCAAGATATTGGGATAAATTATAGTCAACAGTCAAAATGCTAGTATAAATACACCATGATTACACATCTTCCTATAGCCTCAAAACTACTTCTATATTGCTGTTCATGGCCTACAACCCTAAAAAACGCAGACAGTGTTTCAGAGAATTTACACGTAACAGCAGATTGTTCACTATCTCTTAAGGTGGCTCTTTGGAAGATCATGTTATTTCTCAAACTGGTAGGCTCTTAAAGAATGACTAAGTCCAAGGCAGCAGAACTATACACACACACAAATATGCCATAGACCACTTACTGGAACTAGGAATTTTTTAATCTCTTCCAAGGCATGACTCATACGTGAATAAGCTTCCCCAGGTGGAGCAAACACTTCAATTAATACATGAAGCTCATCACTCAAATGTGCATACTTGGCTTCCCCACTTTTCCTTAGCTCTTCTTCCTGTGAAAAAAGGTTATTTATAAAAATAAGAATCTACTCATTTTGCATTAGTTTAACATTTACAGTGAAAATGACAAAGGACATAATCTAAGCAGACTTCCAAATTGTTAGAGAAATAAAATTCTAGTAAAAGCCACTTAAAAATTTAAAAATCACTTTTGAGTGTCTGAGTGATAAAATCAGCATAATTATCTAAAACCAATTTTAATCATAGCAGAGAAAAATGCTAAATTCTTCAAAACCGAATATTGAAATATTAACCCAATAATGCAAAAAATATGTGCGAGAGAGAGAGAACTCACATGAACTTTTTCTGTACTAAGATGTTTCCACCCAGTATTTTACTGTTTATTCATTTGAATTGTTTATTGATTTCCACCTAGACCATGCTCCATTTTTAAATGAAAATGACATGCTATCATTAAGGAAAAGGATAGCCCTTACAATAAAAGTCTTCACTTGAAATCAGGTAGTCAGAATTTCATTTCTAGCTCTGCCATAGACTTCCTGTGTACCATTGGAAAAATCACTTAATCTTTGCAGACAAGGTTCTTTGGGTAAATCCTATATTATTTACCAGACCAACTCAAATTGTTGGAAAACTAAGTGCTTTACCACTCCATCCAGGAACAGCACAGACCATCTGCAGATGCTTCAGCCTGATGAAGGGCATTTGTGTCCAAGAGCTTGCTAAGAAGAATTTTTCCACCTATTTGAGTTGGTCTAATAAAAGATATTGGATTTACCCAAAGAACCTTGTTTGCTTATGTCCTTAGACCAACACAGTTACAACCTGTACCCCCTAATAACTCTTTAATCATTATTTTCTGTTGACGTACTATTTTCTTTTGAAGTACTTGATCATTATTGCTTTAAACAGAGATATCACTGGGTGCATCTACATGTGAAATTAATGTGATGCACTAAACTCCAGAGCAGTTTGAGCCAGAGTTGACTGCTCCTAGGTGCAGTCTCTACACATGAGCCTGGGACTGCAGCAAATAGAGCTGGAGCAGAGCAGCCCTGGGATGGCAGAGGGCACAGGTGTCAGCCCCGGGTTCTGGGTGGTGGCATCAGGCAAAGGAGGGGCTGGCAGGAGACAGAGATCTGGCCCCCGGCTAGCTGGGCTGCCTGGGCACAATTTGCACCCAACAGTACTATCTTACAACAGAGTTAATTAATTTACTGTGCCCTGCTACCAGCGTGTGTGTAGACTATGATACTTTACTGTGGAGCTAATTAATGTATTCTACAATGAAGTGCACATGTGGATGCATCCATTGAAAAGTGCATAAAACAGTCTATAAAGAGATGTTACACTGCATTTCACTGTACTGGAAAAAATCATTTAATCACAGCTCCTGCAATAATTTAACATGAAGAATTCTTAACAAATTAGAGTTTGGTAAAATAAAATGTTCCCATAGTAATTGTTCCAAGTTTCATTCATATTTCTCAGTCTGATCCCAAAGACAGAATAAAGAAACTCAATGTCACCAAATCCATTTATTTTCCAAACGAAGACAAGGGCAAAAAATCTGAATCACTATATTTATCAGGCCTTTACACAGCTGGCCTAGTAAAAAATAGATGGGTACATAAATGGATGTATACATTAGTCGTATGATTTACTGCTACGTTTATTTTCCATGTCACGTTTGAGATATGCTGGTAGCATAGTAATATTTATTGTTTCATCAACACACTTAGAAACTATTAGGTTTCTTAATTTCAGGCCCTTCTCCCCCAACACACTGACAGTCTTCCTATCTTCCCTAGCCAGAAGCTGTTTCCAAATAGTAAACTCATAGGGACGGCATGGAGAAGATGGTCACTGTGCATCTTCCCTAGGTAGAGGTTGTATCTTAATTTTTCTTACATACTTGCTTCAAATTTCAGGCAAAATAGACAACACCAAATATTTTTACATCAATTAATGCAAACCTTGGTTCAAGACCTTTTCTCTGCCTCTTAGTCTCTGAAGCATAGAGCTGCCAAGCTCCCTACTTCTACAGCCTTTGTTTTTTAGAATATTTCATATTGAGTAATTCAAATAATAGACATTTTGGCTAGCTCAGATAGACAGACCTCAACCCAGAGTTGGGAAAAATACTTCCTGAAACTTTATAAAACCTTCTCTCTGCCTAAAGTTTATATACCCACTAAGTTCCACATTAAGAGAATACATGACTATCAAGAGAACCTTGTGGAATATATTAATGGAATTTATTGCTGTAAATGTACCCATAAACAGTAGTTATCAGCTACACACATTGTTTTCAAGAAGTTACAACATCCATGTAATCCCATAT
This sequence comes from Alligator sinensis, assembly GCF_000455745.1. Classification (NCBI taxonomy): domain Eukaryota; kingdom Metazoa; phylum Chordata; order Crocodylia; family Alligatoridae; genus Alligator; species Alligator sinensis. The sequence continues at coordinate 1,064,142 of NW_005842084.1, read as the reverse complement.
ATGATTCTGCTCCTGCTCAACACAAGTCCTACCCTAGACTCTTTTGATGCTTCATGGAAGTTATAAACTTCTACTGCATAAATCTCAACCCTGATGCAATACAAGTCTCATTAAAGTTAAGAAAAATCCATTCTGTTGACTTTTAATTACATGAACATGAAAATGGCCTACTTTTATTAATTCTAAGTACAATAAGGAAATTTCTAGATCTAAATTCATTAAGATTATAGATTTAAATATTTTAAAGCCAGAAGAAACCACCTAAATCATCTATTTTGACCTCCTTGAGGATACAGAGCATAGCATTTTACTCAGTAATTCCTTTTTGGAAGGAATAATCACCTTATTATGTAAGTATATGCTACGGAGTTCAATACATGTGGCTAAACAACAGCATATATTTTAGAAAGGCATCCAGTATCATTTTAGGGACTTCAAGTGATGATGACTTTATCATTTTCCTTGGTAAACTTGTTGCAATGATTACTTTTATTGGTAGGAATTTGTATCTTATTTCCTATTTGATATTTTCTAACTTCAATCCGGTGCTGCAGTAGCAACTCCATAGTTGTGGTTGTAACACGTGTAATTATTTCATGTTTTTAAAGTGCTTTCAAGATCAGAAATGTCTATATCACTGCAGTAAGAAATATTATTAACATGCTTTCTTTCTCTGAGCCAAATCTCTAAACAAATAGGGATTAGTCTGAGATTTATTGGAAAAGTCAGCTAAACTTTTTAAAAATATAGCTCAGAATTCAAATATCCTATATTCATGAATGCTGGAAAAAAATCTTAAGAGAATGGGACTATTGTGAGAATACTGAGCATATAATACTGGCTTTATGCATTATAGAAATGTAAACATCTTAGAATTTCAAAGCCTAATGGAGTTATAAAAGTTCTTCACAAGCCTTGTGGAGCTTGCAAGTATTAAGGAATTCACAAACATTACCATCACCATTTATTTTTTAAGGCCTGATTTTCAGTTTATAATGTACTCATTACAAACATCTCAGGAGATGCATACGCATTGCTTGCCACAATAATCAATCTTTAAAATTAAGTAAAAATTTTGGGGTCAGACTCGATGATCTATTGAGGTCCCTTCCAACCCTAACATCTATGAATCTATGAATCCCCTTATATCAATATTTGACACCCACAAATCCTGATGTGGACGGTAAGGAAGGGAAGAGACGTTACCCTTCCTGAAACTCGTTCCTGAGGCTATCTTGCTAAAACGTCCTAATTTAAAATCTGTTCAACATAGCATAAGAAAGGCAGGGCAACCAGGGTAACCAGCTTGGGTGCCAACACTGGGGTTGGAGAGGGGAGAGAAAATAAAATAGCAGCAGCTGTGCTGTTAACTTGCAAACAGCAGTGAGTGCAGCAGTGCAGCCATGCTGTACCATGTGTGGCTGCCACCCAGGATGCTCAAGCATCTTGTTATGCCTGCTGTTCAATTCTGACTCAGACACACACAAAATCTCAAACACATTTGTTTTCAGGGGTTAAAAGTAGGCCTGTGTAAAGCTAGTATTCACTTCAGATTCAGTCAAATCGGGGGCAGCGATTTGATTCGGTGGTTCCAATCGCTGTCCCAAATCAATTCAACTGAATCTGATTCAGAGATTCAGCCACCACTGAATTGGCCAAATCTCTGAATCAAACAGGCCCCTCCCCTGCCCGTTCTCCCAGCCCCATCAATGGCTGCCCTACCAGGCCCTAGTACCCTGGCTCTTTAAAAATAAAGCTCTGCACTCATTGGCTGCTGCCAGGCAGGGGGGCCATCCCTGCTGCCCCACATTGTCCTGCACTGAGTAGGGGGCTCTGCCACAAGCCCCCATCCCCCACCCGCTCTCCCAGCCCAGTCAATGGCTGCCCCACCCAGCCCAAGTGTCTCAGCACTTTATTTTTTTTTTAGCCCCACACTCACCAGCTCTTGCTAGGTAAGGGGGGTGATCCCTGCTGCCCCCCACTGCCCCACGCTGCATGGAGAGCTCTGCTATGAGCCCCCAAAACCCCCAATGGCCACTGCATCAGCCAGTGTGTGTGGGGCTTTCTTTTTTTTTTTTAAAGAGCCGGGATGCTGGGGCTGAGAGAGCAAGTTATCGACAGGGCTGGGAGAGTGGGTGGGGGATGGGGTCTTATGGCAGAGCCCCCCATGGAGTGTGCAGCAGTGGAAGGGCAGCAGGGATTGCCTCCCTGTCTGGCAGGAGCTGGTAAGTGTGGGGCTTAATTTTTTTTTTTTTTTAAGAGCCAGGATCCTGGGGCCGGGCGGGGCAGCCATTGATGGGGCTGGGAGAGCAGGCAGCAGTTAGGGGGCACTCAGGGGGCTGGGGGAGCAGGCAGGGGATAGGGCCTATTAGAAGTCCCCCCATGGTAACCTTCCCCCTCCTCCAGCCCCTGTCCCCACGCCCCCTACTTACCAGTACAGAGTTCGGGCTCAGCTCCCTGGAGTGGCGAACAGGGAATGCCCGAATCTCTGAATTTCTCCAAAGTTCTTCAAATCTTTTCTGAATTGATTCAGAAAGTTTAAATCAATTCAGACCTTTTTATTGGTCTCACAATTCGATTCAGATTTGGAGATTTGGCCTCTGAATTGGGCCAAATCTCCTCCAAATTGAATCAGCATCCAAAGCTTCACACATCCCTAGTTAAAAGCAAGGCAATTATCAGACATCCTTTACATCACAGTTACGTTAACTCACAAGAATATCTTCTTCCTCACATAACTGATGTTTACAAACAAAAAGGTTAACCTTTCTTCTTAATATTGATTAAGATCTTCAATGAATATACAGTTATGCAGTGGCTGTACATTTTTTATTTATCATGTCTTTGTAGAACTTAGCTGTTTAGACATTATCATGGATAATTCCAGGAATATTATCTGACATCTTCTATTCCCAAGGACAAATGAAATCAACTACAAGTCCTCTGATGAAGATTGCCATTTCAGGAAGTAGTCTCTATGAGGTGCAAAGCTGGCATAGGTGGTTCCTAAACTTCTAAGCTTGGGATGCACAAGGAGCATAGATAACATGGGTAAAGAAGACAAATTCTAAAATCTTAAATTTACAATGAAAATGTTTGTACAATTGTTATTTAAAGAAGATTTTTCCTTCTTAAACCAACTTAATTTGGGAGAGTGAAGAACAGTGACTGATATGTGCTGCACTTGAGCAATTACTGCCTAATGTCAATGATGAAAAAGATATCTGACAATTGCAGAAATTGGTGCAACCTGGGCTAAACAAGTTTGAAGCAACAAATGAGGGAATCACAAGTCATTGCTAGTTTTCAGGTTTTCCTTTTTTACCCTTCTGTTTGGCTGTCTTAAGCCCCTGGCACCCATTATACTTAAGGCATGATTAGCCAGTTAATCATATCTTAAGTGGTTACCTGGCCACAAGTTAATGCAATTAATGACATGATAAAACAAGGAATAAGCTACCAAGTTATTACACAAAAAATGTGTAGTAACTATGGCTGGTTCCCATCACACCATTAATTGAGTGTGTGGCTAGAGTGTGTGGGAGCCCTTGATTCCCATGAACTTAGGAGGCTGAATGGTGATCAGCTGTTTGCCACTTCCAGTCAAAGGGACCCACCAGCAGCAAAGGCTCTGACGTATCCCCCTGAGGCTTGGAGGTGCAATCAGTTGCTCAATCTGCCGCCACCGCACAATCTGATTCTGCTCCCAGCTGCAGGGATGCATTGGAGTTCTTAACTCCAGTACAACTCCTCAGCTGGGGACAGTGGCAGACTGAGGCCTTCAGAGCACAGCTGAAGTCAAGGGCTCCACTTTACCCCTGACAGTTCCCAGCTCACAGTTCCCAGCTGTGGGGGCACACAATGTGCCTCTGCAGCTGTGAGCTCCATCCTGATCCCAAGATCCCCCCCGAATGAGCAACATGGGTAATAGGATCTGATGCTCAATCTCATTATCCCATTGTTTGCCATACACATGTAGCATGGTAGGAAGTGTGACTGTGAGAACTGCACATGAGATCCCACCTTGCCTTTAATTGCACATCTGCTTAGATGACGATGTGGAGAAGGGAGCCAAACTTAATGGCTCTGAATATATGATACTGTGAGTGTCTACACAAGACACAGACTGCACAGTAGCCAAATAATACTAAGGGGTAGCACATCACGGGACCAACAGTGGTAATACACTATTGTGCAGTATTATAAAGCTACTGCACAGTAGCATTACGTAAAAGGCATTTACTGGCACTACTGCACAGTCACTCCAGTTACTGTGCATTTATTTAGTACTTGATTATACAAGTATTAAACAAATACACAGTAACCACTGCACAGTAGTATCTCATGTAGATGTGCCCATGGGAGTGAAATGAACTAAGAATATACACTAAGAGAAAGAACATGGCATTTTGAAGTCCTACCAGTTTTGAAACTTTCTATAAATGTGGAAGACATGGGAGAAGGAATAACATGTTTCATTTTAGTGCTCTTTCAGCATTTCACAGGTGACAGCAAAAAAAGAAGGCAGTCAGGAGGTAGCCTTATTCCTGACACTAGCAAATTCTGAAGCACTTGGTATTTTTTAAAATAATTTTCAGTCAACTCAAGCAATGGAGTCTAACACTGAAAATGATCTACAAAAACTTGAGGAATACTTAACTCCGTGTAAAATATAAAAGGAGATTGATGTCATATACTCGGATTTCAAAAAGGCCTTTGACTTGGTCTCCTACGATGTCCTCATTTTTTAATTGAGAACTTGCGGCATCAACAACTTAACGGTCTGGTGGCTGGGAAACTGGCTCCAAGGTCAGACCCAGAGGGTGTTAATAGACTGAACTGAGTTGACATGGGAAAAGGTGACAAGTGGTGTCCCTCAAGGCTCAGTACTCAGACCAGTGCTTTTCAACATTTTCATCAGTAGTTTGGATACAGGTGTGGAAAGTGTATTGGCAAAGTTCCCAGATGACACCAAGTTATGGAGGAGGGTGGTCATGCTGGAAGACAGGCTGAGGATACAGATTGACCTTAAAAGGCTTGTAAAGTGGGCAGATCTAAACCTGATGATGTTTAACACCAAGAAATGTAAAGTGCTCCATCTGGGGAGATATAATTCATAATATACTTACAGGTTTGGTGGTGTTACACTAGCCAGCACCACAACTGAAAGAGCACAAAATGAACATGAGTCACCAGTGCAATGCTATCGGTGGCAAAGCAAACAACACTCTGGCATGCATCAAGTGATGCATCACAAGAATGACTAAGAATGTTACTCTACTCAGCACTGGTGAGGCTGCACCTGGAGTACTACATCCAGTACTGGGCACCACACTTCAAGAGCAATGTAGAGAAGTTGGAAAGAGTCCAAAGGAGGGCCACATGAATGATTAGAGGTCTGGAGAACAGACCATATGAGGAGAGGCTGAAGGACATGGGACTGTTCAGCCTGGAAAAGAGAAGACTCAGGGGGGACTTAGTGGCAGCCTTTAAGTATATAAGGGGCAAACATCAGAGGCTAGGAGAATATCTGTTCATCAAGGCACCCCAGGGGAAGACTAGGAAAAATGGTCATAAACTGATAGAAGATTGCTTCAAATTAGACATAAGGGAAAACTTCTTTATGGTTTGTGTGTCCAGAGCCTGGAATAGACTCCCCCCAGAGGTAGTACAGTTACCTTTCCTGGAGATCTTCAAAAGACAACTGGATGCACACACTGTTGGAGTCATCTGACCTCAGCAGTCTTTCCTGCCTTAGAGCAGGGGGGCTTGACCTGATGATCTCATGAGATCACTTCCAGCCTCTAACTTACATGAATCTATGAATTATTAAAAAAACCCAAATAACATATTTTTAAACAGAGTAGAAAAAGAAGAAAACGTAAATAACAGGGCTATGCAAAATGTTGCTGGTTGTTTTGTTTCTACGCTGTTTTAACTCGTTTCGAGCTAAAAACAGTGACATTCAAACAAAACAAAAGGCTTCAAAATAGCCTTGAAATGAAACAAGGGCAGTCAAAACATTTGAGAGTTTTGAAACGTTTCAAGTTTTAAAGTTGAAGCTGGGCTTGCTTGCAGGGAAACTGAAGCTAAGGAGAGGGAGGAGGAATAGGGGGGAAGGATTGCTCTGATATTGACCGTGTAGCTGGCCAGTGACTGTGATCCTTCCCTGAGGTCCCTTCCACTTCCAGTGTTCCAGGGGAGGGATGGAAAAACAGCATAAAAAGCACAATTGTTTGAACTGAGCTGCTTTCTGCCTTGGGGTCAGTTTCATAGATTTCATAGACATTAGGGCTGGAAGGGACCTCGGAAGATCATCAAGTCCAGCCCCCTGCCCAAAGAACAGGAAGTCAGCTGGGGTCATAGGATCCCAGCAAGATAAGCATCCAGTTTGTTCTTGAAGCCTCCGGTGGCAGGCTGTTCCAGACCTTGGGGGCTCGGACAGTAAATAAATTCTTCCTTATGTCCAGCCTGAAACGGTCTTGTCATAGTTTATGACCGTTCGACCTAGTCGTCATCCCTAGGGGTGCTCTGGTGAACAAACGACCCCCCAGATACTGGTGGTCACCCCTGATAAACTTATAGGTGGCCATCAGATCACCCCTGAGCCTGCGCTTTTTCAGGCTAAAGAGCCCCAGGGCTCTCAGCCTGTCATTGTAGGGTCTGCTTTCCCTGACCTCTGATCATGCGCGTGGCTCTTGTCTGGACTCTCTCAAGCTTCTCCACATCCTTTTTGAATTGTGGAGCCCAAAACTGGACGCAGTACTCCAGCTGCAGCCTCACCAAGGCTGAGTACAAGGGGAGAATGACTTCCCGGGATTTGCTGGAG
>NW_005842084.1:1048659-1056753 GCF_000455745.1 Alligator sinensis | reverse complement strand
TGGCCTCTTTAATAAACTTTTCTAAGATCTTCCCCGGGATAGAAGTCAGGCTGATGGGCCTATAGTTAGCCGGATCCACTTTCCTCCCTTTCTTGAAGATAGGCACCACATTGACCTTCTTCCAGTCTTCGGGCACTACACCAGAGCGCCAAGAGTTTTCAAAGATCCGTGCTAGAGGCTGAGCTATGATGCTTGCCAGCTCCTTGATTGCCCTGGGGTGAAGATTGTCAGGGCCGGCTGACTTGAAGATATCCAGCTTCTCAAGATGTTCCTTCACAAAGTCAGCATTAATGGAGGGCAGGGGATCATCCTCACCCGGACTTCCCTGTCCTGTAGTGGGCATGGGCGTCCCATGGGACTGATGAAAGACTGACGCAAAGTACCTATTTTAATAGGTTGGCTTTTTCCTGGGCGTCAGTTGTCAGTTGCCCCATCTGGTTCAGCATGGGTCCAATGTTGCCCCTGCTTTTCCTCCGGCTCCCCACATATCTGAAAAAGGACTTTTTATTGTCCTTGATGCTCAAAGCTAGTTGGAGTTCAGTTGCAGCCTTGGCTTTCCTGGTATGCTCCCTACAGGACCGGACCAGTGCAGAATAATCCTCCTTGGAGGTGACTCCCATCCTCCATCCTTTGTAGACCTTTCTTTTTAGCCTCAGGAGGTCTACTAGGTCCCTGGAGAGCCAGAGGGGCTGCTGTGCCCTCTTGCTGCCTTTCCTCCACAGTTACTGAGCTGTGTCTTCCAGTAGCTCATCAATGTCAGACAATAAAGACTATCATTCATTTCCTACATGCTAGCCTAGTAAGTGGGATTCATCAATACCTTTTCGTTTCTATTCCTTTTTATTTTATTATTATATTAATTCATTTATTTCAATTTATTCCTCCCCCAAAATCCTCTTTTTGTTTTTGTTAGTCTATTTTGATTCTTTTCTCCCAGAAAAGAAATCTGTGCTTTCTCTCACAGTGTATACATTCCATTCACTTTGCAGGAAAGCACAGCATATATTGCATATTAAAATATATAATTTATACAGCAACACATACAAATATTTATATCTTTAATTTATTACATAAATACATATATATATGCATACATTACATAAATACACATAGATATACAATTATCTACATATATTACATAAATCAGATTACATTACAAAAGAACACAAAGATTTTCCAGCACACCAAGGCAAAGACACTATGAAACACACCATGAAGCATGCGGGAAAGGCAGTTGTCAAGTCTTCAGGGAGGAAAAGAAGAGGGGGTAGAGGGAGAGCTGTAAGCCCCCCCACCACAAACTGAGATAGCCTCTTTGCTACAGCAAGCAGGCATCAGGCTTCCACTAGTTCTACAGTAGCAAGGAGAGGGGAGTAGTGCCAGTGCCACTGCCTGTAACTGAGTCTGCATCCCCTCCAAGAGCACCAGCCATAACCCCCACCACCACCACCACCATGAAAACAAGCAGTAGCACCAGCATGACAGTCTCCTCCACCCCCATTTCTCTTGCTATGCTGAGCTTTCCAGTGCCAGAGGAAAAGCTGGATTTGGATCTGGATCTAAGTGCCATAGCAAGGGAAATTCTGGGGAAGGAGGGGGAATCATCTGAGTTTGTGCTCCATACCCATCAAGTTTCCCCTAGAGCCGGGTCTCCTTCCCCAGAAGGCACTTCAGAGGAGGCTGAGGTAGAGGATGAAGAGGCAAGAGGCTCAGCTGAGTCCACTTCTCCTGTTGCTTTGCCTCTGCCTGCTCAGGAGGGGGAAAAGGCAGCATGCACACATGCACTTGCACCCAATAAGTGAGCGGGTAGTGTGGTTTGGGATCATTTTGAGTTGGCAGATGATCCCAAATATGCTATTTGCCTGCACTGCTGAGCCAAAACCAGCCAGGGCAAGGGAACAAAACAGATGAGCACCACGGGGATGCTGATGCATCTCTGCAAGCACCACCCCTTTGCCCTTGCTTCTCCTCAGCCTGGCACCAGTGGGACCAAGCCTGGCACCACTTGGGACCACCACCTGGGACCAGCCTGGCACCACTTGGTCCCACAAGCACCAGTGGGACCAAGCACCCCTCTTGCTCCAAAGACCCTGCTCCCCCAAAGCAGAGGCAGGCCACCCTGGAACAGTGGGGGAAAGGCAGACAAAAAGAGGGCCACATTGCAAGGGTGAGTGAGATCACCCATACCACTGGTGAGATGCTTGCTTTGGATGGCCAGCCCTTCTCCTTAGTTGAGTGGTCATGTTTCAGGCAACTCATGGCACTAGTGGCCCCATCCTACCAAGTGCCTGCACACACCACCTTCTGCAGGATGGTGGTTCCCTCCCTGTATGAGGCATGCAGGGAGTACTTGAGGGAGGAACTGCACAAGTCAGGCCTGCAGGTGGCCTTGCACTTCACCTTGGACATCTGGAGCAGCCAGGGTGGTGATCACACCTATTTCTCCCTCACAGAGCACTGGTGTGACCAGTCAGGCTCTTGGTAGGCTCTCCTTCAAGCCAAGGTGATGCATGAGTCCCACACGGCAATGAAGATCATGGGGGCCACAAACTGGTTGGTGCAGGGGTGGCTCATTGGGCAGGGTGAGCTCACCCATGGGTTTATGGTCACCAACAATGGGGCAATATGGTGAAGGCAGTTTATGATGCCAACGTTGTTGTCATCTGCTGTGTGGCACACAAGTTGCACCTCATTGTCAGGGACACCTTGGAGGGGGACAGAGCTGCTGGTGACAGCACCAGCACCACTAGAAAGCTCACTTCCAAATGCAGGAAGGTAGCAGGCTACTTCCACCAGAGCATCAAGTGGGGGTAAGATGCTGCAGGACAAACAGGTAGGGCTGAACATTCCAAGCACAAAATCAAGCAGGATGTAGAGACTCGGTGGAACTCCCCATAACTGATACCTGAGAGGCTGGTAGAGCAACAGAAGGCCATCCATGAGATGGCCTTGCTCAGGGAGACTGGGATCAGCAGCCCCCTTAACAGAACTGAGTGGGATATCATCTCCCAGATCTTGGTGGTCCTCAAGCCTTTCCTTGAGGCCACTGAGACCCTCAGCACTGGTGATGCCCTCCTTGGCCAGATGATCCCTGTATTGAGGGAACTTCAGAAACAAATAGATAAGTTCCAGAGGATCAGTGTTCCTGGCTGGGGCAAGCTGCTGCCACCAGATATGCAGGCACTGGTGAGACAGCTTAAGGAGGGCATCAGGAAATGGTTTGATCCGTTGCAGTCCACCTGCTGGCCACCATGTGAAACCCAATGGGAGAAGGGGAGTATATGCAAAAGCCAAATCCTGAATCAGTGGACGGAGGTGCTGGTGAAGAGAGTCAGGGAGGCAGAATGGTGGAGGTGGGGGAACGTGGAAAAGGGGGATCCACTGTCCTGTGCCAGCATGCCATCCATCAGCCAGTCTCCTCCTCCACCAGAGGTGCTGCCAATGTGGGCCAAGGGCATAGCTTCCACGGTGGGGTCCAGAGGCACCAGACCCCACCAACAGGCAGGTAGCACTCAGGCCTTGGTGGCTGCCCATCTTGTCGAGGATGTGTAGCCACTGCTGTGTGACCCCTTGGCCTACTGGGCAAGCCACAGCCAGATGTGGCTGGATCTGACCATGGTTTCCCAGGAACACCTGTCCTGTCCACTGACCAGTGTTCCAAGTGAGAGGTGTTCAGCATTGCTGGAGATGTAGTGACACCCCACTGCATCTCCTTGGATCCTGGTTTGGTGGAGCAGCTGGTGTTCCTCTAAGTGAATCTCCCGCTGCTGGGGTTCCCCAAGCTCCACATGCAGACACAATGAGTGCCACCCTCCTCACTCTAGCTGCATCTATTTCCCTTTTTCATTTTATTAAAAACCATTTAATGCCTCACTGTCAGAGCTGGAGGCAGCATTCATTGCATCACCAGCCAGCAGGGGAAGAACATGTCTCTGCTGAGCTCCCATGGCAAGATGAACTTGGAGGAATAGGTTTGGGCTTTAGGGAAGGAGAAGACCCCAGGTCCTGGGCATGACCACTAAAAATTAACTTTGCCAGTGTCGGGAGGCTTGGTGGGACTTCTGGCAGTGCAACAGCCCCAGGAAATACCAGGACTGAGGATCCCCCTGGTGAAAGGTGGGTAGGAGGTCCCATAACCCCCAGCCACTGCATTCACTGCATCACCAGCCAGCAGGGGAAGAACATGTCCCTTCTGAGCTCCCATGCCAGGATTAATTTGGAGGTATGGGCTAGGACAATGGGGAAGGAGGAGACCTCAGGTTCTGGGCATGACCACTAAAAATTAACTTTGCCAGTGTCGGGAGGCTTGGTGGGACTTCTGGCAGTGCAACAGCCCCAGGAAATACCAGGACTGAGGATCCCCCTGGTGAAAGGTGGGTAGGAGGTGCCATAACTTCCAGCTACCACATGCACGCACACAGTCCTGGCTGGGAATAGCCCAGACCCATCACGTCTTTGACAGTCCTGAGGCTTGCTGGTTGCAGTGGAGTTGTGATGCTCCAGGTGAACTCAGCTTAGCTACCTGGGATTCCAGCTTTCAGGTTGAAAAACCCTTCATCAGGCTGAGGAAGCACCTGCAGTTGGTGTGTGCGCTGTTCCTGGATGGAAAGAATAGTAAAGAAGCCAGAGGCTATCATGCAATGCAGGTAAGCAAGTCTGTCAGTGAAAATGGAAATGGAGGCATCAGGGGGTGAGGGACAGGCTGGAGGGTGGGTGGAGGGAGGGGGATGTAGCAGGTAAAAGTGGAGAGGTACCTGAGGAGTCAGATGTCTGGCAGGTTGTAGTGTGTCAGAATTCCAATGTCTATTGAAACAGGGGCTCAGACAGGAGCCCCGTTACTAGATTTGCCATGGGTGTGGGTAGACATAGACGGCATTTTGCACCAGTGAAGGGAATCACACACTGGGAGAAGGTTATAGTAATTAACCCACTGTGCCTGGTGCAAAGCCAGAGGCAAGGGAACAAACTTTTGCCTCTGGGCACTGGAGGAAGAATCGTGAGAGAGAAAGAGAGGAAGCTTGACTGGCAACCCTGGAGAACCCAGGATGGCAGGACCCAAGATGACTCTACTGACTGGTAAGAAGACAGGGAACCCAAAGGGGAAGCAGGGCTCCAGGGGATCACTGCGATGAAGATAACTCAGAGGTAGAGGGGTTCAGGGCAGCATGCTGCAGACAGAAGCAACACCAGGTTGCTTGCACCACGAGGAAGGTGTGGAGGAGAGCTGATCTGGCAGTTCGACAGGGAAGGAGCAACGGGGACTGCTCCTGGCTTGGGACATGCAGCGGTGTGGAGAACATGCCTTCGCTAATGGGTTGATTGGCAGGAAAGATTCTGCCATATTGAAAGCTGACCTAAAGTATCCAGGACACTCTTTGGCTCTCAGAGTGGGTTTATTTCTTACATTGACTTCCCTAGCTAATGAGGTAGTTAGTGAGGAGAGTATTACTGTGTAACCTCTAGCTCCAAATAAATCCGCACTGGTGATTCATCATTTGGGTGGTCTGTGGTGCTTAATCCCCTTTTATTAACACTGAACATCTTCTTTCTTTTAATCAAAGTCATGGCAGGTGAGTTCAAGGGAGAAACTGAGGCAGACCCAGTTACCCCCTTACATCTATATTGAGTCCATGAGTTTTTGTACCTAGGAGGCTGATGAAATGCAGTTCATAGTTTTGTCTCTGAAAAGTGGTTTGTAAATTTCCTTTGAGGATCAGGCCTGAGAGATTGGAGACAGGTGGTGTTCTTTTGTTGTCTTTGATAGATTTTCATTGTGCGCTCATTCTGGTGCTCAGTTGTTGCTTGGTGTCTCCTGCTTGGTGCCCTGATGGAGATACATATTGTATTGTGAAGATATCTCCATACTGGAGATATTATTGGAAGGTTTTACATGTTTTCTCATGGCATGGCCTGTATCCATTTGATGTGTTTTGGGCTGTAGGAAGTCAGCTTCCGGTGATGAGGTTAGCAACGTTCAGTGCTTGTATGAATTTAAAAACCACTTTTCATAGATGAGCCTATGAACTGCACTTCATCAACCTCCTAGGTACAGAAACTCATGGACTCAAGATGGACACTGGAATTCTGACACACTCCAACCTGCTGGACATCTGACTCCCCAGGTACCTCTCCACTTTTACCTGCTACATCCCCCTTCCCCCCTACACCCCAGCCTGCCCCTCATCCCCTGAAGCCTCCATTTTCATTTTCACTGACTGGCCTTCTTGCCTGCATTGCGTGCCAGCATCTGGCTTCTTTCCTATTCCTTCCATCCAGGAACAGCGCACACACAAACTGCAGGTGCTTCCTCAGCCTGACGAAGGGTTTTTCAACCCAAAACCTTGCTAAGATATATTTCTCTAACTATTCAGTTGGTCTACTAAAAAATACCAGATTGACCCAAAGGACCTTGTCTGCCAGTGCCATGCACTTAGACCAACACCCCTAGCGCCTGTCCCTGGTCAGCTGACCGGAAGGAGGAAGAGCCCTGGGTACCTGTAAGCCCCAGGGTTGGGGCTGGCAGGGAGAGTTCTCTGGCAGCTGCTGGAGAAGAAGCTCCTGCAGGAAAGGAAAGAAAGACTGTGACAGGTTGGCTGCCTGAGATGCTAGTGCTACTTTGTTGTTTACTTACCTGTTGTTATTTAAAGTGGTGGACCAGGATGAAGCTGTAGGGGAGGAGGAAGCCTCATTGGGGCACACTATCATGTCACAAAAGGCCTCAGTGCCAGTGAGGACGCCCCTTAATACACACACAAAGTCACACATCACAAGTTTTGCTTGTCAGCAGCTTGAGGTACAGTTTCCCTGAAACCCCTGTACCTATCACCTTGAAACTTTACAGTCTTTGTGGCCTCAGCAGGGGCTACTGTTCCTGCTGTTTTTATTCAAATCAGGGAAGGAATGACAAAGTTATAGACAGTTTTGTGATTCCGCATTATAGCCCATGGGCAAAACGTCAAAACAGCGAAACAGTTTCTACTAAACGAAATGGAACAGTGCTTCGAAATGAAACAAAACATTGAAACAAATCACTGTCCCATCAAAATGGCAAAATGGAAGTCAAAATGAAATGGTGCTGTTTCATACAGCCCTAGTGAAAACATAGGAGAGACTGTGAATTATCTCAGGCTGAACATTCAATCTTGTAATTTCAAAAGGCAAATTAAATCTCTAGTAAGAGACCAAGTTGTATGGTGACAAATTCTATCACTCAAATTATGGAACATTATAATGAGAAAGTGAGTAGAATTTTCATATCAATGGAGTCACCTATTTCAGAGTGACGCTCATGAAAGGCAGAAAATGCTCTGACATTATGAACAGGATAAGAATCCAAGACACTACAAGAAATGAGACTTGAAGCAGAAATTAATCTGAAAAACAAAGTTAGCACACAGGCTCATTCATACTGTGGCAAATGATTCAAGTTAAAAGAATGCTGAGGATTTGGAAATAGATGGAGGGGCAATGGCTTTTTATCATTTTGCAAATTGCAAGCACAAGCAAAGTCCAAAGCCTAAACAGAAAGGATGACGACAGCACAATTAGCTTATATGAATTATTGATAGGAACACTTTTGCAGATGATGATGAATGGACTATGAGCTTGAAAATAAATAGACCATTTACTAATTGAAATTTGGACACTGATGGACAGAGAAATTTAGTGTCAGAAACAGTGATATTAACTAAGAGAGTATGTGGACTAAATAGATGAGTAAATAACATCTTGAAAAAATACAATTTATAATAATTCCAATTAAAAAAGTACCGATTATAGAGCAAAAAGGATGCCAAGTTCTTTGTGTCAATGCGAAAGTGGAGCAAGTAAAGAGGCACTTGAGAAAAAGCTGAGGACAATGGCAGGAGATATGAAAGTTTTCTGTTGAGTTTTGGAAACAGCTGGGATTGCTGGGATCAAGCTAAACAAAGAAAAGGTAAATTCTGTGTAATGGAAGTAACATTTTAAAAAGCTATATATATGACAACAAGATATATAGGTAAGGCACAATAAGATGGGGCCTTATACAACAACAGGCATACCCCAACAGACGAGAAAGGAGTACAAAAATTCTCTCTGAATGATGAAATGTGT
>NW_005842084.1:1040417-1048443 GCF_000455745.1 Alligator sinensis | reverse complement strand
ACTCTTTCCTACACTTGCAGCTGAAGTAATTCATTTATGCAGGTCCTGAGAAAGCATAACAACTAGTGGCAAGACAGCATCCCACAAGCAGGGCATGCATTAATGCTAGAAGAAGAATCTGCTCTAACTGTGGGTACTTGAAATCTGTTGGAACCCCAAATAGCTACTTATACTGGAACAACTGAGACTTACGATAGGACCCTGGAGAACTGACCTGTGTATACAGAGCAGCTGGAGCAGTGTTTCTGAAGTAAGTGAGATTTCCCCTGGACAGGAATTGTATAAAGATGCTACAGGCACTTTCAAAGGTCCTTACAGAAACACTTATCAACAATTAGAAGGGATATTACACCAGGCCTCTGAAGTTTTCAAAGAAGGCATAGGAACTTTAACATACAGCAAAGCTAGAATAATGATAAATGAAAATGTCCAGGCCATGTTTCACACAGGTTGGCCAGCTCCTTACAACCTGAATGACAAAGTAGATGTAGAATGGGACCTCCTCTAAAGAGAAGACATACTTTCTAAAGTAGCCTGGAGTGAGTGGGTCATGCCTATAGTGTCAGTTGTAAAAAAAAAAAAAGAAAGAAAGAAAAAAGATTGATATGTGATGCAGTAAGGTTATGTGGGGACTTTAAGGTTACTATTAACCCTATACTGAAAGCTGAGAAATATCCCTGTACCTTGAATTGAAGACTTGCCATCAGGGGCCAGAGATTTAGCAAAATTGATTTGTTGCAGCTTACTTACAGCTGGAAGTAGAAGAAGATTAGAAGATTATAAAGGGTATCTTGTCATAAATATGCCAAATGTTTTTTACTGGTATACTAGATCAGTGTTGGTATTGCCTCTGTCCCTGCTCTATGGCAATGAGCAATGGATCAAGGACATCTGAGAAATTTGAAGAAAGTATTAGAACATCAAGAAGAACATGGGTTGTGAGAAAATCATGCAATATATTAATTGTTCAAAACAGTTGCTTATCATGGATATGTTATGGAGGTGAAAGAGATTAAAGCAGTTTTTGAAGACCCACAACAAAAAGATGTTTAAAAACTCAGATGTTTTCTATGAGTTATTAATTATTACAGTAGATCTGTACCAAACCTGGCAATGGTGTTGTATCTTTTAAATTGTTTGCTGTAAATGAAATGTAAATAGATTTGGTCACAGGACTGTCAAAGCTTTCCTAGAAGCAAAAAAGCTGGTGACATCTGATAGGATGCTTGTTCATTTTAACCCACACTTACCTATCATACTAGCATGTGATGCGACCTCACATGGTATTGGGGCTGTTATTTCACATGCCAGGATTGATGTTACAAAATGACACATAGTATGTATTCCTCTCACATTTACAGCAATCGAACAGAATCATCCACAGATAGACAAAAAAGCTTGGATGGGGAGTGAAGAAATTTAATCAATATCTACCTGGAAGAAAGTTTACATTGGTAACTGATCACCAGCCCTTAGTCTCAATTCTCCATCCTACGGAAGGAATGTCACAGACAAGTACAGCACATATGGAATGGTGGGCCCTCTTTCTGGCTGGTTACACTCTCTCATTTACCTGTGAAGGAGACTTTTGTAGTAGAAACATGAATCCACCAAAATTGTTATTTCAGCTGGAGTTACACTCCAGTGACTTGCAGTGTGATCGGGCAAAAAAACCCTAAGAAACATCCAACACTGGTACAGATGTACGAACCAGCACCAATACACTGGTAGGAATGTCTTTCCATTCCCTGGCATTGGTTCCATATTGATTTTGCAGTCTCATTTTTAGGGATGATATCCCTAGTGGTTTTCCCTAGTGGTGGTTCTAAGTATTCTGCATGAAAACCATTACAGCAGCACAGTCAGTAGAAAAACTGTGAAGTCCATTTGCAGGGACAGGATTGCCAGAACAAGTTGTAACTTCTAGTAGCTCATAATTCAGTTCAGATGAATTTCAAGGGTATATGGAGAAAAATGGTATCCAAGATATCACTTCTGCACCATACTATCCAGCCACAAATGGGTCAACTGAACAACTTGTACAGTCTTTTAAAAATTCTTTCCATGAATGGTCAATACAATAGACCGCTTCTTGCTAGCATACCAGAATGCAGCACATGATACAGTGAATAAGACACTGGCAATACTGTTTACAGGCTAGAATCTCAGGTAACAGTTGGACTTATTGCAACCGGATTTGCAACAACATTAGAAATCACTAAATAGACCAGGCCATGACAAGGGGAACAAGTTTCCCTTGGCAGCTACATGCCAGCCAAAAGGTGAATTTGCCTGTGATTAATGGAGATCTAAGGACTGGCACCCTGTGGTTGTGAGCGCACAGACAGGTCCTTTATCCTATGCAGTGAAAGTAGCACCTAATATTGTTTGGCCTCACCACATCAACCAATTACAAAATACAGATTGCCAAACAGAGCACAGCAGCAACAGCTGGAGCCCTACCTGCCACTGCAAAGCTGATGGCCCAAGTTAAAGCAACAACTCCTACACAAGATAGTAGCAACAACTAGATAGTTGCAATGATGTAGCTAGGTAGTAGCAAGATAGTAGTAATGATGACAACAATATTGAGCTAACAAGATCAAATAATGTGAATTCGATATGGAATGTGATACCGTATCGAATCTGACATAGAGAAAGGAGGGGCACCTCCTTAGGACTGTTCAAGGGAGTGGTGGCCACTAACGCAGGAAAGAAACATAAACTTGAACCTTTAAAAGACAATATACTCTCAGGGAAGGGGCCAAGAAGATAATCAGCATTACCCAGAGTGGAAACGCAAGGCACCTGAGGGGATTGTAGTCTATTCATTATGCCATTATTATTTCAAAAGGACAGGGGAAAGAGAGACGTGAAAAGTGAACGTGTTGAATCTGCACATGCAATTCTAATGCCAGTTTTACTTTAAGTTTACAACATATTAAGATGTTCACAATCTATTCTGTGCCTGCAAGCCCTCTTTCCCACACTTGTGGCTGGAGTCATTTATTTATGAAGGCCCTCAGATAAAGATAACAGCCAAGATATCCAATGAACACAGGCACAAATCTTACTGGAGTTTGAGAAACTGATAGAGATAATGAAGCCATACCAAGGTATTAGGATGTTAAGCACAAAACTAAGATGCCAGCAATCATCTTCATTGGTACAACTCAAACTAGAGACCAATAATGTATGCATTATGAGTGCTAACAAAAAAATGAATATCAATGTGTTCAAATGCAGGAAGCCACATTAGCCCTAGAGAGCAGATGTAAACAAAATTATGTCTTTATTAATGGGAGGCCACTGCTATTTGAAATAGACCATAAATCTTATTTTGCCATTGTTAAAAGAAACCTGGCAAATGCCCCCAAAGAATGGAGAAATTATTTTTTTCAGTTCCAAATGCAGATACTTTGGGCAGTATGTTTTCTTTTTTTCAAACCTACTATGTAGTTCTCGATTAGATTATGCATATGCCAATCTATTTGAAAGAAAAACAAACAACTTGACTGACAGATAAAATGTAGACTGGAACTGGCAGAGTTACTGATGAGACCTTGCACAAAGTAAGAAGACAATTAGACATAGGGTGGCTTATACGTGTTCCCTGTTACCAATTTAGGAGAACGCTCAGTATTACAGAGTTTTATTTACAGGTTAGTGATTCCTGAAGTGGCATTTAGAGACTGGACATCTAAAAGAGGTGGAAGAGATGTTTTATCCTTGCCTTAGGTAAACAACAACAATTAAGGCTTGTTGCATATGCTAAAAAAAAAAAAAAAGTGAAGTGAAGTGTAAAAATGCATGGCACAAGAAAAAGTGATTCTTGAGAGAAAAGTAAAAATACATTTGTTTATATGCACAAACAAAACAAAGCTTGAGAGGGTTCAGAGCTATGTACTTCTCATAGATTGCTATTCTTACTTCCCTGATTTTGGTCTAAATAGTAAATAGTACTAAATAGTACTACAAATAAATAGATGACCATGGATATCATCTGTTCCCTAGACATAGTAAAATGATGTCTGACAATTTAGTAAGCATGAGTATAAGCAGTTTGTAGTAAAATTTAGGTTTGTGCACCTGCGTATAGCCCTAGCCTATTTTAGTCTTAGTGTGCACATCTAGATAAGACACTACATTGCCATAGTGATGAGCTATGGCGATGTAGCTCATAACTATGGTGAAAGTATCAACAGGCACAAACCGTGATGCCATTGTTACTGCACAGTAGCAATGAATTACTGAACTGTAGTTTGTTGCTAACTGTGCAGTAGGGTCAGAAATGACCCATGCAGTGCCAGGGGGGGAAGAAGGTGCAGCAATGCAGATGCAGCTCCCCAGCTAAAGCAAGTACTAAATGGCTGTACAGTAACAACTGCAAAGTCAAGCACATGTGTAGATGCACACTCTGTGACACTGATCATCCTTGCTGGCTTTCTGTTCCTTTTTTAGGTTGTTCTTTATCCTTTTTGATGTGTAGGGATGGAAACTGAACAGTATCCAAGGTATAGATGCACCGTAATTGTTCTTTTTGTTTTGTTTACAATTCTCTTCGCTATCATATCTAACATTTTATTTGCCTTTTTGACTTGCTGAACACTGATCTGATGTTTCTAGTGACTTGTCCAAAATAACTCCAGCAGATAATGTAGAACCCACCACTGTGTATGAGTATTTTCAGTTATTTTTCCCCATATGAATCAATTTGTACTTTGATTTGTCATTTTGTTTCCTCACACTCAGTTTTACAAGATCCTTCTGTTGTTCTTCCCTGTCTATCTTGGTTTTTACCACTCTGAATAATGTGTTGTCTACAAACAGCCACCCCAGTACTGACCCTGTTTCCAGGTCATTTATGAAAATATTAAATAGAACTCAATCCCAACAAAGATCCCTATTTACTTCTTTCCATTCCATTTGTTTTCTATCCATAAGTCAATTTCTGATCCAGAAGTGGACCTTCATTCTAATCCTGGGAAAATTCAATTTCATTAAGAGCCTTGGATGGAGAACTTCTTGAAGGCTTTTTTAAAGTCTGTATATGCTAAATTAACTGGATTGTCCTGATTCACATTTTTGTTGAAACCCTCAAAGAATTCATAGATTCACAGATGTTAGGGTCAGAAGGGACCTCAGTAAGTCATCGAGTCTGACCCCCTGCCCTGGGCAGGAAATAGTGCTAGGGTCAGACAACCCCAGCTAGGTGCTTGTCCAGTCTCCTCTTGAAAAACCCCGGGAGCACCACCTCCTTTGGAAGCCCATTCCAGATTCTGGCAACCCTTACTGTGAAGAAGGTCTTTCTAATGTCTAACCTAAATCTGGAATGGTCAATTTGTGGCCATTGTTCCTGGTTACTTCAGCAGGTGCCCGAGTATACAGAGCATCTCCTATTCCCTGCTTCCCTCCCCTGATGAAGGGCTACAAGAGCCACAAGATCACTGCTCAGCCTTCTATTGCGAAGACAGAAGAAATCTAGGTCCCTCAGTCTCTCCTTGTAGGGCCTTGCCTGCAGGACTCTGCCCATATGAGTGGCCCTCCTCTGAACCCTCTCAAGATTCTCTGTATCCCTCCTGAAGTGCGGCACTCAAAATTGGAACGCAGTACTCCAACTCTGGTCTGACCAGTGCCGCATAGAGGGGAAGCATCACTTCCCTGGACCTGTTCATCATACATCTGCTGATGCATGATAAAGTGTGGTTAGCTTTGTTGATCACTTTGTCACATTGATGACTCATGTTCATCTTGGAGTCAACTATGACTCCAAGATCCCTTTCCACTGCTGTGCTGCTGAGAAGGTCCTCCCTCAGCCTGTTCTTTTTGCCTAAGTGCAGCACTTTTCACTTGTGTTTGTTGAACTGCAAACTATTTCATTCTGCCTATTTTTCCAACCTGTCCAGATGCACCTGGATCTGTTTCCTACCCTCTGCAGTGTTGACTTTGCCCCGTAATTTGGTATCATCTGAGAACTTGGACAGGGTGTTCTCTACACACTTGTCCAAGTCACTGATGAAGACACTGAATAGCAACAGTCCAAGGACTGAGCCTTGTGGGACTCCACTGCCCATATCTTTCCAGGTCAATGTCGACCCATCCACCACCACTCTCTGGGTTCAACCCCTAAGCCATTTTGTCACCCACCCAACCATGTAATCATCTACATCACAGCCTGTCAGTTTATTTACGAGAACAGAATGTGATATCATATCGAAGGCCTTCTTAAACTTTAGGTAGATGACATCTACCTTGACTCCTGCGTCTAAGCATTTTGTAACCTGGTCATAAAAAGAAACAAGGTTAGTCAGGCAGGATCTGCCTGCAGTGAATCTGTGATGATTTCCTTTCAGCATTATTTCCCCTGCTGGGCTCCCACAAATGTGATCCTTAATGATATTTTCCTGGAGTTTGCCCAAGAATAGAAGTGAGACTAACTGGCCTATAGTTTCCTGGTTTCTCTCTCCTCCTCTTCTTGAAAATAGGGACCACATTGGTTCTTTTCCAGTTCTCTGGGACCTGACCACAGCACCATGAGTGCTCAAACAGCTGTGCCAGTGGCTCTGCTATGCCGCTGGCCAATCATAGTTTCATAGTTGGTAGGGTCAGAAGAGACCTGAGCAGATCATCAAGTCTGACCACCTGCCATGGCAGGAAACAGTACTGAGGTAAAACAACCCCAGCAAGGTGTTCATCTAGCCTCCTCCTAAAGACCCCCAGGGTAGGAGCCAGCACCACTTCTCTTGGAAGCTGGTTCCAGATCCTAGCTGCCCTGACAATGAAGTAGCACCTCCTGATCTCTAGCCTGAATCTACCCTCTGTCAGCTTGTGACCATTATTTCTAGTCACTCCTGGGAGTGCTCAGGGGAACAGGGACTCCCCCAATGCCTGCTGGTCCCCCCTGACTAGTTTGTAAATGGCCACTAGATCCCCCCCTTAGCCTTCTCTTGTGGAGACTGAATAGGTTCAGGCCCCTTAGCCTCTCCTTGTAAGGCCTGCCATGCTGATCCTGATCGTGTGGGTGGCCATCCTCTGGACTCGTTACATGTTGTCCACATCCCTCCTGAAGTGCGGCACCCAGAACTGGACGCAGTACTCCAACTGTGACCTGACCAGTGTCACATAGAGGGGGAGGATCACCTCCTTGGACCTGCTTGAGATGCATCTGTGGATGCATAACAAGGTGTGGTTGGCCTTCCTGACTGCGTACCCACACTGTCGGCCCGTGTCGGTTCATTTTGGCATCTACAATGAGTCCAAGATCCTTTTCTGCCTCTGCACTGACAAGAAGGGAGTTCCCCAGCCTGTAGGTATGCTGCTGGTTCTTCCCCCTCAGGTGCAGTACCAGTACCTTGCACTTGTCAGTGTTGAAACCCATCCTGCAATTGAAATTCCTTCAGCACCCTTGGATGAAGTTCATCCAGGCCTGCTGATCTGAACACATCCAGCTCCTCCAAGTGCCCCTTCACTAAGTCTGCACTAACAGTGGCTGGGCTGCTGTCCCTACTGTGCCCTTAGGCTTTCATGGACTTCCCTGTTCAGTCAAGAGGGGTTCTTGGCCCCTTTGCCCCTTTTTATGTGCAAGGGTATTGTCTCCTTCTGTGTCTGTAGGATAGTTCCCTTGAGGAATGACTTCCCTTCCTGGACCTCCATTTTGCCAATGCTCTTGAGTTTTAATGCCTCACTAACTAATCTCCTGAGCACATTGAAGTTAGCCTATCTGAAGTCTAGCACTTCATCCTGTCACAACCCAAAGTTGTGGTTTTTCTTGTTTGTGTGTGCTTCGGCATCGCTAAATTGTGTTCCCGCTAAATTGCAGCTCTTTTGCACGGTGGAGTGGTCTGTTGCAATTAAGAACCCGCGTGCAGGAGTTTTTCCCGCCAGTTTTATAGCCTTCTTTTCATCGTGCATTTCTTTTGCATTATAGTGATGCATGGTACAAAGAAGTTCCCGCCATTTGTATTAAGATTTCCGCCACATTATTGGCCGATCTTAATATAGGCACACGTGGCGGCTAGCTATTTGC
>NW_005842084.1:1024562-1040026 GCF_000455745.1 Alligator sinensis | reverse complement strand
GCCTCCGTGACTGATTCTAGCTCGAGCGTACCATACCGCGCCACGGTTTTCTCTGGCCCCGCGTGCCCGGGCTGCTGGCCACAGCCTGTGTGCACAAAGACGGGCCCGGCTCGCCCCCAAGATCGGGAGCCGGCCCGCACACAGCCCTGCAGGTTAGTTTACCCACCCTTTGCTGGATAGTGAATTAAATCAGTTGTTGGTCACTATCCCCAAAGTTACCTTATACTTGTAGATTTCCCACCAAGTCATCCCCTGTAGCTAACAGCAAATCCAGATTCTAATTCTAATAGATTAATGAAGTATGACCTCCCTTTAGAAAAGTCATGCTAACTTTTCCCCAGAAAGTCCTGGTCAACCATGTGCTAAACAATCCTTTCTTAAAATTATTCCTTTGAAGTTAGACTTTCAGTTTCATAATTGTTAGGGGCTGGAAGGGACCATACTGATCATCGGGTCCAGCCCCCCTGCACTTGGGCAGGAAAGACTACTGGGATTAGAGTACACCAGAAAGATGAGTATCAAGACACTTTTTGAAGATCACCAGGGTGGGTGACTGTCTGGGGGAAGCCTACTTCAAACCCTTGGTACTCAACTTGTAAAGAAGTTTTTCATTATGTCTAGCCTGAAATGATCTTCAATCTGCTTGTGCCCATTATTTCTTGTCTTCCCCTGAGGGGCCTTGGCGAACAGATGCTCCCCCAGGCCCTGACATATTCCCTTGATATACTTATAAGCTGCTACCAAGTCCCCTCTGAGTCTTCTCTTCTCCAGTCTGAACAGTCACAAGTCTTTCAGCCTCTCCTAATACAACCTAATCTCTAGGTCTCTAATTATGCATATGGCCCTCCTTTGGACTCACTAGCCTGAGTTAAGAAAAAAAAAAGGGTTAAATTACAGAAGAGTGCCAAAGACACAGGAGTTGTCACATTTTGTTTCTGGTGTGGCAGCGCACCTTCAGGTGCTTGCCACTTTAAGGGCTGAGGCAGGCAGCTGGCAGGTGCCTGATTAGGGCGGCCATTTTAGGACCCAGCTTATATAGGGGGAGACAGCAGTTTGCTGCCAGTGGTCTTGAGAGAAACATCAGCTGACTGAGCTACAGCTCAGGAACATCCTAGAGGTAAGGGCAGCAGCAGCAGCAGCCGCCGCCATGGGGATGGCATAGAGGGTCCTGGTCCTGGTCCTAACCTAAAACTACATCCTGTCACCTAACTTGGAGGTCTTCAAGAGGAGGCTTGACAATCACCTGGCTAGGGTCATCTGACTCTGGTCCTCTCTCCTGCCAGGGGCAGGGGGTTGGACATGATGATCCATTGGGTCCCTTCCTACATGAATCCTGCCGGGGTAGGTGGGCCTGGTGGGACTGCCTGTGGCAGGGCAGTCTCAATTAAATGCCAGGACTGCTAACCTCCCTTGTGAAAGGCAGGTAGGGGTGCCTTAACCCTGGCCCCCACCATCTAGTGGATAATTGTGAGACCTGTGGGAGTAGTGGGGCCAGGTGCTAATTATAATTAGTGGGCACCTGAGCCCAGCAGGGACAAAGGTTGCTAGAAGCCCTTGAGGGGGTAGTGTTGTTGGAAAAAGTTATGGTGAGGGCCCACTCAGAGTAGGGATGCAATAAGGGGTACCTGAAGTCTGAGCATGTGGAGGTGTAGAGTAGGGCTGCTGAGGATGACTTGAAGGCCTGCACCAGAGGGTGTACTGAGTAGGGATGCTCAAGTGGCTTGAAGGTGGTACATGGGCCTACCCCAAGTGTGTGTTGGTGAAATTAGTTGCCCCATGAGGGGATTGCAGTAGATGCATCCCAGTGTTGCGCTAAGGCTACACCATGTAGAGTAGGGTGTCTGAAGGAGACAAAAACAAGGGAACAGGAGAGCCCTCCTGCAGCGGGACCTGGGGCAGAGACAGCCAGTCCCCACACGAAAGAAGAAGGCACTGAAGACAGGGTGAACTTACCTTTTTCAGGAGAAGAAGAGATGGATGAGCCATGCCAGGATGAAGCACCTGCATGGTTCATCAGCTGCTTTTATTTCCAGCTAAAATAAAAGCTGTCGGTGAGGAAACAGCTGAGGAGACACTGAGGGGAGCAAGCTGCAGGAGTGCTTCCCCGGCTGTGCAAGGACTGCACTGGCTGCCACCAGGGGACCTGAGGGTGGACCCACTGGAGGGGCCTGCAGGCAATTAAGGAGATGAGGACGGAGTCAGGGGACTACAGAGCCACAGACACTGGAGTTGTGAGTGGGGATGGGCCAAGACCCCACTCCCCTTTTCTTTGGTTTCTAAATTTGTTCTTTTCATGAATTACCCTGAGGGGCCCTAAGGCAAGGATTAGGGCTATGGGTGATGCTTAGGGAATAGGAGTGGCCAGGGCAGCACTGAGAGTAGCAGCACTGCAAGAAAGACCAAGCATAGCAGCAGGGATAATCTAATGTTCTGAAGACACCTAGGGCAGGGCGAGGTCACCAGGAGCCCAGCAGATGAAGAGGGCTCAGGAGGCAACATCGGAGGGTGTCTTAAAGGCTAGCACATGGCTGGGGGTATAGGCAAGGTGAAGCCCCAAGAATACCTGCTAGGAAGTGCAACTGACCCACGAGGGTCTACGGGAGGCAGCCCCACCACTGAAAGGAAGACCCAAGTCATGGCAGGTGAGTTTTGGGTTTTCCCTCAGGGAGAATGTGAGCCCTCATCAAGACCGCAGGAAGAAACACTGCGGCCAACCCTGGGTGCACACTCCATGGTGGCAAGGGAATGCCTATACGAGACCAGGTGGGCACATAGGGGAATTCATGGGAACTGAAGTTGCTGTGTGGTGGTACCAGTAACCACTAAGTTACTGAGTAACTAAGTCCGAAAGCCCACAAGGGATTGCTTGAGAGGAGCTAGGGCAGTGGTGTGTGGCCCAGGTTGGGTAAAGTACAAAAGGCCCCCTGTGAGAGGGGAGTGGAGTGCAAGAGGCCCCGGCGGGGGGGGTGCGCAGAGTGAGTGTAAGAGTGAATGGAGCCCAATTATGGACTGAATTTACCCTGGCCTCAGGCTGGGGGGAAGTAATTGTAATCTGGATGCCATCTGCGAGGCATTGGCCATGGTGTAGGGTAGGTTCGGAGCCATGGATAGTGCCCCCTGACATTGTGGCAAGAAATGGGCAGCTTCCCACTTAGTAAATCAAGTTAACAACCAACTTGTAGGTATATGAAGAGATGGAAGTACTACCACTTCAAGAAAAAAGTGCTGTACATATGTACAAATGGAAACAATGGTCTAAAAAAATCAGTTTTTTCAGAAGAGGTAACCCTGTACTGGTATGAAGTTGTCATCCCAGACAAACACCTAGTACATATATAATGGAGGTATGTGCAATGTCTTGCCCAAATCCTACCTAAAAAGGAGGGTGTTAAATTTTAAAGCAATGAATACCACTTTACTTGGGCAGATCTTAGGCAGGCAATATTGTGCCCCTTGGACATGGCACCACCAAAACCAAGACCACATGCAAGCGGTAAGAACAATGCTGATGTTCCACAGATGACCAACAGGCCCATATGACAGCATAAAATACCTCAGATACAAATGTAAAGCTGTTATTTAATAGTATCACTATATTTGGCTGGGGAAGAAGATATGGGAACTATGCTCTTATGAGGCTCTTGCAAAGGCTAATAACAACCAGCTCGTATATTGAGAAGAAACTACAAAATGTTACAGAATGCTGACCTTTTAGAATTTATACACAGAATAAATCAGATCTCCATCAAAGTCTTTGTCTTTTAGTGATTTCTGAACATACTACCTTCCCTCAGTATATTATAATCATGTGTAAAAGAATGAGAAATATAAACACAAGAATAATGTAAGATTATCTCTTATTTTGTCAAATAAATATATTTAAGTTCTATAGGAGAAACAAGATATGGCCCAAAGAAAGATACTTTAGATATTAGAAATTAAAAGGCCATTACTTTTTGCAAATGTAATCAACACTCAATCTCTTGCATCATTTACTGATGCAAATGTAACTGTTTTCTGATAACCAATCCAGAGGTTGGCAGCCTTTATAATCTAGGGGGAGGAAGAACCCAGCCCCAATCAGGCATGGGCTGGGTGTCTTTGGCAGCACATCAGCATCAGAGAGGGCTGTCTACACTCGCTGCTGCTGCTGCTTCCTCTTCCTCCAGCTTCCCACTCCCTTGCTGGGGGGAAGCACAGCCTTCAGCTGGTGGGGATCTTAAATGATTCCAGGGCCAGGCATCTGGGAGTTGCAACCATGCTGTTGCCACTTCTCCCCAATGCAGTCCTGGGGAGTTGCATGTGCATTGCTGCTGCTTTCTCTCTGCACTGCTGCTGCCTGCCATTTCTCTCCAGCTGCAGTGTGGGTGCACCTGGAAGATGCCCAGCCCCGGCTCAGTTTCCCCTCCGTTCTGGGCCTGGACTGGAAGGAGCTGTGATTGTGCTGGGTAGCTGGAAGGTTGCCCACACTGCAACTGGGACAGTCGAGGGGGCAGGAGGGTTTAGGGAACAGGAGAAATGGCAACAATGGGGCACAGCTGGCCCAAAAGCAGCTCCTCTCTGCCCAGCCAGATTCAGTGGCTCCACAGGCCAGATTTGGCCCAGGTATGTTGCTGACCGCTGATTTAGCTCAAAATATAAAATAGATTATACTTTATGTAAGTACTTTCCTGAACATGTGGGTGTTTAATTTCTTTTACATACACCAACTATAAAGTGAATGTGATTTCTAACCCACAGATGAGCCAACGTGTATTCAAATCAATGTACCTCAGTTATCTTTTATATCCTGCCTTTTGGGCAGTAACCTAAAAGGACTCTGTGGGCATGTCTACATGTGCCTATTAATGCAAAGCAATAAGCTCTGGAGGTTATCACTCCAGCATTTATTGCTTCTGGGCACGTGTCTGCACATGTGCCCAGGATTTTAGCACATTTTGCCAGGGTGTAGCAGCCCCAGATGGCAAGGGGTTCTGGGGGTCAGCCTGCCAGCCTGGGACAGCTCTGCTCTGCTCTGCTCAGCTCAGTGTGCTGCCGAGGGGCTGGCTGGGGCATGAGGGTGCTCTAGTACAGAAGGCAGCTCCCACTCTGAAGCACCCTTGTGCCCCAGCCAGCCAGGGAAGCCTCTACACGTGTGCTGCTGCGAAATCTTTTACTCTGCAGCAGGATACAAATATGAATACAAATATTATCCTGCTGTGGACTAAATTAATTTACTCCAGCCTAGTAATGTGTAGACACTAAGAGTTTACTGCACAGCTAATTAGTCTACTGCGCAGTAAACATCTTGTGTAGATGACCCTCATGTTTCCAAAATTAAGTGGTCTTTACCAAGAGAGCTACTTACAGGCTACACCTACACATGCCTATTAATGAGCAGCAATAAACTCTGGAGTTTATTGCTCCACAGCTAATTGCTGCCGGGTGTGCGTCTGTGCATTTGACCGGGATTGTACCATATTGATCCAGGACAAAGCAGCTGGGATGGAGCAGTATTTACTAGTACTATCCTGCTGCAGAGTAAATTGATTTACTCCAACCTAATAGGGGTGCACATGTCTACTGTGCAGTAAACATTTAATGTAGACATGCCCACAGAGATACAAAGCCATCTCCAAACTATTTCCTCTAGCACCATTACCACCACTACCAAGTCCCAAATAGATTGTTACAAGCTCAAAACAAAAACAAACAAACAAATAAATAAAATCTATGAAAAGATCTGAAAGGAAGAAGCAAAAAGTAACTTCTTAAAACAATCTACTTGAAAGGGTCCTTCTTTGACAACATAGGCTTCTCCTAGATTGTGCTGCTTAAAGATTCTCTGCTTTTATTATTATAATATGGGATCCACAGATACAAGCAGCAAAAAATGCAATCAAAATTGGATCTACTGTCCTTTGAATTCAATAGAAAGATTTCTATTGGTTTAACTGAAATGGGATCAGCCCCTAAATTATTTATAAATCCTTAAAAAATATTATGCAAATGCTGTAGGGGAAAATTAAGTGCAGGAGGAAAACAGATGTGAAAAAAATGCAATGCCTGAGGTCTTACACCTGTAATTATAATAATTTAGGTGTATATAGTAAAAAATAAAAAAAAAAAGGATAGATTCTTTTTGTAACAACCTTATATCTCTGCAAGCATGTGCATACAGAGTATTTTTAAGTTTCTCTGAAGAGCTGTCTAAAAAACAACAGATGAGGTAGTTTTAATTAAAACAGTTTGGAAGAATAGGCATTTCCTCAGAACAAATATTCTAATCATCCAACCTATAATCATTCTTCTTAGATAAAAGTTTTATCCATAATATAATTCAAGTCATTATCCCATCAGTTACTATGCAACCTGACTCCAAATTTGTACTAAATGCATTCATGTCTCTCCAGCTCTATTTACTTCATTGTCTCTCTGTGATATGTTTTCTTGGTCTTAACAAATGTTAATACTTTTCTCAGACACTTAAAAACCAAACAGTCTCCAGTTTGCCATAAACATACTACCAAAGGCTGGGTGGTCTTGCTAATAGCTAGATAATACAATCCTAAGGCATTTAATGATGTTGCCAATTATATACAATAAGAATTGGCCTTAGAGTAGTAATCAACAGCTAGATTGCATTTTACATTAGAGATATTGGGAGGTCCTGTAGATTGACAAAAGAAGGTTCTTTTAACATTCTTTAATCATTTAATGCATAAGTGCTTGTTGTACTAGGCCTGGGGAGCATAATCTACCTTAATGGAGCAGGATTGGATTAGCTGGTTTAATTTCAAACTAAAGGAACCTCAGCAGGGATTGTATGTTCTGGAACTTCTTCTGAAGTTGTACAGCTTGGTTAACCTAAGTGCCAAAAATTAGGCTGCTTAAAATAAGGGACTATTGTACACTCAGACTTGTAATATATCTAGCATTGATAATATAAAACATATAGCCCACAGGCTAGATTCGGCCCATGGAGCCATATGATCCAGCCCATGGGTCTTGGGCCAACCCCATACACTGCAGGCAGCATGCAAAACCAGTCTGGCATGTGGGCTCGACCTGGTGCTCTGGGTGCTGCATGTGGTTCAAAAGACCTGGATGGGATGCATGCTGCATCTTGTACCCCACAGGGCTGGTTCTTTGTTCAGGCTCTGGGTTGGTCCAGATTGGGTGAGCTAGATGGAATCTGTATATAGTGGGGTCCCATATGCAGTGCATGCTTCATGCCAGCCGCTGGGTTGTGTGCAGTATGTATGGTGTGCCAGCTGCAGCATATACCGCACCACTTTTGGGTCTGCCACCCCTTCAGCCCTAGAAACTGGCACAAGAAGAAGGAATTCCCACCTTTATATAGAAAATCATAGCGGTTAGGTTACAAAGCCAACAGGTCAAAGGGAGAGAACAGGTAAAAGGTAAAGAAACATAAATGGTAATGTAGCAAAACCCCCAGTTTCTTTTCTTTCTTTTCTTTTTTTTTTTATTATTTATTTATTTATTTTAAAATGCATTCCCTCCTCTTCCCCAATCATTTCTGACTTTTTCCTCTCCCTCTCTTTTCCCTATAGATAAGTATAAGTAAGCTAAGACATAGATAAGCTTTAAACATTTTTATTTTGGCAGCAAGTTTTTGTTTTTGGATATCCACCATATTTTATTGTATTATAATTAGGTTTATATTGATTTTTACTGTTGTATATTGCATTATTACCATTTTCATACTGATTTTTATTGTTTTGTAGGGATATTGTATGGTTTAGGCCTTTGTTTGTAAGTGAACCAAAGTCATGTCAAGTTTCCATTTTATATGTTAAATCTCCATCTTCTGTCCTCTGCCTGGGCATCCCATGTTGCAACTGTATGAGTCACGTACCCCTCCCATGTAAATTGGTTCCCTGATGAATGAGTGCGATTGGGAATGATTGAAATACAATGGTAGCAGGCCTCTACTGATGGCCTGTAATGACTGGGCCATCACCTCACATTGATTCACCCAGGAACCATGGACCTCACCCAGGAACAGAGACAAGACCAGCATTTGAAAGACAAAGGACCCTGCAAAACCAGCAACTCTCACCATTACAGACACCTGAAACTGCACATCCCTGCATGCAGCGCACATGCTCAGTACGCCAGGGGCTGACCCTTGCCTGGGCATGCCTCCTGTCACTAGGGTCACACAAGGTCTGCCCCTATAAAAAGGGGCAGTGAAGACAGACCCAGTGGGAATGCCATTTCCATCTGGACCAGCACCATGCCATACCACCTATCCACCCAGAGGCCCTGCCGGTGACCCCCCTCTGGACAACACCTACTGGACAAGGACCCCTTCCAGCCTGGATAGGTAGATATTACCTGCACACCTCCTCCTACAATTTGGACTCTCTTTCTCTCTGTCTCTCTCTCTCTCCTCATAGACTTCAGCCCCTGCACCAAGCCTCTCTAACCCCTGCTGCCATTGTGTGTATGTGTGTGGGTGGGAGGGGTGCAAGGGAATCCAATTTGGCATTGTGTCACCATTTCCCCTGTTCAATAAAAACACTATCATTTGCAACCCCAAGTTGGGTCATGTTTTACTGAATCCCAGTCCCTTCCCTATCTTAAATTCCAGCCTCATTCTCTGTCTCTCTCAATTCCAGCCTCCACCCCTCTCCACTAGTTTCTCAATCTCCTCTCAATTCCTACTGCCTTTTCCCTGTGACTTTCTGCTGCCTTTCTCTGCTTTCCTGCTGTCCCTGCTGCCTTTCAGTCTCTCCTGGTGCTTTTTCTGTGATTTTTCTGCTGTCTGTCTCTCTGTTTTCAGGTTTCCCTCCCCCCCTGCAGCTTCCCAGACTTCTCTAGCTGCCCTGGAGCCATCCTCTGGCTCCCCCACACCCAGAGCCCCTCTTTAACACCCACACTTTCCCTTAGTCCCATTTTTCCCTGTCCCCATCTACCTTTTCAACTTCCCTGTAGCTCTGGCTCCAGACCCAGCCTCTGTGCAGCATGCTTCCCTATTCTGCAGGCTTTGGGCATCGTCTTTTAATCAATTAAGATCAATTAACCTAAAGTTACCTTGGAGCCTCACATCTTCAGCCCAGGCCCCTCTAGTCTAACAGTTCTAATCCCGGTGACTTTCATTTCCAGTAATTTTAATTCCCTATGCTTCTACTTTCTTACCTTAACTTTTTCCCAGGTATCCCAAGTACATACATACAAACACATCACAGCATCCAACTTAGGAACTCACCTGTGTGTATGTGTAGGTGAGTGGTATGTGTGTGAATTAGTGAATACACATATATACACATATATACACATATATAGATATCATTTTGTGTGTGTGTGTGGTAGATAAATTAGTAATCCACATATGTGTATTGGATATGCAGGTGTTGGTAACTGATTCTGTCTAAATGTGGTGTGTGTAGCGTGTATGGGCTTAAACTGGTGATAGGTGTGCATGAACCTAGACTGGTTATTTTGAACGTGTGTGTATCTGAGTTGCTAGTGTGAGTGTGTGTGTATATACCTATATACATATACATATGGCATTGTGTGCATGATATACAAATTAGTGATCTGTGTCTAACTTCTGGGGTGTATAGTGTATGTGTTTGAATTGGTGATAAGTGTGCATGTGCCTAGGCTGGTTTGGATGTGAATGTGCCTGAGCTGGTAGTGTGTGTGTGTGTGTATGCAGCTAATTGATTTTTGTGTGTTTTGTATATGTGCAATTGTGTCACACCCTCCTGTCTAACAGTACAATATTGAGATCCTGAGAGTTGGCCTGACCCTCCAGGGCAACAGTAACATATATTCAGCGCCTTAATTCCCCCCCTCACCCCCACACCTCTGAACATGTCCCCAAACAAGACTTTAGTTCCTACAGCCCTCAAACAGCAACCTGCAGCTGTCCCCAAGTCTGTGTCCACAGTTCTGGCTGTCTAAGTCAGTGAGATCTCCAGCTGCACTGTGCACTGCTCTGTGTAGGGCTGGCCTAGGGTTGCAAACCCTCCTGGATTGGCCAGGATTCTACCAGAATTGGCATCAATCTCCCGGTGACTATTGAAAGCAGTCTGAGAGATTGATATTGTGAATGCATTGAATAGTACAATTAATGACATTACATCAAAATCTCCTGGAACAGTTGGCAACCCTAGGCTGGCCAGGTTCCACATGTGCACTGCTCTCTCTTCCCCTTACTCCAGCCTCGCTTCCTCTTCCTTTTCCCCCCTTCCCTGGAGATTTCTGACAGCTGTAGTCCAAATTAACAGTCAGCACAGCTCTACAGACTGCCCCTTGGTTCCTCTTGCTGATAGACACATAACATTCACATTACAGGGGCTTGTGCTGGGTACAGAACAGGGGTTGGACCTGGTGCCACAGGCACTGCATGTGTGGCTGACATGGGGTGTGCACTGCATGCTGTGCCCTGCTGGACTGGCCACAGCACAGCCTGATGTGGCCTGGCCATGAGACTGAGATGTAAAGCACAGGAAGGACTTTCATTCAGGCCTATGAATGAGAGCTTCAAAATATTTTCTTTCAAAAGTCAATCTACTTCAAATCCTAATGCCCCTTGTAAACATTATACTCAGAGACAACACAAAATTCTGATTATGAACATTTCTGTTTATGCATGTACAAATGTCTAGACATTTTATCTTCAAAATCCATCTGGAGAAAATTATATCATTCTTATAACACACACTAGTGAATAGTGAAGAAACTACTAAAAGTCAAAAAGGAAAACTGACTTTCAGAATATTGTTTCTTTATTTGTAGGTGGAGCATTTTATTACATTTGTGTTATGGTTAGTTAAATCTGTATTTTGGAAATCTGTTTCAATTAGTATGAGTCTATTCTTCTTCCAATAGGTTGTCTGTGTTCTCAACAGGAAAGAATTATCAGTAAGTTAACAGAATCTTCTGTTGTTGTCAGTCTATGACATGATAATAATATGCATAGCAATATTACAGCAATTGGAGTACTCGCTCATGGTTCCTACATGAGAGGGTCTGAATCTACCTTCTCACGTCTTATAAATGTTCTCACCGCCAGGCTGAAAGATGTTCTGAAGATGAAAACGAGGAATCTTTGTAGTGTTTCTAGTTGTTCCTCTTTGTATGGAACAATTAAATATGCATTAGATAAAAGGGAGATAATATGTAAGAATAAGCCCTTAACCTAGTGGTAAGGGGAGTTGCTTCTCAGAAGGCAGTTCTAGCTTCAGATCCCTTGTCCTGTGACTAAAACCTTTTTGTGGATGGGTGGGGTGGGGAGGGCAGATAAAAAAGAAAGATATAACTCAACAGGAAAATATTTTAATTCTACATTGTTTGTTGAGCCAGATTTTAATCTACTATAAAATGAACTGTTGGTGATATCCTTAAATAAAAAGATTTGTTGTTGAAAATGTAACATACAATATTTAATGTACTTATGAAGACCCAAGGATAATGGAAGTGGAAAAGGAATCATTAAGGACACACTTGTAATTTACAAGGGATTGATATATTACAAATCTTTATTTCGGGGAAGAAAATGTTGCTTTCGAGCAGAATTTAACAAGAGTGAGGGAGGGAAAGGGGAGGAGATATTTTAATCAATTTGCCCCACTTGTTAATTAATGATTAAATATGTAGGTATTAAAATTAGTGTTATTCTTTGAGATAGTCAAGATTTTAATTTTATAAAATTTAAAATGTTTGAAAAATTGAATCTAGTTTCTAGACTAGGATTAGATACTTTTATAGACAGAAATACTCAGTGATGTATGCTTACTTTAATGCACTACACAGTGCTTTTTCCTTAAAAGATTGGTATGTTTAATCATCTATTGATTCATTTGCAGTACTTCTATTATGGTACTACATAGTATGGGTATATAAATTTAAGGCAGTTCACTTTCAAACATAGGGCTCACTTTAATAATATTTCTTGCTATGCTACACTTTTGTTTAAAATGTATCTTTTCACATTAGTATTCAAATGGTTTATATATAGCATTAGGGGTTCACTTATAAAGTAATGCATCACTGCAGCAACACCAATTTGTTCATTATATTTGTGAATACACAGTGGTACTGTGTGGGGAAAAAAAATCTTCAAAGAATTGTTTCCTGTTTTAAACCAGATATTTGCAACTGCTGCAAGATATGGAAATAGCTCAGAATAGAACACAGCCTAGGCCTGTGTTTTCTGCATCTCACTAGGGTTGTGTGAAGCTTCAGGTGCTGATTCGATTCATAGGAGATTTGGCCCGATTCGGTGGCCAAATCTCTGAATCCAAATTGAATCAGAAGGCCAATAAAAAGGTCCAAATCAATTCAAAGTTCTCTGAATCAATTTGGAAAAGATTCAGACAGCTTCAGAGATTTAGGTAGTCCCCACTCATGGCTGCAGGGAGCTGGACCTAGACTCCATGCTGGTAAGGGGTGGGCTGGAGGAGGAGGGTGGGGGGGACCCGCAACCAGGCCCCATCCCCTGCCTGCTCCCCCAGCCCCACTGAACACACCCTGACCCTCTCCCACTCTCACAGCCCTGTTAATGGCTGCCCAGCCCAGCCCTAGCTCATGGTACATAAAAAAAATAAAAAAATAAAAAAAAAATTCACTGGCTGCTGCTAGGCAAGGGGATGGGGGGAGATAGCCAATGCTCCCCACTGCCCTGTGCTGTGTGGGGGGCTCTGCCATGAACCCTCATCCCCCACCCACTGTCCCAGTCCCCGTCCTGCATGGCTGTCCTAGCCGGCCCCAGCTCCCAGCTCCTTAAAAAAATAAAAAGCCCTGCACTCACTGGCTGCTGAAGGCTCATGGCAGAGCAGCATGGGGCAGTGGGGGCAGCATCTGGTGAATGGAGGCTTTTTTTTTTTTTAAGAGCTAGGAACTGGGGCTGGGAGAGCAGGCAGGGGATAGGGGCTCATGTCAGAGCCCCCCATGCAGCTCAAGGCAGTGGGGATCATCCCCCCCATCTGGCAGCTTGTGAAGGCTGGGGTTCTTTTTTTTGAAGAGCCAGGAGGCTGGGGCCAGGTGGGGCAGCCATTGATGGGACGGAGGAATGGGGCCTGTTCGATTCAGAGATTCAGCCAATTTGGTGGCAGCTAAATCTCCAAATGAGATTCAGTTGGATCCATTTTGGGGCAGTGATTCAATTTGCAGTGATTCAAATCTCCGAATTGAATCACTGTCTCGTGAATCGGCCAAATTAGTATCTGAAGCGAATTCTAGCTGCTGCACACAGGCCTACCTCTCACCCTTCTATGCCAGTTATCTTCATTTATGATTGAACTTTCTGAATGATCGTGTTGTAGTTTGAATGATCCATGTGAAAGTTACAAGTCCTTAAATCAAGGATCAGGACTGGTAAGAGATGCATAATCTGGACCCAGTCATCCTTTTTATCTCTTTAAGTGACCTATCATTCATTGATCAGAATTTCCTGCAGCCAGAGAGGTGTGCCTGTGCTTGTAGTATGGTTGTGTGTGTGCATCTTTGTGTTGGGCAGGGAGAGTATTTTCTTGGCCAAGACAGGGGAAAAAAGCCTTTGCTCTTTAAGGATTGCATACCTGTGACAATTAGAAGGAGATATGAAGAAGGTAAGAAGTAGGTTTGAAGCTCCTAATGTTTTCTACAGCAAAGAGAAAATACCCTTTCCATACCCTCTTATCCTCATACAAGGGGAGAATAATGCAACTATGCTAGAACTAGATTAAAAAGAGGGCATGGAGGTGACAGCAGTTCTCTACCAAGGGGAAGAGAGGTGGGATTTTACAGGAAGAATGACCAACACTGAGTTATTGATAGGGATCTACTGAACTTGAGGTGGCTGCCGGCCTATTTTGCATGCAAATCATGGGGCCGGCAGTCATTCTTGTGGGCTAAGAATGGCCAGCCCCCCATACCTTTAATTGGCCTAGGGATCCCAACGGCCCCATCTCTCACTGTTGATTGGCTGTGGGGGCTGCCTTGCCACCAGTTGGTGGAGAGGGGCTGAACCAGATGACAAACCAACCCTTGAAGCCTATCAGCAGTGAGGAGTGGGGGCAGCAACATCTTCTGTGCTGGCAGCCCCCTTCCTCCTTCACACCCCTGACAGGCTTTGTGGTCCAACTGAAGTAGCGACAAGGACTGCTGACTCCTCCGGATGTAGCCAGCATTTTCTTTTTGGTAAGTAGTTTGTTTTACTTTCCAGGGAGCCCACCAAAAGGATGGAGCCCACCTGAAATCACAGTTTCCATGCAAATCATGAAATTACAATTTTGGTAGGTTCCTTGTAATTGATGGCAAGGTCCCAGATGAATTATTTAATAATGTTGTGGCCTACTTAAACCATATTCCTGGTGTCTTGCCTTTCTTCTTGTGGGGTCTGAGATAATGTTGCCACATCTTGCTGATGCTGATTCATTTGCATCTAACTGATCAAAATGTCAGTCCTTAAACTTGGGTTGACCCAAGACTTAACAATGTGTAATTATTCATTACTTGTCTCAGCAGAGTAATGATGGCACTATCTCCTTGACTACACCAGCTTGGGAGACAATGTCAAATGGAAACCACTGCTAATACAATATTATATTTTCTTGAATACATCACACCCCAGAATTATAATAAGCACCCTGCTTTTGAAATACAACATATAGAAAAAAGATCATTCCTTGGAATAAAAAAATGAATAACAGCAGCTAGTGAGCAGTGAGTTGTGTAGAGATTCAACTTTCACTTTTGCTTATAATCAGCAGAAATTGCTCTTATATTTATCACATATAATACTAAAATTTCTAGCAGCTATGTTTTGGGCAGAAAGTGTGTGTTGTGTGCAAAGAAAAATGGTAGTATCATATCATCAGAAACTGTGTACTTTCAAGTGATCAGAGGTAAGTTAAATGCAGAGAAAAAAAAAGATTTTTCTACTAAACCCAAATCCAGAAAATGTAATTTAAATATGAATAAAGAATAGTGCAAATTCCTGAGTACATTCGCATAAACTTCATACAGTATCAGTTTAACACAGATACAGGGTTTAGGATTTATTTATCATAAATCATAATTTGGTATCTGATTTCCAGTTATGAAATTCAAATAAAAATGCCTACAAAACAGATTCATAAAGACTTGAAATAAATTGGTTACTCTACTTTGCAATGAGGGAAGAACAAATTTTGTAATTTGTTCATAATTGAAAGTTGTCAGTGTATTAGTTCAATATAGCCTGTAAATGATGCTCACTATAAAATCTGAAATTTTTAATGAGTTATGTTTATACCAATTATAACGCCAGTTTCCTAGAAGGCTCATTCTCATGAAATTTCCAAGCCTTAGTTGTCGCACATAATTTGGCCAAGCATTCAAATGTTTTGACTCTGAAAGAAACCTGAACAATACAAGCTATGTCCCTCCATTTATTTCTAAAGTTAGTACTTTGAAAAAATGAGATTTAAATAAGTTTCATAGGTATAATTATATGGGAATGTTCAGAGACCCATGTCTCCCACTTT
>NW_005842084.1:988190-1024531 GCF_000455745.1 Alligator sinensis | reverse complement strand
AGGAATGCCAATTAGACATTTTCTCATCCTTAGCTTTTGCCTAACCATGCATAGGCAAGGATGGGGAAAAGAAAAATGTTTGATGTAGCTTTGGCATTTGAGAACAGGGTTCAATACACTCACTATCTCTCACCCACCTCCTTGCCTATCAAAAACACAGGCCTTTTTCATGCTTTGATTAATTTAAAATACTGGCACCCATGTGTATAGGTGGGCACCACCTTGGGATGCCATTGAAAGGTCATGCTCAATGGCTGTGTTTGGCATTGCCCTTTGGTAGGGATGGAGGCAGGGATAAAGTGTCTTTCTGTCACTTCCCTATTGTGGTTCCTTTGAATTTAACGTTGTTTGTTGGGGGAAAAGGAAGTATGTTGTATACATTTTTTTGAACAGCCAAAGACTCTCTGTAGGAGATGGGGCTTTGGAGTGACATTCAGGGTGGGGGTGAGATGTCCCCTGGATCCCAGGCAGGGTAGTGGGAGTGGGTGAGCAGGCTGAAAATGAAGAGGGTGGGACATTTAGAAAACACCATTGGGATTGGCCAGAGAGTTTGCTCCTATGTGTGATAGGAAGAGGAGTGGGAGTTTGGAGTGGGAGTTCAAGGTTGGAGTTTTCAAGTTTTGGGAGTGTTGTTTGTGTCATCTACTGTTGTTTCTCATCTGTGAACTGTTTGCCATTTATTCAAAGCTGCTCTGTTCCTTTCTGGAGAGGGAGGGTTATAAATCTAAAACTACACAAGAAATATGTAAATACTAGAGGTGCACTGATACATCTGTCCAATATCGGATTGGTACCAACAAACAATTTTCTTTATATATTGGATATTGGACTGATGGGGGTGATAATTTGGCTGATAAAAACCTGAGCTGTGCCCAGCTGTAGTGCAGCACAGAGCAGAGTCAGCAGTGTGGAGAGCTGCCTCCAGTCAGAAGGGGAGGGAGTAGAGAAGGGGCATGGGAGGTGCAGATCAACACCCCCATGGTGAGGGAAGGGGCAGGTGCTGCCCAGCTGTGTTGAGGGTGGGGCATGGGACAGGTGCAGCTCATGGAAAAGCTCCTGCCACTGCTTGCACCTGGGGGGGACATGTGCCTCCGGAACTGCAGGGCAGGGTGAGCTAGAGCCAGCACTGCAAAGGGCTTTTCTTGCTGGGGGATGGGCTCAGAGAGGGATTTAGCAGTGCTGGGAGGAGGCTGAAGCCACCCCAAACTTTGCTGCAGCTCCGCTCCCAGCCCCACATCTCTGCCCACCACAGCCCCAGCTTTTCTCAGTGCTTGAGAGGAGGAGGGTTGTTTAGCGGGGGCTGAACCAGGTGGTGGGTGACTGTGTGGGGCTGGGAGTGGAGCTGCGGTGAAATTTTGGGTCATTGCAGCCTCCTACCAGTGCTGCCAGAGCCTGCTCCAAGCCCAGCTCAGCAAGAAAAACCCCACAGAGTTCTGGCTACAGCTCCACCCTGCAGCTGCAGCTGCAGCATGCCCCACATCATGCAGATCCAAGGGCACACACTGCTTCCACCCTCCCAGGGTGCAAGTAGTGGTGGGAGCTGCCCCCACCCACCCGGCCGTGCTTCCATCCTGCACCCCCCAGCAGGGCAGCACCTGCCCCCTCCGTCACCACAGGGGGTGTTGATCTGTCCCCCCACGCCCTTTCCCTCCCCCCTCACCACAGCAGACTTACCACCTGATAGCAGCTGTATCGGATATCGGATTGATATCAGCCAATATGCCTCCTTAAATATCGACTATTGGTATTGGCCCCCCAAATCTCTATTGCTGCACTCCTAGCAAATGCATTCATTAAACCAGTTGCAGGGAGCATCTATATCTGCAATTAATGAGAATGAATAAACACTGGTGCAGTTTGTGCTTGAGTTTTTCTCCCAGGTACACCGTTTGCACATGCTCCTGAGACTGAAGCACACTGAGCCAGAGCAGAGTGGCCCCAGCTGGTAGAGGGTCCAGGGGGTCAGCCTGCCAGCCCAGGGCTGCTCCAACCCAGCTCAACATGCAGTGGAGGGGCTGGGGACAAGAGTGCTCCAGTGCAGGGATAGCCACCAGGCAGCACCCATACTGAAGTACCCTCATGCCCCCACTAGCTCCATCAGAGTCTACACATGTAATGCAGCACACTATATTATGCTGTTGCAGGATAATACTTGTGTTGACAAGTACTAACCTACAGCAGAGTTAATTAGTTTACTGTGGCCTAATAGGGCCGCACATGTAGGTGCTGAGACTTAACTGCAGAGCTAATTAGTCAACTCTGCAGCAAATGTCTCATGTAGAGGCACCTGCAGGCTACATTTCGGCTGCCAAATCCTGGGTGGGAAGGAACTGACATTAACGTGGAGGAAGAAAAGGAGTAACTTTAAATACACCCATATCATTCATGTGATGGGGTCACTAGGATGTGTTTCTGTTCCAGAAGAAATATTCCACTCTTGGAGACACAGAAATTATAAATCACAAAATTTAAACTTAGAATAGTAAAATAATTTGATTAGTTCAAAACACAGAACTGAATACACAGGAAGGGATAAGTATCAGTAATCTTCAAAGAATCAGCTAATTTTACTGCACTTTGAATTAATATTCATTTTGCACTTAAGTTTTATCATCCAAATCATCTTTGGTAATTTAAAGCACTCCTCCAAGCCATTTATGCTCCTAGATTTATGCAAAAAGACATAACCTTGTACAGAGGCTTTGAGCATTGCAAAACTTTCATTAGTTGGTAGCTGTATTTCAGACAAATCATAAAATATGCAGATTACATTAATCAATTATAGTCAAGTCTACTTAATGTCACCATCAGTTTATCATTAATTTTTCTTTCATTAACATGATTTTCCCTGTAAGGATTTTGACCTGCTGCTAGCTGAAAATAGAATGATGCATTTGTTTTCTAGTTCTTTACTACTTTAGCACCTGTGTCATCCCTTGTTGCTCATTTGCAATGCCAGTATAAATGGCATAAAACAAAACTGAATAGCAGCCCTCTCTGTGATTTTTAACTCAGGGTCATGAGACAACTGTAAACGACTCATGTAGATGTACCCTTGTAAGAATGACTTGTCTCTGGCCTTACATGTATGCAAGGAAGGAAAAGTTAAAGTAATTTAGTTGACAACTGTAATAATAATAATAATAAGTAAGACAAAAGGAACACAACCCTGGAAGAAATATCTGGAATGTATACAATACAACTAAAAACATATTGCTTTTGCCCTTTATAATTTGATCCTTAAATAGCTATATTTCTCAAGGATAACTCCCAGGGAATGAACAATCCCACTGACTTCAAGGTAGCACATTTTGTTATAACCCTGTCCATCAAAATTACACAAACAGGCTGAGTTACTAAAAGTACAGATTTAGCTCTCCATCATAATATTGAAAAAGAAAATACAGTGCTTTCCATTAATTCATTTTGGCCTCAGTCTGCTATCTTTATATTTTGGCATTCAGCTGACCTTGCTTACATGTTTGTATCTAGCTGATTTTAACTGCAAAACTAAGTTGAGATTTGGTTACTTACTAGACATGAAACAAGAACTGTATCAAGTAGAAATTCTATTTGAGGGCATCGTTTTAGTTATTGTTTTAAAAACACATCCCCGAAAAGACATAAAACAACCCCCCCCACCCCTTCCACCTGCCTGAATAATATTGTGGGCCCCTAATACAGTTGGGATTCAACATTTCCAACACTGAGGAAGGGTAATATATTGAAGCCATGCTTGACAAATTTAAAGATTGCTAGGCACCACTTCTGAAAGTGAATAAAGGATTATAGCTATCATTTTAGCTACTCTGAATCAAGGAAATAGCACCAGAATGAATCTGATATACAGCACGTATCAACTGTCTCTTCCAAATACTTATCTAACTGCTTTTATTTAGGCAATCTTGATGAAAATTGTACCATTTTATAAGTGACCTAGTTGTTACACTGTTGGTGCCATAGAGAGCAGAGAAGGAGAAAAGCTAAGCAATCAGACTTACTGTTGTTGAGATCATAACACTACCAGCCTCAGATATTCTTTTCTATTATATAATATCACCTAAACTTTTGTTACACTAAAATGTAGTTAGTGACTTCAAAGGCAATGTTGGATGATAGGTAATTATATGATTTAGGAAGAATGGTATGTCTAAATTATGCAACTTTTTATCTGTTTTTTTTAAACATAGTATACTAATGATCCAGTTTACAGACAGAAAGAAAAATCAGATATATGATTTCCTTTTCTTCTTCTGTCTTTGAGGATATATTATGTTAAAATCAGTCACCTAATTAAAATTTCCAGTGACCTTGAAGTTTAGAAGGTGGTTCTGTACTTTCAGCATTATTTTTAATTGTGTAAGAGATGCAAGATAAAGTGTATATCTGGTTGTAAAGGTCATCTTAACCTGGATTTTAAATAAATTGCATATGCTATTATTATTATTTCAGAATAGCACCCTGAATCTGTTTCTGCCATAGTGTTTATATATATATGAGAATATAAAATGCAAGAACTTTTTTCTCTTAATACCAGACCAGTGGCAATGCATCGGAGTATCATGTGCCCCTTCAGATTTCTACCCCTACAGTGGGCACAGGGTTGCAGCCTGGCCAGAGCGAGGTCCAGGCAGCAGTGGGGGTGGCAGTGGCAGTGAGATTTCTGTACCAACGGTAGGGAGGGGGGCTGCAATTTGACTGGACCCAATGCCCGGCAGCAGTTGGGGCAACAGCAGCAGCCCAGAG
Source organism: Alligator sinensis (assembly GCF_000455745.1). Taxonomy (NCBI): domain Eukaryota; kingdom Metazoa; phylum Chordata; order Crocodylia; family Alligatoridae; genus Alligator; species Alligator sinensis. The sequence goes on along the minus strand of NW_005842084.1, from coordinate 1,019,785 downwards.
TTGTGCCCCCTGCACTTTCAGCACTTATGCATTGTCTATGTACCAGACCTTGCTCTGGACCCAGGTGCCAGCTGTGATCCCTCATCAACATAAACCATATCATGACCACTGGGCTAAATAACATGGATTATAACATCTGAGGATCCTTTATTTGCTCTTCTACCAACATTATACCTGCCACTACCTGCCTGCAGTGTCCTCTGTTGTCTACATTAGATGGGGGGGATCCCTACATGTCAGAATAAATGAACAGTGATCTGTTATCAGTTCCAGAAAGATGCACAGTCTGTGGCAGATCACTTTAAGATCCCTGGACATTCTTTTGCTGACCTCAGAGTAGCTGTTCTTAGACAGCAAAACTTAAAAAAACCCACTTGAACAGGAAACTGCAGAACAAAAAATCATCCACAGACTGGATTTTGTTAAGTATGGTCTACTAAACCAGATTCTTATCCCATTAAATTAGCTTTTTTTCTCAGGAGGTTAACTGCTTTGTTTTTCTTTCTCTAACCCACCTTCCCCTTCCAGCAGTGCCCCCCTCCTTTTTTCTGTCCCCTTCCCTACCTTTTATAATCTAATCACTGCTTCTATTTAGAAACTCCTGTAGTCCTTTCATAGCATTTGATTGAGTAAACCACTGCTAATGAAAGCTTGGGCATCAAGGATTAAGTTAGTCTATAACGTGCAAATCTACCCTACCTTCTGTCTGACTTCAGACTAACACAGCTAAGTATCTGTCTGCTCAGAGAGAATTTTTGCCAGTAAAAAATTGCATAGCTATTTTGGCAAAGTTCACATTCGGCTGTCTTTGCCATTGCAACAAGCCTTCACAATTCCAGGTATTAAAATACGTCTAATATTACTGTTGAAGGGTAGTTTTGTGCTAATCATTATATCTGTGAGGCCAAGGGGGAAATACTATCAGCAAGAGAGAGAAAAGCAGCAGGCAGCCTGTCTCCTGACTTCGAGCAGTCTAATATAAGGTGAAGTACTGGAGGCCATTGAGATGTTGTATTGATGGTGGAATACTTAGGAGCACATATTGACAGTGTTTTTCAGTTCCTTTGTGATAGACTCATAGAAAAGTAAAGTTGGAAAAACTAGAAGAGGTTATCTAGTTCAGTGCAAAAAAGGATCACTGCTGTCTAAAACATCCCAGACCAATGTCTAACCTGCTCTTAAAAGCTTCTAAGCATGGGGATTCCATAACTTAAGTGGCCTATTTCAGTTCTTAACCACCCTCATAGTGAGAGAGTTCTTTCTAATCTCCAAATTTCCCTTGCTGCAATTTAAGACTATTGCTTATTTTTCTGTCCCCTGTCACTACAGGAGGTAGTGGAAGGTTGAGAGAGCCGAATCTCTTCAGCCTTCACAAGAGACGGCTGAGGGGAGATCTTGTGGCTGCCTATAAGTTTATTAGGGGAGGTCAATGGGGAATAGGTGATGTGCTGTTTACTAAGGTGCTCCAGGGAGTGACTAGGAATAATGGGTGTAAACTAGTTGAGAGTGAATTTAGGTTAGTTATTAGAAAGAAATTTTTCACAGTAAGGGTGGCCAGGATCTGGAATGGGCTTCCAAGAGAGGTGGTGCTTTCACCTAGCTTGGAGGTCTTCAAGAAGAGGCTAGATAGTCACCTGGCTGGGGTCATCTGACCTCGGTCCTCTTTCCTGCCAAAGGCAGGGGGTCAGACACAATGATCCATTGTGGTTGCTTCCACCTCTACAATCTATGAATTTATGAAAAACAATTTAAATGCCCCTTTTTGTACTGGATACTGAAAATAAAATCCTTTGCTCAGACTCCTACCAGGCCTGAGTATAAGTTAAACTATGTAGCTCAAGGGATTTCCCTGAAGACTGACAACACACATAGGGTCTAGGGCACTGATTTAGTTAACTAATAACCTGTAAATATCAGAGCAGAAAGAATGAGAAGATAGCAAGTAGCAAGAGAGGTAGTGTTTGTGGCATTAAGAGGAAGCCAAAAGTGAACTATGTAAGGGAACAAGAGAGCCTGGAATGCAAATTTCTGGATTTATGAACAAGGAAATTGCCTACTGTGTTCAGTGAAATAGGACTTCGTACAGGACAGATTGACTTTTTTGGTAAGTAAAAAAGAGAACAACATAGTAATAAGAAACATTGGGTCATTCATCATTTATTTCTAACAGAAACAATGTAGCAAGGCCTTAAATATTGGCTAACTTTTCAGATCAAGAGACAATAATAGAACTAGGAAAACATTGCTAGTATGGTTATTGCTAGGATCAGCTTAAAAAGCTGAGCTTAATAAACAGCAATTTAAAAACATGAACAAATAGTGGGTCCACTTCAGATAAACACTGAAAACATTCTTATCAATGCATAAATATGAGCCGATAAGACAATACTGGAAGCATCAATAAAGAAATGCAAGATTACTTGCTGGAACAATTGTTTCTGCTACTTTGAGACTTTAATAAGAACTGCCATTTACTGAGTCAGACTATAGGTCCATCTTGCCCAGTATCCTATCTCACACAGGGGCAAGGGTTAAGAGCGCAAGAGCAGCCCAAATGTGCAACAAAGTCCTAAATTTGTCACTACCAGGAAAGTAAAATTTCTTTACAGCTAGGAGTGCTACATTGTTACCACTGACTTGGTCCATTTTGCAGAGACGATGGAAGATTAAAGGCCTAAATTAGTTTGATGGACTCACATTCAGAAAATTGACAATGTTTATTTAGTGGCAGATTATGACTGATATTTTGGTATATGTCACGGTGGGGTCCTACAGGAGGGCCATGATATCCTTGAGGCCCCCTCTCCGTGTCAAGTCGGCCCAAGGGCACCCTCTATTCTCGCCCACCACGTCTTTGATCTTATGTTAAGTTGGGAGGCTGCCTTATGCCCTCTTGGACACGTAGACTCCTGGATCCCTCATGGGTCTTGTCCAGCACAAATGGGTGCTTCGGGGCACCCTAGCCTTATGGGCTATGCGTGGCTCCAACCACCCCTGATACCACGCCCCAAGCCTCGCAGATGGGATAGACGTTGGTTTGTCTCTCTACGTACACTGACACCCCATCCTGGGGCTCTCCTTGCCCAGTCCGGGCCTTCGCTGCGCCGTCGCCCTCTCTCGGGGCCTCCTCTGCACTGTTGCCCCCTGTCTGGGCCTTTTCAATAGTGCCCCCTCCTGGGCGCACTGGGGCTTCTCAATAGTTGCCTCGCTCTGGGGCTTGCTACACCCATACTGGGCTTCTTAAAAAGGCTGCCCCTTCCTGGGGCTTGTTGTGCCCAACTTGGGCTTCTCAATGCTGTCGCCCTCTCTCGGGGCCTACTCAATAGTGCCCCCTCCCTGGGGCTCGTCGTACCCACACTTGGGCTTCTAAAATATTGCCCCCTTCCTGGGGCCCGTCACTCCCGCACTGGGGCTTCTCAATAGTTGCCTCGCTCTGGGGCTTGCTACACCCATACTGGGCTTCTTAAAAAGGCTGCCCCTTCCTGGGGCTCGTTGTGCCCAACTTGGGCTTCTCAAACGCCCCCTCTCTGGGGCTGGGGTCTAAGCACGCCGTAAGCTGCGCCCTCACTGGCACCAGGGTCCACCTGCCGCTGTGGGTTCCCCCTGAGTATGCTGCGCCCACTCGGGAGCTGGGGTCCTCACCCTCTGTTGTGAGTCCCCAGTGAGGCCTCCTCCAACCCCTATAGCCTCACCCAAACCACCGGTCTAATAAATAACAATGCCAAAGCAAAACCACAAGCCCCTAGGCTGTAACACAAATTGAAGCCACCTGGCTATAACTTAACACCATGGCTCAAGCCTCTCAAGCTGCCTTCTGTAACTCGGCTCAAGCAGTACTTGTGGTTCTCACTGCTTCTTGTGTCATAGCTGAGAGAGCTCCTGCCTCTCTAGCTGCTGGCAGGGAACTGCCAGCTTGGCCTCAGCCCTGGGCTTCATAAGGGCCAGGCTCTGCCTCCTACAGGCAGCTGACCGCTGGCAGGTGTGGGTCATCTGCTCCCTCCAGTTGCCCTGGCAACCCACAGGTGGGCTCCTATTCCCTGCTAGGGCTCCCTATGCACTGCCAGAGCTTTTCCTCTGGCAGTGTCTGCTCCTCTAAGAGCAGGGCACCCCGGTGCTCTGCGACAGTATATGAATAAATAAATTGTTAAAAAATTATAAGAGAACTATATATCAGAATTTGGAGCAACCTGATATGCTTCCATGTTTGAGAATACCAAAAAAAAACTAAGTCTTAATTAGTTAAGACAAATAACTCTGGACTATATTGTTCTGGAGTTTATTAATGCACAGCACATTGAGCCCAGGTCTGCTCCAACGGGGCTCGGTGTGCTGCAGAGGGGCTGGCTGGGACAAGACGGTGCTTCTGCATGGGACTAGCCAGCAGGAAGTACCCATACTGAAGCAGCCTTGTGCCCCAGCCAGCCAGCCAGCCAGCCAATGTCTACACATGCTCTACTGCACATGAAAAAACTGCAGAGCAAGCTAGTACTTGTATTTACAAGTACTACCCTGCTGCAGAGTTTATTAGTGTTGTACACCCTAAAAGGGGCACATATGTAGATGCAAAGTCGTTTATTGCAGAGCTAATTAGGCATCTCTGAAGTAAACATCTCATGTAGAAGCACTCAGAAGAGAGAAGCTACAAAGCTTAGAAGCAGACATTGCTGTACCCTCAACACTAGTCACATCAGCAGCAGGGTTTGGGGTCCCACTACACAGTATGTATACACTTTTCTTGCCAGTTTCTTGACAAGAGATGCAAAGCAGTAGTGTGTGGATGTGTGTGTGTACATGTACAGGTACATGTATGTGTACATAATAGCAACATTTTAGAAGATATAACTGGCAACTCCTCTGTGCCTTACTGAAAGAACCCTCTATGGGCACCCATATAGACAGTAGGGGTGTACAAAATGGGCCATATTTGATTTGGATTTGGCCCAAATTGGGAACAGTGATTGAATTCATTGATTTGGATCACTGTCCTGATTTGATTCAGCTGAATCTGAATCTCAAGATTCGATGCTGATTTGGAGAATCAGCAATTCGGCCATAGACACAGTTTTAAATGTTTTTTTCTATATACCTCAGGGTACCAGGTGCAGCTTGTGAATGCTGCAATGGTGGGGCAGATGTAGCATCCCACAGAAGCATGGGATGGGGGCCCTCGCATGCTCGGTGATGGACCTGGAATTGGACTGGAAGTACTTCCAGTCCAATTGGAATTGGACTGGAAGTACTTCCAGTCCAATCGTCCCCCCCCCGCCGAGTGTGCGGAGAATTGGCCACAGGGGGACCCTGGGTGCCCTCCCAGACCCAGGAGGTACTACTTACCAAGCCAGGGGGAAGGGTGGCGAGGGGGGGGGGGGGGAGACACACATGACCCCTAGCAGACGTGGAAGTGGGCCAGAACTGCTTCTGGTCCCCTTCTGGGTCCACTGCCAAATGCGCAGGGGACCCCCCCTCCCGCCATGCTCCCATGGGACACTCCATCTGTCCGACCATCTCACCATCTCAGCATTCATGAGCTGCCTGGTACCATAAGGTATATAGAAAAAACATGCATCACTGTGTCTATGTCCAAATCATTGAATGTCTTCAAATCAATTCAGAGGTTTGCAATTTGATTCAGAGAGATTAGCGGGTCTCCTGATTTGATTTGGATTCAAAGATTTGGCCACCGAATTTGGCCAAATCTCCACCAAATCAAAACAATGACCAAAGCTTCATGTAGCCATAGTAGACAGACATATAGATGGAGAGACAGAATTGTAATTAAAAAAAAATACCCTAAAAATCTGTTTTTCATTTGACAAGCATGGTATCTCTGAAAAGATATCTGTAAGATAAACCTTAGTAGTAGGGACACAGGATATATAAAACTTCAGGTACAACTTAGAGGCTGCTTTTGGAAACTTGACTCTCAGTTACACTTGATATTATACAGGGAAATCAAAGCCTCATGACTAATGAGAAGAAGTAACATAATACTTTATTAGGAATATTAAAATTCATATTTTTGTGGCTTTGAACTCATGAAGTTCAGTAAAGATGATTTATGTTTTTTAAATTAATCTTTTCAAATTCTAATCTGGATTTCTGAATACTGCTGTGGTCTCTGTAAAATGTATACCGTGTTGAACAGCAAAAATATGTAGTTTATTTTTAATACTTATGATCCATGGCAATTTTTGTTGGTGTAAGCACCAACTCCCTGACCCTTTAGTCCTTAGGAAAATTACTTAAGTAATTCATAAATGTTTGCATAATCTGCCCTTGTATTTGTAAGCCAAATTAGGAATTAAACAGCTTCTTTATTGGACTGTATTCCTACATGATCTCTTTGTAGATTTAGAGACTTATTAAACGAAATTTATCTATTTTAAATAGCTATTTCAACATTATTAGTTCAACCTGAAACAAGTGCAGAAAAGGGGCACAGATGATAAGGGAAAGGGACAGGTTGTCTGACAAAATGAGACTAGAAGATCTTGGCTTATTTAGTTTAGTAAAACTAAGAGTGAAAGTGGACACCATATAACTGTCTTAACATGCATTAAGGAGCATGAACAACAAAGAGGGAAAAGAACTATTTAAACTTAAGGACAATTTTGGCACAAGAAAAAAATATTAGTGCAATATTTAAACTGGAAGCTAGAATGAGATTTGTAGCAAAATCATGATGTTCTAGACCAGCTTTTCAATTGCAGTAATGTGGACAAAAAAGAAAACTGAGTTTAAGATGGAACAAGATTAATTTATTAAATCAATTTGATGTTATGCTGTGTCACGGACTGAGTAGGATGCATAATGTTTAAATATAGTTTACTGCTTATCTATAAAGGAACTCTTCTCCAAACGTATGTTCCTAGGATTCAAGAAACCAATTACTTTCTCAAATCCATCTATACAAGGTGGTACTTAAGCAAGTGCTTAACCTTAAAAACATTTATAAGCCACACTGACTATCTGGAACATGTAATTAAAGTGGTACTCCAAAAGACACTGTTCCCTTGGGTATAATGCATGAAACACCCATGCTGTGGTTCTCTGGAAGCACGGAAATCAGAAAACATAAATACTGTTGTTGAATAACTGTAGTTTTGTATTAGCATATACTTTCTTTAAAAGTAAAATTTTCTTTCTTTGAAAAAAATAAATAGATACACCAAGAAGCAAACACCAGGAACTGATATTTCAAGTGATACTAGGAAAGACTGTTTCAAATGAAACAATATAAAATGAAACCCCCCAATTCGTTTACTATGTAGTTTAGTGTAGATTAAAAATATAGATGAATTAGACTATTATAATGGGCCTCTACATGCTACATGTATACAGTAATTAACATGCTAATTGTGCTACATACAAATCCAATTTAAGGTGCCTTAAAGTGGAAAACCAGCCAATAAAATCTTCACTTATAATACAGAACATTTTTATGTTTGGTTTGTATGGTTCCTTAAATTGAAAGTATGGTATGCCTGGGGCTGCCTAGAGGCTGGTGCTGACAATCAGCTTGGTGTTGACCCTAATGTGATAAAAGTTGGTTAGGCCATGGCCTGGGTGGCACACCCCATTCTATAGCCTATCCAGGTCATGATTGGCTGCAGGCACTCAGCTTTTGACTTACCAGTGTAGGGGGGAGCCCACAATCATTTTAGGCTCCCCCTGGCACTGGCAAATAGAAAGGGCTTTATTGAGATCTGATTCCTAATCCTAAAATCACACCACCTGCCATGCACCTGTGATCCCATGACACCTTTAAATTAATATGTGCCAGTTGCTAACCATATTAAGATAAGCAGATGCAGAAAGGAAGACCAAAACACTCTTACAGGATACCACAGTTTATGGCTAAACATCTAAATGACATATTGATATGCATAAGCTAGACCACTATCTCCAAGTCAACAAAATATGTAAATGTGTTTAGAAATAAGCAAATGCTTAATTTTTCATTGACTTCAATGAGACTTAAGTGCATGTGTAAAGGTGTATTGTTAGAATGGGCTCAAGGTTGCCAACCCAAGACTTTTTTTACTCACAAACTGCAAACATTTATGGACAATTAAACTTTTATTGACATATTTCTTGCATAATGTTAGATAATGTAATCCAAATTACCATGTATGTGCATATGCACATGCGCGCACACACACACAGAATCCATGGAGGGGTCTGGTCCCCTCTTCTCTGGAGGGGATGTACCGCACAGGATCCCTGAGCAGACTGGTGTGAAAAGAACCCAATCCTTTGGACTGGCTCTGTGTCCTCCCAACAACTATGCAGTTAGTCCAAAAAGAAATATCACCTTAAGAAATCCTTTCCTCTAGCATAATTTCTGGACTATCACAGCTATAACACCACTCTTAACAGTACTATAACCTTCATAACAGAAGAATATCACAGAAAGTAGATCAGTGCAGTCACTGAAGCTCTGGTTCACTATGTTCTTCATGGCCACCCTGCTAACCGAGATGGTCTGTAGCATTCTACTTCAGTGACAACTGCTGAATGATATTCAAGTCCATTGTGGAAAATACTTTATGCTGGGGGGGAGCGTGAGAGAAGAATAATATAAAACTCCACATACACTGAAAAAAAGAAGAGTGCAAAGTACAATTTCAGGAAACAAAGTTACACTTTCCCCTTATATCCATCATTTCAAGGCCTCTTCTTTTAGGGAATACTGCACTGTTAAATGTTACTGATTTTGAAATATCATCAAGAACTTATAAATAAGAGGAAAGTTCTTTTGAACACTTAGATGGGATTGAATGTATTTCAAGCCTGAAGTATCACAAACTGATCTAATTGGCTTGTTATACTTTCAAAAGTTAAGTCAAAGTTTATAACAAGGGGCTGCCTCAACCTGGAATTGAAGAACAATGACTCTCCAACTCACTAGAACACCAACAATTTATTACTTGAGAGTGACACTTTCAACAGTGTTCTCTGCTCTCACTTGTGAATATTGTTATTGAATTGAATTTCATCATATGGAAATCAAGATCAAGAAGCCAGTCATATAGTATTTTTTTTTAACTTGGTGAGAGTAGCCTACCCAGAGTGCTATGTATAATAATGAGGAGAAAGACAGCTGAAAGGTGGCTAGAAGATCTTGGACTGGAATACCTGATGCAGCTACTGGTTTTTACAGTCCACATACTGTTAAAAAAAAGAATATCACAAGGATCTTTTTTTTATTTTTAAATTTAAAGTTAACAAAAAACATGTTAATATTAGCACCAGTATTAAAGCATGAATTGCCCATTATACAATAAAATAAAATTGCTATGCAAATCCTTTGCTGAACCAAGAACACTTTGGAAAAACCATAATCAACATTGTTCCCATGTGAAAGTAATTTAAATCTTTAGCATAATGAAAACTATTCTATGATAAAATCAAAATGAACGCCATTATTCATTATTCTTTTTATTTGATAATACCCAGAGTTCTTATGTGGGCCAGGAATCATTGTTATGGGTGCTATACAACCATAACTCCACATCCTATATATACGTATGAGCAGTGTCTTTGAAGTTAATGAGAGTATCTTCATATGTTAGCCTAATGGCAGATTCCTCTTCTACTTTACACATGCAAAGGGCATGTAACGGCATGTTTTGGCACTTAAACACAGTTTACCATCCTATTCCATGTGCACTGTGGATGTTTAGATGTTTAAGTTACTGAGCAGATGTAGCAGAATGCACTCTTGCCGGGCTTGTATGTGGCTCCATACGTGTGTTATGCCAGGAATTTTGGCCTGGCAAAAATGAAAAAGGCCTTCCCATGGTTTAGCCCAATAGGTTAGGAATTTCATCTATGAAGGAGACCCAGGGGGAACCCACATCTCTCTGACTTGTCAGCATACTACTACAACCACCAGGCCACAGATTAGGTATTACCTAGCCTCCTTTTCTGGCCTCCTCTTGAAGTTGAGCCACTGCAACATCTTGCATTTAATGTTGATGGAGAGCACTGAGGGTGCATCTAGGCATGCATATTAATACACTCTATGTATTAACACCAGAGTTTATTACTCTTGGGTGCAGCAAATTAATCCAGGTCAGAGCAGCCCCGGCTGGCAGGGGACCTGAGGGGTCAGCACCGACACTGAAGCACGCTTATGCCCCAGGCAGCCCCATCAGCATCTATGCATGGGCTGCTGTACACAAAAAATAAATTCAGTATCAGGATAAAACTTGTATTTACAAGGACTAACATGCTTTGAAGTATACTAGTTTCCTGTAGGCTAATAGGGTCACATGTGATGATGCCAATATGTTTCCTGCAGATCTAACTAGGCAATTCTGCATTAAACACCTCATGTAGATGTATCCTGGATAATATTGACAGAGAGTACTGGGGAAGTTCTTGCCTCTTTTAGGAGCAACATTAGAGTAGAACTTGAGGTCCTCTTTCTTCTAGAACAGCCCTCTCATTGAGCCACATACCCCCTTGTTTTTTTTCCTCTTGGATCCATGTCTTTCCCTTTTTTGGCTGCCCCACAGACCATCCTTGAAAGAAGGGTCAGAGAGGTGGCTGGAAGTTGTGAATCAGGAGTTAGACCACTGCTCAGAGCGATGTAGGGTCAAAACCCTCCTGTTTCCTGTGTGAGTCCCCCGCCATGAGCCATTTGGGCCAGAACACGGGAGGCTCCCCTACTCTAATACCCAATAGTCATGTTTTCATGCGAGGTACTTTCACACTCTAATTACAGGCACATATGGAGCCATGTACCTGTTTGGTCAGTGTAGCCTACTGCATATTCTCAGTAGCTATGTGGACATTTGTATTTCCACACTGCATGGGAGGTAGGATCACAAACTGTGTGTAAGTGACAAAAATAGTCACATAGCTGGGTAACTGCCATTTGGGTTTCAAAGAGAAGTGCAGTTCTGTCATGCATATACATCTTTCCAAGATCAGAGCCACCCCTAAAAAAACAACCTCTTTGACATTAGTTTTTACTAACTTACATTTAGTTAGGAAAATATCAGGACATTCAGAAAAAGAAAAACAGCAAAGAAGAAAGAAAAATACAGAAGATGTGTATGTCATGCCACACAACCATAACACTACTCTCTTTCACCTCTCTGTGCTAGAGAGGTGTAAATTACTCCCCCCACCCCAAGACTCATACTTTTATAGTAACAGTTGCTTGTGTAGGGACATGGGTGGACCAAGGACTGTGTGGAAGAGTGGTTAATGAAAAGTTTGGATCTGTAGGGATGAAGAATCAAGGGTATATAGTCTGGCCTTTAATATATGGCAACTGTGGTAAGGATAAAACTTTGTGTTTATGATTAGAAGAGTAGAGCATATGCACTAGTTTCACTGTTTTGCTACTGAGTCAGGTAAATTGTGAATGTAGCAATTCCAGCTGCTTCACCAGACACACTGTGTGCAATAATTCTGGAGGTTATTTTGACATTTAAGTTAGGTAAGGGTTTGAACAATCAGGCTGCATGAAGAACAGAAGCAAAGCAGCAGCTAGAGATTACTTTATCCACTGGAACCTTCATAGGAAACCATCTTGTGTTGGAAAGTGCCCTTTAACCCTTCTCTCTATGGTATATCATATCTGTTAAAAAATACAGGTCTTGGTATAGAATATCATATGTTCACCAGTGTTAGGGTTGCCCAGCCCCATCCATCACATTTCCATGGACATCACATTATCTTTTAGTTATAATATTAAAAATTGCTAAAATGACCTCCAAACATGTATTGTTTAAGTTACCAGTTGCAACAAATCTAATATTGTACCTCTATTCCAAGTTTAAAACAAGCTAGACTGTTTTTTTAAAGGGTGTTAGTTAACAATGGAAGTAGGACTGCCAAGAAAAAAAATTACCCAGAGCCCAATTCAATAATTTCCTATTAACATTTTACAAAGAGAAGCAAAACCAAAATTAGACAGAACATTCAAGGAACATAAGAACTTATTATCCATGAAATATTATATTGAAGGGTCCTTTATTTTTAGATGAAAAAAAATCCCAGAAATTTATGCTACATTTTAAAGCCAATTTAGAATTGAAACCTTTCTATGAATTCACTACCATGTGTCTCCATGCTCACAACTCCAGTGTTTCCCATCAAACTAATGCCAAATATAAAACAACTCCTATAACATGAAAGGTGGATACATAAGGCCACAGTCTGAGTGTCCTGTAGGGATCATGCTAGATGCGATTTTGCATCTAGGAATTTTCCCTCATTGTCAGACTACAGTTTCCTGAGGAACATGATGGAGTTCAAGTTGTCTCAACAAAGAAGGTGACAGAAATTTAGTGGAAACTTTTAGTGAACAAGGACTTTGTCTAACACTGTGGAAATAGAAACCAATGCAGGACACCTACTAAAGAAACTGGGGAATGAGGCTGGGGCTTCTAATGCCTGGCAGAGCAAGGTGGCAGTCCTTTCACTCTACAATATTTCAGTGTTTATAAAGTAAGGGTGATGAATAATAAAGTTGATGGATCCATAAGGAGCATAAAGCTATATGCAAAATTAGCAATTAGACAGACAATGACATATTTTAGCTAATAATTCAAATGATTAATAATTATTTGTGCCATGCTATCTAGTTTAGAACATAAGAAAAATCATACCAATTCAGACAGAAGGTTTCTTTGGCCCAGAATCTTTCCTCCAACAGTGGCAAGGAACAGATGCGGTGGAGGAAGAGTATAAGAAAAAAGAGACATGTAGGGCAATTTATTTCTTGCCATGCTCTCAACAGAAGCCATAAATTTAGAGATGTCCTGGACCTCAGATTATACCCCTGTTTAAGTCGCCACTGATAGACCTGTCTTTCATAAATTTGTCTAATTCCTTTTTGAGCCTGGTTATATTATTGAACTCTGAAACACCCTGTAGTAATAACCTCTCCAAATTAATTATGTATTATATAAAACAGTACTTTCTGATATTTGTTTTAAAACTGCTGCAAACAATTTCACAGGCTGAACAGAGTTCTTGTATTATGACACAGTGGATAACAGTTCCTTATCTACTTTTTTCTTTACCATATTTTATAGACATCTTTTTAATTCTCCTCAGTCACATCTTTTTATGATCTGAATAGAATAATGTATAGGATCACAAGATCATATGGTGGTAGGGCTGAAAGGGACCTCACAAGGTCATTTAGTCCAGTCTCCTGCTTAAAGCAGGCTTGTCCCTAACTAAAGCACCCCAGTCAAGTACCTGTTTAACCTGACCGTGAAAATTTCCAGAGATGGATATTCTACTATTTCTCTTGGGAGCCTGTTCCAATATTTAAACACCCTCATAGAGAGAAACCTCTTCCTAACCTAAATTTCCTCTGCTGAGGTTTGAAGCCATTGTTCCTAATCCTGTCCCCTACAGTCACAGAGAAAAGTCTATCTCCATCCTTTTCATATAGTCACCCTTCAGCTATTTGAAGACTATTATCAAATCCTGCCTCAGTCTTCTCTTCTCCAGAATAAACAATCCTAGTTCTTCCAGCCTTCTCTCATAAGTCATTTCCCTTGGTTTTCCAGATACAGTCCTTAGGATCAATTGGATCCTAATACTGTACTTCATCCAGTTCCGAACCCTGCACTATCACAACAGAACCTACCAAAGCCAGATAGTTTGGTGCAAGTCACCTCCTTAGAGCACAGCTGCATAAAAAAATGGGGGATTTAGCAGGAGAAACCAGGTCTTCGCAGTATACACAGCACTAATCCCAACAGGCTTTAAGAGCTCCTCTGCATGTGCAGGTAAATGTGCAATGGGATCTAATGTGCGATAAACACAATTGGGCCTCCTGCCACACCACACATGCATGTTAGAAGGCATCATTGTGGGATCGCGCATTAGATCCCATTGTATCTTATTGCTGGTTTCACACACCCCTGGGGCAGCCGTGACCTCTAGCTGCTAAGGACCCAGCTGGGTCCCCAGCATGGTGAACCCCTACAGCTGCAGGGGAGACCCTGCTACATGTGCAAATTAAAGCTTGACAGCAGCCAGCTATAAAGTTAGTACACATTTTTTAGGTCTAACTTTATAGCTGGTTGGAGCTTTTGACAGTATGATAGCTACTTTGCATGTATAGCTGGTATCAAGGTAATTGCACAATTATCCAGTTAATTGTGCAATACTTGTAGAGCGAGCCTAAGAAACATATTCCGTAGAAGAGTTCATGGCATAAATAGCCACTATTCCTCATCATATACCAAACATCCCAAACCCTTCTACATACTTTGTAAGATGAAAAGAAGCCCCACCATTTTTTTAAACTTGGTATCTCAAGGTTGCTCTTGTATATATATACAAGTAGGGTGACTATGGCTAGGGACAGAAATTACACATATGGTATAAGTGATTAAAAACCAGTTCAAATCTGTAACACAACAGAAGTTCAGTGCACATAAAATGCTTTCAAAATTGCCAAAATCAGTTAAGATAAACCTGGATGGATATAGTTTCAGACTTAACTGATTTAAGTTAAATCAGTTTATTAAACTGCTCTCCCAGATCCCCTCCAGATTCACATTAACTCACAGTCCCTCGGCATCCGGGATGCTTTGCACATCTCCACAAACCCTCCCTTTGCAGGGGAGGCAGGCTAGCCTTGGCCCAGCAGAGCAAGGAGACATGCTGTAGTGAACCCCAGTTTCTGGCTTGGGCCACTGCAGGTATATGGCTGCATTACTGGAATCAAAAGTAAATGTCTGTTCACTTGCTTATCAGTTCAACCTTTATCATTTAGACTAACCTAAGAAGACTGAGATCCAGCCTCAGGCTTTTTGACTGTCAGTACTTAGCCTATATGGAACAATGTGAAATCCAGGAGGCCGGCCTGCCTGCCCCTCCCCTGCCCCCACACTCTGCTGCTGCAGGGAGTCTATGGCCTGTTAATGACACATTGTTCTCTACTTCACAGGTGTTAACAATCACCTGTGACGTAACAATGAGTGTTAATAGGGCTTCCTATTTCACACCTACTGCTACTCTGCCTCCACCACCCACACCCTGGGCCTAGGACATTCATTTTAATTTTTATCCAGGCCAGGACCAGCTTCCAAACTCAGGAATGTCCTGGCCAATCCAGGACATATGGTCACCCTAAGGGATCAGACTGTCATTATTATTCATAAAAATGAACCCACAATATTTCATGGAAGTCATTCTGAAAATTATATATACTAGTGAATTGCCCAACAAGAATGATGGGGGGAGGAGGGAGGGGGAAGGAGCACCACCATCCCATGCTACTTCTGCCTCCCAGGAGTGTGGGGTGGGGAGTCTGCATGCGGCAGTGGCCACCACCACCCTGTGCTGCCACTGCTCTGCATCCAGCTGCGTGCCACCCCCCACTCTGTGTCTAGCCACGTGCCACCCGCTCCCGCTCCGAGTCCAACCCACCCCCCCAGCTCCATGTCCAGCCCCTCCAATACAGCTGTTAATAATTGTCCATGTATAGGATCTAATTTTTGGAGGGTCACCTTAATTTTTTTCCCCCAAAGCAGGACCGGGGGGTGGGGGGAAATAGATAAACCCCACTGCTTTTCCCCCTGCCTGCCCCTAACCCCTTGTTCCACTGTGCCTGCCTCCCCTACCACTTTCCCTCTAGCACCCTGCCACCTACCCCTTCCGTCTCTTCCCCAATGCCTGTGTCTGCCCCCCCTGCTGCCTGCCCCCCCTGCAGTGCCCACTCTTCACTCCTTTCCCCCATGGTTGTGCCTGTCCCCTTATCTTCTGGGTAGCATATGTGGCTTTGAAGCAATCAGCAGCAACAGTGGGTCTGGCCCCAGGACCAACTCAGCCAGGGGAATGCAGTGGCAGCAGTTTCAGGCCTGGCCAGGTCAGGGTAGGAACCCGAAGCAGAGCTGAAGCTGGAAGCCAGGAGCAAGAGGCAGGTGGCAGGGGTACAGAATGCGAGGTTTCCCCTGCACTTGCCTCCAACCTGTATACTGTATAGCACATATTTGAGTTGCATTACTTAGCTATGCATTACTTAGCCATGCAGTATTGTTTCACCTCCCTGACAAGGGAAGAAAATTTGGTGGAAATGTGAGCTTAATTAAGAATGGGTTTCTACAAATATGCCTGGATGTAACACTGAAAGTTGAATTCTCTAATCATTTCTTGCTGGCAAAACATGATTACTCAAAAACTACTACAAAGCTAATATAAGAGGGCATGTGCAGAGTTAGTATTAACTCATTTTTCATCTGTTCCCTTTTTGTTTTTAGGATTTCCAGTGCATGCTGCTCTCTCTCTCACTCCACAACTCTCTAACCACTTATCATAAGAGAAAAGTTCTGCAAGACAAATCTGACTCTCTTTTGCCCATTGGCTCACTGCTTAACTGAATATGGAATAACTAATTTTTGGAAAATAAAGATATATTTATTTACTATTTTGAAAGCAAGAGTCACTTTTAAAAGCCTATTCTGTGAGCTTCTCTTCTTATCACATTTATGTATCTTTAGCATATTGATTACAGAGCTTTGAACCCACCAGTTCTCACATCCTGTGCTTCTCTTCTGAGGATTGCAAATCCTATGCAGGGGGTCGGACTCGATGATCTGTTGAGGTCCCTTCTGACCCTAACATCTATGAATCTATGAATCTATGACTTAAAGACTCCCAGAGTGTAAAAATGGATACAAGTTAAATGCTCCTGATAAAAATAATAATACTAAAAAAGTGGTATGCTATAATAATGAAGCTGGTGAAATTATGTGGTGTAATGGAACTACATTTTGGATTGCAAGTGTTCACAAGTAGGAAATATATATGGATAGATGGAAAGCAAGGAACAGATACTTTTTACCTTAACATTTCTCTCTCCATAGACTCTAAGGTGAGATCACTCTAGCTTTTTCATGGAAGGAATCTCAGAGCACCATAAATGGATTGAACCATGACAGTATGGTCAGTATGAGTATGTATCATCCTAATCAGTAAATGAACTACACCATAGAGAAATTGTATGTATGACAATGTAGGGGAATATACACATGTGACAAGCCAACATTTTCCCCATAGTCATAATATACAACTTATTTAAGAAAAACATAAAGTAAAACTTTCAAGGGCTAATCAAATCATAGTTATAATCTGCAAAAAAAAGTTCAAGCACCTTAATTGGAACACTGAAATGTTTGTTGCTTTTATTCATTTACATAACTTAAATTTAACTGCGATGTAATAAAACAAAAAATTACTGAAACTGATTATAAATTACAGCTTTTGTGTGCTGCTTTGTCCCTGTGTTTAATTCTTTTTATAGCTTTAATGTCACATTGAGATTGATGTAAATGTTGGGAAGCTTCTGGGTACCAGATCTGTTAACCATATCATTGTGACTTAATATGTCAGCAATTCACAGTCTGAGTTGGTGCTATATAACCTTGATGCCTCAAGGAGAATATCTTGAAGAAATGACACCTTTATTAAGAGTGACTATGATATGGCCTGTACTATAACTATTGGATATCTTAACATAATACTTTTTCTTAAAGAGCAACGCACTTTAGTCTTTATCAGTGAAAATTAACATATTTCTCCTTCTCTTTTGAGGGGAAAGGAGAGGAAACAATATGACTGGATACATAAGTGGAAGGCATGGTATATTTAGAAGCATGTTGAGTCTATCCAGTTATAGCAAAAGCCCTATTATCCGGCACGAGGGGGGAACGGGGGGTGCTGGGTATCTAAAAATTCAGGTTACCTAAGGATGGCTGTTTTCAGCCTGATGGAGTGGGGAGGGGGAGGGATAGCCAGCCACAGAGTGGCAGCAGTGCAGGGTGGTGGGTGGTGGCAGCAGCAGCCGCCACCGTTGCATGCAAGCTTCCTCCCTCCACCCCACCCCACCCCACCTCATGGCCAGCCAGCTGGAAATTCCAGTTAATAGAGTATTCCAGTTAGGAAAATGTTGGATAACAGGGCTTTTACTGTATATTTTATCTTAAGTGAGGGAGGGAAATGGGTCAGAAATGAAATGGATAGAATAATACTGGTTGTTTTCACAGCCATCATGAAATCTTAACCATCCAAACTCAGAGCTAAGTAGCTAGTTAAGCATTTGTCTGCCAGCTGATTGTGATTTTATTTTTTCCAGCATTAATCTGGGTAAAATATTCACAATTAATCATTTTATAAAAGAAAACATACATTTAAAAGCTAACAAAGGTAACAGATGGTTTAGAGACTGTGTGAAGCACTTAATTCAATTATCATTTGTGCCAAAGACTGTCCCTTTTATTTAATATTATTATAACATTAAAATATTATATTATTATGAAGTTGTTAATTATTACCTCCATTTTTTACCCATAAGGAACACAAGGAAAATAGTGGCTAAGTGCCCCCAATCACTAAGAAAGCTGTTGTCAAGATTTGAATGCAGATGTTCTAGTTCCCTTGCCTATCCTTATATTTGGGATCATTTTTCCTCAAAAGCACCCTTTCTAAACACCACAATTTCTCATCTACAAAATGAAGATAATCTGGGGACATTTTATCCTGTACATATTCAATTATGTGCACAGGGTACATGCTGATGTTACATTTTGATCAACCTAACTAAGGTTAAGTCAATCTAAATGGCCATCTATGCAGATGTTCAGGGGGTTTACATTAGGTCTAAAATGGTGGGCTACATCTAAATTAGTTCACCTGAATGGGTGAATTAACTTAGATTGGGAACGAGTTAACCTGACCCAGCAAACACTTGAACAGGTTTGGAGCACAGCCCTGGGGCTGGGAAAGCCCAACTACTTGCCTCGGAACTGGGGCTTCATCCTTCCTTTCCTCTACCCTCCTCCACCAACCCTGATTGAGCCATTTTTAGCTCCCCACAAAGCCCTTACCCCTAGATGGAAAACCACTCCTTAAACCCACTAGCCCTCTCAATCCTACCAACACCACCTCCATGTACCCGCCAGCTTCCCCCAGTAACTCTTTCACCTCTCCTTCACCATGAGTTATTTAATTTGGGTTTCCTGTATGGCTTCTGGCATCAGCAAAAATCTGTTTGTGCTGGTCCCAGACTATATTCACAGTTTAAAGTCAGTTGTATGATTGTAGAGCAAGTGCAGCAAACATTAGTACACACCCATAGTGAAAATGTTGTTTTCTAGCTACCTATGGAAACTGAGACTCAGAATATGTAAAAGCCTGCTTGGGGAGCAGTGTGGCCCAGTAGACAGGCACAGGTCAAATCAGAAAATGATCCTTCTTTGACTTGTCTTGTTTGTCACTTTAGTTAATCCACCCAACCAGGTGACATGTGATAAACTCTGCATCATCTTCTCTGGCTTTTAAAAAAAAATATCAATGTGATGTTTTAAAGGGATGCTTCTTCATGAAAATCCTTGACACTTCTTGACTTTCCACATAAGTGGGAATGTAAATATAGCATTAAGGGATGACTCCCTCTTGGCCAAACCAACAAATGCAATCCTGTATCTATTTTAAAGAATCAAACACTTGTAGGAACTATTGTGTTCCTACATGAAACTGTTCTAAATAGCAGTTGTGTATATTTCAACTTCCTCAATGGAACTACAAGTTGTGTGAATTAAACTGGACTGCCACTTCTTACACAATTTGGCAGACAATCTATCCTGTGATAGAGGAGATCACAGAAGAATGACTCAGTAGATGCTATGAATCCTGAGTGACTGTTGTGTTGGCTTTAATTGACATGCCACTTACATTTATTGGGTGTCGCTAATGAGAACACTGTGTGCATGGAAGAAGCATTTAGCACAGCTTCTTAACACTGGCTATGTTATCCACATTCCCCCCTTATAGTTCTTATTCTCAAAATAAAGACTGACAACTTATAAGAACTTGGCACAATGCTTGCTCTTTTAAAGAAGTAGCCTGCCAGAGCCAAGTGATTAAATAACAGGAAAGGGTTCTCAAACACACCAGAAAGGCAGTTTCCTAGATTACTACCGTGTGTGATGCATACCCTGCTAAGTTTCTTGAATACATACTATTTGGCAAAATATTTATTTAATATTTATTTATTCAGGCTTCAAAGACAGGTAGGCCACATAACAGTAAGAAAATGAGAAAGGATTGCAAAAACTACAAAGATTGAAAAAACAAGGGAGAAATAAATATTAGCTATTCAAACATCACAGATTAAAACACACAGTAAAGCTTACATATGA
Source organism: Alligator sinensis (assembly GCF_000455745.1). Lineage (NCBI taxonomy): Eukaryota > Metazoa > Chordata > Crocodylia > Alligatoridae > Alligator > Alligator sinensis. The sequence goes on along the minus strand of NW_005842084.1, from coordinate 999,599 downwards.
GTTATAAAAATTTTCAAGGGACATTAACATCAAGAGACAGTAGCATAAGAAAGCTTTAATGAATCCTATGTTGCTTTGACATCTGAGCCTCCTCCAAGACAGAAAACTAGAAGTTACCAAGGGTTAAAATTGTACCCAACACTAATACCTAGGGCATTTAGATTTATCTGTTCCCAAAATAAACAAACAAACACTCTTGCAAGCAATGAAAAAATAGTCCAAACTATATGGAAAGAGTATGCACTGTTAGCACCTTCTATGTGTAAGTATGTACAGTCAGGTCAGCTGAGGCTGAAAATCTCTGAATCTATGAAAAGTATCCGGAGAACTTGAAGAGCACTTTGAGTCACAGGATATCAGTCAATACTAGCGGATTCTTCATTTTCATTAAAATAGTTGGTGCAACTAACCAGTTTGCCAAATATAGCTAAGATAGTTTTAAAAAGTATGTGGTCACCTGATAGCACAGAACTTCTTTGAAATAGTAGAGAAGGCTTGAACCAACATTTTTAATCAAAACTCCCCAAATTTTGGGGCAGTTTGGATTTGGATGCAAATCTCATGGCCCTATTCAGTCTCTAGTAGATAGAAGCTTTTTTTGATTGTCTGTCACAAAGTACATGTAGAAGACACCTGCTAGAATTACATTACAAGAAGAACTTCTATTTTTCATTACTTTTTACCATAAATTCTGTGCTAGACCATGTCACTGATAATGTTGAATTTTGTCAACCAGTCTTTTGGCCACTGTTTATTCTTTTTAAATCTGTTGTCTTGAACGATGCTGATTTTTACTGTTTTATTTTTATACTGCTATTTTTACCTAATTCAAAACCTGGTTATACAATTCAAATTTCTAAAGAGGCATTTCAGTTTCACAATTTACATGGAAATGAACAAGAATATAAGTCTCAAACTGTCTTACACAATCTTACTGTCACCATACCCTGCAGAAAGGTGCCTGTCTCAATTTATTTTTCAGTGTTCCCTTGGATTGTACAACATTCCTTGACACTGTCATTTTACGAAAGACATATCAAACATCTTTTGTTATCTGTGTCAAACCCAAGCTATTGAAGGTACTGTATTTAAATTATGTTTGCCTGAACTGATATTCTGCCAGAAAAATTCAGGGGAAGCTGTCTAAAAATAAAACTCCACTGTATCATTCTTTAAATATGATATTCATGTTTATAAGCCATTCAGAGAAGAGAGGAAGAACAGAAAAGGACCCAGAACAATTAGCAACATGGGCAGAAAACAACAATGAATGCCATTAGGTACTGTCATTTTCTTTTGCATAGGAACATAATTAATTATATTTAAGTATTCTGCCTTCTTACATTTTTAGAGAACAATCTGAAAAAAATTATAATTAACAACCAATCCTTTGCAAGCTATTATTCACTTTAGTGAATCAGTTTCTTTAAAAAACACTTTTGTGTCTAGCTGTCATAAGTACAAATAAATGTTTTTTCCTTATGTTTATCCTTCTGAGCACCTTTCTTTTCCCCTCATGAAAGAAACTCCCTCCTTTATATGGTTAGCAACACTGATAGAGCTTGTTACAATATAGCATAAAACACTAGGGCTGGAACGGACTCAAACCTCTAGAATGGGACCACTGGCAAGGAAGGAGTAGAAAAGGTCAAATCCAACAGCTTTCTCCTCTTGACCAAATGCATGGAACATGGACTCACCATCACCAACACCTTGTTCCACCAGAAGAACAAGCACAAAACCTCATGGCAATACCCACAATCTAAGCATAGGCACCTGCCTATGTCATTGCCCGTTTCTGGGATTGGAAAGATGTCTGCATCATCCAAGCTATTTTAGGAGCTGACTATTGCTAGGTTGATCACTGAGTCATCCACCCAGTTATGTCAAACTGGATCCTAAACAATGGCTGTAGCAGAAAAAATGCCGATCGAAGAGCAACATTAAAGGACCCAATCAAGTAAGACATCTTCAACCAGTGCCTCAACAAAGAACTGGAGAATTCCAATCAGCAACAATGGCAGAATTTTAGCAGCACTTGGGGTGCCTTGAAGTCCACTGTCATTAGTGCCTGTGAAGAGACACTTGGATTCATTACCAGAAAACACTAAGACCAGTTTGATGAAAATAACCGGGAGTTCCAAGAGTTGATTGACCGGAAGTGGAAAACCTTTTATGCTTGGCAGAATGACATCAACTCCAAGAAAAAGAAACTGAATCTCACCAGGCCAAGGAAGAGGTTCAAAGGAGGACCCACAATATGAAGAACTGATGGTGGGAAGACAAGGTGAAGAAGATTCGATGTTTTTCTGATGTCCATGATATGCGTAGTTTTTTCAATGCCACAAAAGCCATCGGGGACCAAATCCCTTCAGACCTAAGCATGGAAAAGACCTGATCAAGGAAGTCAGAGCCATCAATGCCTGTTGGAAGGAGCATTTTGAAGCATTTTGACCTTCTCAATAGAGATTCTGTTGTTGATTAGAGTGTTCTCAGCTCCATCCCACAACACCCAGTCAGAGATGATCTCGGAATCCCTCCAAACCTTGATGAGGTAAGGGAAGTCATCAAGCAGATGAAGAATGATAAGGCACCTGGAGCTGATGGAATCCCCACTGTATTTAAGGAAGCCTTACTGACAGTGCAGGAACAAACCATCCTGATGTGCAGGGAGACTAGCAAGTATGGTACAAGACCAGCTTGGCTTAGCAAGGAAATCTTCAGTAAACTAAATCACAAAACCCAAGATTATAAGAAGTGGAAACTTAGACAAACAACTAGGGAGGAGTATAACAGTACTGCTCAGGCATGCAGGGATCAAGTCAGGAAGGTTAAAGCATAACTGGAGTTGCAGCTAGCATGGGATGTGAAGGTAACAAGAAGGGTTTCTACTAGTATGTCAATAGCAAGAGGAAGATATGGGAAAGTGTGTGACCCTTACTGAATGGGGGAGGCAACCAATTGACAAAGGATGCAGAAAAGGCTGAAGTACTCAACAGGCATGTCTACATGTGCCCAGTAAGCAGTTTTTAGGCCAGTATCTACACAGGTAGTTGTTAAAGCGCATTAACACTGTGTGTGGACTGACTTGGGACTAAAGTTAGTTGCATGTCAGTCCACATGCACAGTGTTACTGTGCAGTAAAGTGTCTACATGTGTGTTACTGTGCAGTAACTAATCAGGAATAAATTTGATACCTGCATTATGCAGGTAACAAATTTATTCCCAAGTCAGCGTAAATTGCCATAGTTACTGCACAGGACTCACACATGTAAATGTGTGCTCATACTGCACAGTAATTTTTGGTTACTGTGCAGTAACTTAAATGACTGCACAGTAAATGTGCATGTGTGGACATGTCCAAAGCCTTTTTTCATCTCAGTCTTCCCAGGCAAGGTCAGTTTCCAGACTACTGTACCTGGCAGCACAGTTTGGGGAGAAAATGAGCAGCCAACAGTGGTAAAAGAACAGGTTAGGGACTATTTAAAAAAGCTGGACATACACAAATCAATGGGGACAGATAGGATGCACCCAAGGGTGCTGAGGGAGTTGGCTGATGTGATTGCAGAGCCGCTGGCCATCATCTTTGAAAACTCATGGCAATCAGGAGAGGTACTGGATGACTGGAAATGGGCAATCATAGTGCCCATATTTAAGAACGAAAAGAACGAGGATCCAGGGAAATACAGACCAGTCAGCCTCACCTCAGTCCCTGGAAAAATCATGGAGCAGATCCTCAAGGAATCCATTTCTAAGTACTTTGATGAGAAGAAGGTGATTAGGAATAGTCAGCATGGATTCACCGGGGCAAGTCATGCTTGACCCCTAACTTCCTTTTATGATGAGACGACTGACTGTGGATGCAGGGAGACCAATGGATGCACTATACCCTGATCTTAGTAACGCTTTTGATACAGTTTTCTGCAGTATTCTCCCAGGCAAGCTAAGGAAGTATGGGCTGGATGAATGGACTGTAAGGTAGATAGAAAACTGGCTGGAGCATCAGGCTTAGAGAGTAGTAATCAATGGCTCAATGTCTAGTTGGCAGCCGGTATAAAGTGGAGTGTCCCAGGGGTCAGTCTTGGGGCCAGTTTGTTTATTATCATATTAACAACCTGGAAGATGGCATAGAGTGTGCCCTCAGCAAGTTTCCAGATGACACTAAGCTGGGGGGGAGTAGTACGTATGCTGGAGGGTAGGGCTAGGATTCAGACAAATTGGAGGATTGGGCCAAAAGGAAACTCATGAGGTTCAACAAGGACAAGTACAAAGTCCTGCACTTAAGTCAGAACAATTGTAGGCACTGGTACAGGCTAGGGGCTGCCTGACTGGGAAGCAGATCTGCAGAAAAAAACCTGGGTTTACAGTGGACAATAAGCTGAATATGAGCCAACAGTGCGCACTTGTTGCCAAGAAGGCTAATGGCATACTGTGCTGTATTGGTAGGTATGTTGCCAGTAATTCAAGGGAAGTGCTTATTTCCCTCTATTTAGCACTGGTGAGTCCACATCTGGAGTACTGTGTCCAGTTTTGGGCCACACACTACAGAGAGGATGTGTACAAAATGGAGTGAGTTCAGCAGAGAGCAACAAAAATGGTGAGGGTGATGTGGACATGACTGAAGAGCAGAAGCTGAGGGAGATGGGCTTATTTAGTCTAGAGAAGAGGAGACTGAGATGGTATTTAATACTAGCCTTCAACTACCTGAAGGGGGGCTTGAAAAAAGATTGAGCTAGACTGTTCTCAATAGTGACAGATGACAGAACAAGGAGCAACAGTTTCAAGGTGCAGCAAGGGAAGTTTATGTTAGATATTAGGAAGAATTTTATCACTAAGAAAATAGTAAAACACTGGAACAAGTTACCCAGAGAGGTTGTAGACTTTCTATCCTTGGAGGTTTTTAAGACCTGGCTAGACAAAGCCTTGGCTGGAATGATCAAGTTGGGGATGGTCCTGCTTTGAGTAGGGAGTTGGAATAGTTGACTCTAATTTTCTCTAAAATTCAACTCTAATTTTCTGTGATTCTATTAAATCTTCAAGCAGCGGGGGAGAGGAGCTCACATCACAGCTCCTTGTCCTCATTTTAAGGATTTGGAATAATGAGGAAATCCCAGGTGACCCAGGTGCCATGACTGTGACAATCTTCAAGAAAGGAGACAAGTCCAAATGTGGAAATTATATAAGGATCGCCTTGCTCTCCACCACAGGAAAGATCATTGTGAGAATCCTCCTGAACCATTTCCTTCCACTTGTTGAAGACGTCCTCCCAGAACCTCAGTGTGGGCTTAGGGCATCAAGAGGGATAATTGACATGGTCTTCACAGCTCACCAGCTGCAAGAAAAATGCCAGGAATAGCATAAGCCTCTCTACGTGGCCTTCCTTGACCTCACAAAATCCTTCCATATTCTCAAACAAGGGGCACTATGGAGGATCCTTCTAAAATACAGATGCCCACTGAAATTCATCACCATTCTTTGCCTGCTTCATGAGGGTATGTGAGTGGTGGTTCTCAGTAATGGTTCTATCACAGATTCATTTGACATTAAGATGTTAGTTAAGCAAGGCTGAGTCATCACTCCAACGCTCTTCTTGATATTCCTTACCATGATACTAGAATGGAGCTAAACTACCAAAAGGATGGCAAGCTGTTTAATCTCAGATGACTCAAAGCCAAAACCAAGACCACCCTCATCTCAATCACTGAGCTCCAGTAAACTGATAATGCTGTAGAGTATGCTCACCTTCAGACAATCATCAGTTCCCATCTGTAAAATTGGAGGGAACAGAGGCCACCTCACATCACTTTGTCTTGAATAGCTTCTCAGGGCACTGATGATGGGATCTGGAAAAGTGACATTCCAGCCTTCTGTCAGGGTGAAATTATACATTGCACTTTTTCATACTAAGAGCACTTAAAACATGAGTGTCCACACATTAAAGCTTGTTAATTTGTGGTAAGTGCCCTCATAGCATCTCAAAGTTACACTACTTAAGGTGCAGATTAATTTTGGGCTATGCTACCTAGTTCATGTTAGGGTAACTTCAGTCTGCTTCATGGAGATAAAATGAGCAATTTTCAGTCCTCTGGCATCCCAGGAGGACTGCTTCCAGTCCTTCTTCTCCCCCCAGAACAGGAATTGAGCCCAGGTGTCCTGGCTTCTAGACACACATCTGCTCACCAGCCCTCTGTTTGTATTTCAGGTCTGTAAAGGCAAAACAACTGTATTAACTCTTTAAGTGAGACTGCTCACATCACTTTCTGACTTTACACAATGTCTAACACTCCACATATTTAATGTGGTCTAAGTGTAATGTATCATCAGTTATGTGGTGTAAGTGTTATCATCACCCTCACTGAGCCTGATCCAAAGCCATAGAAAGTAGGAATTTATATTGTGTTCAGATGTTGTAATCTGTATAAAAATTAGGGTTTACAGAAGGAAAGTTCTAAAAAACAATTTACCTAAAAATAATTTTTTACCATTTGATAAAAATAAAGAACAGAAACAGAAACATTAAAATAAAACTTGTAAATAATGTCAATAAATAATAAAAAACCCAAACTGATGAATACAGTAGTTAAAATGCATCTTAAAATGTAAACAAACACTATAAAAAGATCCACTAATGGTGTAGCCACAGCACGTGCCTTTCTATCCATTGAGGGGCCAAATGCTGATTGGATAATGACTAACAACTTAAATCGGTCATTTACTCTATCAGACCAAAGACACATTCATCTTTCTAATGTCACTAACTTGCAGTGTTATCCAAAAATACAATGAATGAATTTTCTGTATTTAAAGTGAAAATTTAAGTACATGTCAAAAATGAACTAGAAGAACAGAAGAATATAGGATTACAGAGCATATCATATTCTATCAGAAAGAGCTCCAATTTACCATGTCCTGTAACATTTGAGTTTTAGACACTCAAAGCAATCATGCTTCCTTGAGGCTTATAAACCCCAGACCGTACCTCAAAGAAAATGGATGAAATAAATCAAACTAAAGATGTGGAACTAGCAAAACTAGATTCACTACTCAGTCACTTGAATTATGTTGCATCTTACAACTGAAAGAGGGTCTTTCAAAACTGTTACTTCTAGGGGCAGGCATCTTTTTCTCACAGTTGTCTCCAATATCCTTACCATAGGTTTGATAGTATATAACGAATAATCTATTTAACACAGACAAAAGATTGTTAAAATAAAATATTCTGGCACGAGTCTACAAGACACCCTCACTTCAAGAAGCTTAGACGAGATATGGTATGATGAGTAAAGAAGCAGAATGTATCTTTCTATGTTAGCTAATATATTTTGAAGGGTTATTTGCTTTTCTATTTCATAGTACATAGTGATAATCTACATGCATAGGACAATATTCCAGTTATTTAAGTGTAACTCCTTCCTCTGATCTAAAATGAATCTTATACCCAAAGTCAGGCAATTTGGTACTTCTAGGTTTCCGTTGCACGCTAAAAACAGTCCAACACACAGCATTAAGATTTGTTCTCATCAGTATGTAATTCAGTAATATTTTATCTTGAAATATTAATGGTGACTGTTATTTTATATCTATTTTTCTATTTGTTTTATTTCAAAATGCCATAACTATGTGTTCATAGAACCAACAATTACCAATGCACTATGCTTGTAGTACTATGAACCCAAATTCATGTCTGATCTGCACTGCATTTTAATAAAAAATATATGACAGATTTCTTAATCTTTTGGGTATTACATTTAAAAATGTCTTAATTTTCATTGCTTTGCTCTTAAACATTATGGAAGAAAAGGGACCATTTTAATTAGCAATCTTGTTTCTAAGGTTTATGTTTAAATGTAGGATCCTAGGAAAGTAGGACTGGAAGGGACCTCATGAGGTAGGGGTGGGCAAAATGGTGGATCCGGCTGGCAGCCAGACTCCATTTCCTAGCAGCCCCTGCCTGCGTCACTACAGCTGGTTTCCACGAAGACCCCAGTAGCAGTCGTGCAGTGACAGTGTGGGGTTGGGGTTTCCATGGAGACCTGCCCCACCTGTACTGGCAGGGTGTGAGACTGAGCAGGGAGGTGCTCCAGGGCTGTGGAGAAGATCTTGCAGTGGTGACAACATGGTCCGGAGCTGGGACAGAGCTCAGGTTCAATGCCTGCATGCCCCTGCTTGAGGCATGTGGGCAGTGGATCACAGCTCTTCCCTGGCTCCAGACCATGCCGTCACTGCTGCATGATCTCAGCCCTGGAGTAGCTCCCAGCACTGCTGCATGCTCTGCCAGCACTGCTAGGATCAGTTGCCATGAAAGCCCTGGCCCCGCACTGTCACGGTGCTGCCGCTACTGGGGTCTCCATGGAAACTGGCTGCTGCGATGCAGGCAGGGCTGCTGGAAAATAGAGTCATCTGTGGGCCCAACCTAGCCCGTGGGCTGGACTCAGCCTACTCCTATCATAAGGTCACCTACTCCAACCCCCTGTTCATGGCCAAGTGCCTGTACAACCTACTCTTGAAACTCTTGAGAAAAGCCCATCCCCATGCTCTCTATAATTGCCTTTCGGGTTTTTGAAGACCGTTATCAAATCCTGCTTTAGTCTTCTCTTCTCCAGACTAAATAGCCCTAGTTTTTTCAGCCTTTCCTCATAAGTCTTATATCCCAGGCCCCTAATACTTTTTTTGTCTCTGTACACTAAACTCTTCCTAATCTGCCCACATATTCTGGAAGTCCACATCATCCTGGAATTGTGGGGCCCAAAACCGGATACAATACTCACCAGTGCTGAATACAGTGAAAGAATCACTTCGCTTGATTTGAAAGTGATGCTTCTGTTGATACAACCCAGTGTGCTTTTGGCTTTTTTTTTGCAACAATAATCAATTTCCAGTCTATTGTAACTCCCAGGTCCCTCAATGCAAACTAGTTAATCATTCCCCAGCCCATATTTGTACATGCAGTCAATCTGTCCCAAGTGCAGGACTTTGCAACCTGCCTTTGTTGAATCTTATTTAATTCATTAAGGACAATTATCCAGTGTATCCAGGTCATTCTGGATCCTAGCCATGCCCTCCAGACTCTGCCAATCTAGCCAACTTGGTGTCATAAATCTCATACACCTCAGAGAACCTGTTGTCTGAAACCAAAGAGTTAAGTGAAAAATGCTAGAATCCCTTGAAATCAAGTCCAAATTAGTAATGACCTAAAGTAAATCTCTGTTTAAACTTATTTAAATATTTTATTAATTGAATACTAAATTATTAATATTAAATAGTAAAATAAGTCAAATGTTTTAAATAATTTTAAATTGATATAACAGCTATAACAGTAGTATTGTGCTTACTATATACCTTGGAAATCAGTAGCCATTAACATTTTGATTGGCATTACTACTCTGGCCATTATAACTAAAAAAGTCAAAACTACCCACAATAACCACGCGGTCTTATTTGAGATACCACAGACAACCTTACTTTTAGAAAAGGCTGTATCTGTGGTGTCTTAGATACTTCTGTGGGCACAAATAAAGCATCTCCATCTAGTACTCCTGCTGCTGACATCATGCCATCAGGCAAAACTGAATGTTTGATGCTGTAAAATATATAGTGGAAATACCATTTTTTATGGAATAATTCAAATTCTGCTGTTAAAAGCAGAGATTTTTGTCCATGTCTCAGAGAGATATTTCAAAATTCTCAGGTGGTCATATATCTGCTTCCCTTACATGCCTGTAGGATCCCTTCCACACGAGCTAAATTAAGATTGCTAACTTCTATCGAGGCCCACTTCTGCCATTACTTATATAATACATTAAACAGCCAATAAAGTCAAGGTTACATGGCACTGAAGTAGCTCCTATTGTGTGTTTAATTTAACACATTTGACTTCAAACCTTCATGTTATGCACACAGCTAAGCAACATTATCCTAGTCTATTTGTCTATTTCTTCATTTGTCATGTTGACCTGTTGTGTCTTCCTTCAAATTACGTTGGAAATGATTCAGGACACAGTTTACTTGAGTGATTGTGCAATGCTGAGTACAATGGAGACCTAATCCTAAAGAGAGATTTACTGGAATTGTCATGATAACTATGCCAAAAATAATATGCAGGTTCCAGCAAGGAATTAATATAAAGGCTGTTCTGTGGTAGTAAGGACAAATGTGGTATAGTGAAACATGTAACAGTCTTATTTTAAATGTTCACAGGAGTGACATCCCGTGTTTTGGATCATGTTTATAGGAATGCTGCAAATGAATCATAACAACTAAATGACAGGAACAATACTATATAATGTTAAGAAATACAGAAACAAAGCAAGCATACTTTAAGGTGAAGATTAAATCTATTCTAATATGTATTCTAAGGCATTTTTTATTTCATATTCAGAGACTATTTCAGGGAAATACTGACTGTCATTGAGCAAGATGGAAGTTTTGAATACTCCCACTTTTAAGTAAGTATTGATTTAATTGAGGATTAGATCAGATCCGAAACGCACAGGCTGTCAAGGCAAGGAGTGAGATCTCATACCTGACACCTCAGGGAAGAAACAGATGTTGCTTTTTGTTGCCTTTGTGCCACCATAAAAAGGCAAAGCAAACAGATGCCCATACTCCTTGTTGCACCACAATTTATGGATGCAACAATGAATTTGAACGGATTTTTTGTGGACATACTTTCATCCTAAACTATTTGTCAAAGGTTGAGCTTATACACTTCAGCTAAAGCCCTCTGCCTGTAACTGGTAAGGAAAAGGTCTGTTACATTGTGCTTCCTACTCCATACCACACAGAATATAAGATATTCTTCTCCATGGAGAGTTTTTAACAATTAAAGCAAAAATTTTACAACGAATAAACTAAAATATTAATTTTGTTTGCAAACAGCTGGAACCATCGGGTTGGCCTTGTAAATATTTGAAACAGTCAAACTGAATGAATAATTTAATGAATTTACTGTATATTCTACTTGTCAATACAAGTAGAATATACAGTAATACAGATCGGCTGAATCAATTTAGAGGAAATGTAAAATATATTCTTTTAGGGGACACGGTCATCTCAAGATCAGAGAAATGATACGTAAGTCTGGAAGAAGTTGATAAGGATGATTAATTATGTAATTATGTTTTTTATTGGGGAAGAAGGCATTGAAGGCTGTGCCCAGTAACAACTTCCTTCCTAGAAGACTGACTTCTGAAGAAATAGTGGCGCAGTAGAAGACTGTAATATTTTTAACCTTCCTTCCAAATAATAAAACAATGTGTGACATCACTGTAAATATCACAATGAATAAACTGGGGCCTTATGGAAAGGCAGAACCATCTTCAGCAGGGATCATCTTGGATACATGACTTCTAAATGGGTTTCACTTTTTACAGATGACTCTAAAGTGGGCCCTTTGAATTCTATGGGTAG
>NW_005842084.1:985518-988159 GCF_000455745.1 Alligator sinensis | reverse complement strand
CCGAGGGAAAGATTATAAAAGAGGAGTCAAATTTATTTGACAGCTTCCACAGAAGATACAAGAAGGAAGTAACTTTTCAACATGACCCAGATTTGACAAATCACCTACAAAAGCATGAGTTTAGAGGTTAAACACTTAAGTCTCAAGTAAGAATTTTGTTAAATAAGGGTCTTCGTGTCAGGGACAAAGACAGGTATTTAAGAGCCTAATCTCAAGCAGGTGAAGAAACCCCAAACAGTATTGTTTCTGGCTATTGGCCTGAAGGATTGGGGGGAGCAGGGTTGGGCGGGGTTGAGATTGCTGCTCAGAGAGAAAAGGTAGGAAAAAGGAGGAGGAGGGGAAATCTGTACCAGACAAGAAAAAAAGGAGGGGGGAGGGGGGAGATTTAACTGTTTCCTCCCTAATCCCCAGGACTCAGGGCTCTGGGAGATGAGAGGAAATACAATCCCATTCTCTTAAACTTGCACTGCCTCTATGGTCCTACTTGCCATGACTTGATGAGATAAGAATTCTTGAGTTAGAGGCTTATACAGGAACAGGGTCATTTTCTCCTTAAACCTTGGTATCCTGCCCCACAACACTTAATCATTTTCTTGGTGTGAGAGAATGAGAGGAAGATCGAGGATGTGGAAATGTTTTTGACCGGAGCAAGGAAGACACATTTCTGGATCTCTTGCTCCTTCTGAATTGGAGGAGGGAGCCCTAAGAATAGTATTTCCAGTCTCCAACAGGGGCAGTCAGGGGAGGACCAAAGCCTGTGTGGAGAAGAGGAGCCAGAGGTCTTCCCTGCCACCAGTACATTGTGGACGGTGGCAGAAAAGTTAGTGGACTCACCAACCAGGGTAGTCAATGGATCACTACTTCAGTCTGCAACAATGAATGCAAGGATTGAACCATGACATCCTGGCAGCGAAGGCAGCAGAGTGAGCAAAATGAAAGAAGACACAGTTACCTGGGACTCTGATCTTAAAGGGGGCTTGCCCCTTTAATGCAAAGTTTCTTTCGTTCTCTCCTGTTTTTCTTTGTTTCTGAGTACTGGAGGGGTTGGACTCTCACCTGGTGACTCAGAGAGATCACATCAGCCCTGACTCAGGCATGCAAGGGCAGTGTAACAGTCCAATAAGATTGATTTAAGTTGATGAATACACAGACTGATATCAACTGGTTAAAGTACAAAGGAGAAAAATTGATGGCCTAGAATCCCCATTTAAAGGGACTGAATTAATTGAAGTTGACTATCATTTATGATTCCTGTCGAATTGATAAACCGAGTGACTTAAGTGTTGGCAGGAAGCCACTCAAGTTGATTTGCTCCATGAACCGGTAAGGGAACCAATTGAAATTATTGTTCCGTGAAGTGGATTTGAATTAATTTTTAATTTATTTTGTCTAGGAATCCTTCAATGGATCATTGAGGTGGGGTGGATCCTTGACCTCTCAGGACTTGATTCAAGTGGAAGGATTTATGGCGCCTGAATGAATTGATCCTTGGTTAGGAAGACATCTTCCTCTACCAACTAGTGAAGAATTGAGGGTCATCATTGTTTCCACAAGAATAAGACCACAATGTGTATCATCATAGGTGGTGGTAAGGGTAAGGTATAAGGAGAGGAGAATTTCCACAAGGAGGACCTCTGGAAGGGCTTGAGAAAATGCCTCTCTTCTTCCAACTCCCAGTAATAAGAAGTTCCATCAAGATGTGGCAGGTGAGAGTAAAAGAGCTGAAGAGGGTGACATCATCATTCCATAGAGTCCTTCCTCACAGCACACATCTATAGAGCATCTGGAAGGTGGGGACCCTGGCCATACACGGCTACCCTCCAACACTTGGTTATGAGTGAATTCTTATCATAGTTTCATAGTAGCTAGGGTCAGGAGGGACCTGAACAGATCATCTAGCATGCCCCCCTGCCACAGGCAGGAATGAATGCTGGGTTCACAAGACCCCAGATAGGTGATTGTCCAACCTCCTCTTGAATTTGCCCAATGTAGGGGCGAGGACCACTTCCCTGGGAAGTTGGTTCCAGATTTTGGCCACCCTAACCGTAAAATATTGCCTTCTGATCTCCAACCTAAACCTATTCTCCATCAGCTTATGACCGTTGTTCCTTGTCACCCCAGGTGATGCTGGGGAGAAAAGGGCTCTACCTATTTGCTGTTGATCTCCCCTGATGAGTTTGTAGGCAGCCAGCAGGTCCCCCCTCAGCCTCCTCTTGCTGAGGCTGAACAGGTTCAGGTCCCTCAGTCTGTCCTCATAGGGCCTGTCCTGCTGCCCTCTCACCAAGCAGGTGGCCCTCCTCTGAACCCTCTCCAGGCTGGCCACATCCCTTTTGAAGTGTGGTGCCCAGTACTGGATGTAGTACTTCAACTGCGGCCTGACAAAATCATAGAGGGGGAATATCACCTCTCTGGATGGGCTTGAGATGCATCTTTGGATGCATGACAAGGTATGGCTGGCCTTGCTGGCTGCAGTCTGGCATTGGCGGCTCATGTTCATCTTGGAGTCAATAATGACTCCAAGATCCCTTTCTGCCTCTGTGCTTTCAAGAAGGGAACTCTCCAGCCTGTATGCATGCTGTTGATTCCATCTTCCAAGGTGCAGCACCCTGCATTTGTCTACGTTGAACCCCATCCTATTCTC
>NW_005842084.1:978324-985247 GCF_000455745.1 Alligator sinensis | reverse complement strand
TAGGCATCAATGCCACAGTCGCTTAATTTATTGATGAGAATGGGGTGAGAGACAGTGTCAAAGGCCTTCTTAAAGTCTAGAAAGACTACGTCCACGTTGACACCATCATCCAAGGATTTAGTTACTTGGTCATAAAAGGCAATCACGTTGGTCAGGCAGGACCTGCCTTTGATGAACCCATTCCGACTGCTCCTGAGCATGATCTCCACTGCTGGCCCCCCATAGATGTGCTCCTTGTTGATTCTCTCCAAGATCTTCCTAAGCATCGCGGTGAGGCTTACATGCCTATAGTTACTTGGGTCTTCCTTCCTCCCTTTCTTGAAAACCGGGACCACATTAGCCAGTTTCCAATCCCCTGGCACCTGGTCAGATGACCTCGAATGCTCATACAGCTGGGCCAAGGCCTCCGTGATGACCCCTGCCAGCTCCCTCAACACCCTTGGGTGGAGGGCATCTGGACCTGCAGATTTAAAAATGTCTAGCCCTTCCAGAAGATCCTTAACTACATCTGTACTGACTGAAGGCCTGATAGAGCTATCCCAAAGATTGTCCCTACCTCTGATAGGTGGGATGTCCCGGACCCTGTTCAAGAAAACAGAGGCAAAGAAACTGTTAAAAATATCAGCTTTTTTGTCTGGCATAGCCACAAGATTATCGTTTGGGTTTTGCAGGGGCCCTACATTGCCTGGTGCCCTCTTCTTGCTCCCAATGTACTTGAAAAAGGACTTTTTGTTGTCCTTAATCTTAGTTTGGGTGTCTCCCCTTCGGGCCCAACTCTGGTCTTAGGGTCACTGTTTGTGAGTCTAACAAAGAAAATCAACTAAAGTGTAACTGAAATAAACTGAAATATAAGAGACAACTGTCTCTTATATTCATCACACCCTACCTGGGTATCAATAGATTTCTGGGTGGGCTGGTTGAAAAGGTTGCTATCCCTTTAACAGCCTCTCTAGCTCTGCCTCTCTCTCTCCATTATAGGATTTTCTTTCCATTGCTCACTCTGCACTGTTCCACCTTCATTGGCAGTCATCTATTCCTTTTATCCCTGATTCTTTTTGCTTCTCTCTTTGTCTGTTAACAGGGTTTGGGTTCTGCGGGGGCGGAGTAGGGAGGACATTAAAAAATGGCAAAAAGATGTTTCCAGAAAATGGGACTGAAGACAGGCTGAGCTAAGAAAGGGTATGTCCAAACTTCAGACTTTAGTGTAGTATAGAGACATCCAATTTCCGTGTTCAAAACTGGATTGGTTATTATTAGCCGTCTAACTGCAGCAGTATAGAGCTCCACATGTGTTAATCTGGGTTACCACATGTCCGGGTTTTCCCACAAATGTCCTCTTTTTTGGCCCCTGTCCTCGTGTCCACACGGGTTTTTAAAATGAGAGCAAATGTCCAGTTTTTTGCTCTTCCTCTGCTCTCTTGGGCTGGCTGCTTAGGGCTGAAAGCAGTGGGCAAGGTGATTTGTTGTTGGGGGTAGTGTGCTCCACTCATGGGCCTGACAAACTCCCAGGTAAAGAGACACTGTGTGTGTGCATGCCTGCATGCATGCATGTGTGTGTCTGTGCATGCAATAAGGGAGCTGATTAGGCAGAGGGGCTGGGAGGGCAGGGGGCTGTGGGTTGGGAGTGAGAGGCACCGACAACTCTGGAGGGGGCAGGGGCGGGGCTGTGGGTTGGTAGTGAGGGGTGGGGCTGACAGGGCTGGAGGGACAGGGGCTTAGGAGTGAATGGCAGAGGTACGGCACAGGTATATCACTGCCTCTGCACAATCATATGCCCCACCTTCCCTCTCCCACTCACAGGTTTCCTCTTTTTTGATACTGGAAATATGGTAACCCTATGTTAATTTACCTAGCTTCAGCAAATTAAGTAAAACTAGCCCACATGTACCTCATCTGCATTACATTTTTTGGAGGATCCTAGGACTTGTAACAAGAACACCCAGTTCCAATCATGAGTAGGTGAGGTATCTGGAGTACACACACACACACACACACACACACACACACACACACACACACACACACACACACAGAGCAGTGTTGAGCTGTGGAGTCATCATGCCTTGAAAGTATATGATAAATCATGAGCCTTTTTGGCTTTGGAATAATACCTTATATAGCTTATATTATATTTAAATAGGTAGAAAAGGGCAGCTAGAAAAAAACTGAAAAAAGATATTCCTGAGGCATGAAAATGTCATTAGACATCAGGCATTTTCCAGCCCAGATGTTAGATTTTTTCATTACATAGAATGGGACCCAGGGCAGCATTTCATTCTGGATCTGGAATCAGAAAGATTTAGACTGATCAGTGATAAGACACTGCAGTCATAAAATAGTTTTCTATTATTAATTAATTAATTAATTTTCATTATACCTATTGAAAACAGGTAAATAATAATTATCTCATCATTTTATTGATTGGGAACTAAAGCCTAGGTTCGTGAAATCACTGTCCCAAGACATAAACAATCTGTAGGTTGTCTAGAAACAGACTATATGATTCCTTCTGACTCCCACTTCTGAAATCATCCTGGACACAGGAATTCAATTCAGGCCCATCTCCAAGAAAAATAAAATAAAGAGAAAAAATAATATTTTGAAATCTGTTCAAACAAAAAAGCATGGCTCTTTTTCATTCCAGTTGATGATACACTCACATTCAAAACAACGGCTGTCCAAAGCTACATACTCATTATATTTTTAAACTATATTCTATGAAGTAAAATTATAGCCCAATCTCAAATTTTCTTGAAAAGAATCTCACGTCAGAACATATGTAAAATCAACACTTCTCTTTTTCAGGGGAGATAAGTTATTTTTTTGCTAGTAATGTATGGCTACAAGCTGAAGTAACAGTCTGTGCTGATTTTCTTTAAAACTGTTATTGAGAAACCACAAATTACTGCAGATTGCACCAGAAATGTGCCAGGATTAAGTTATAGTTATGAAGTTATATTGATTCTGGTTAGATATATGAAGGAGGGATGCTACAGTAAAACAGTAATCAATCAGAAAAATAATCTAGAGTCTAGTCAATGTCTCTGAATAAGAGAACATTAATACCTGATGGAGATATTACAAACACAATAATATCTAGCTTAGCTATCTAAATTCCACTCACCATCTTCTCTTATTATGTTTATCAAGGAATTGAATTTCAGAGGGCTCCTAAGAGCTGTTGTTCCAAGTATGATTTTTTTCATTATTCTACTTAATTGTGTGCACTGTAATTTAATTTACTGTAATGCTGTCTATTGTGGCAATGCAAAATTCCTTGTAACAGTAACACATTAAAGAATATTAAAAGTATTTATCATGGTCCTCAGGAGTGCAGATAACATTATGCATGGAAAACTGGGATTTAACATAATTGCTGCAAATAATTCAAAACAGTCTTTTCTGCATTTATCTATATGTAAAACAGCAAGAACAATAATCATAAAACAAAACCCAGCAAGATCAAAACTAGTTTTTATAGATCCCCATGAGGATAAATAAAATATTTGAGAATATAAATCACTATTCTGCAGAAGTACAAATGGGAAAAGCCATCAGTGCAAAATATCTACAGTCTTCAAAATTGCTCCAAGCCACTAAGTTCACATATCTCTACTTTACTTGTCTCTAATTTCTTTCTGATTGCAGTGATTTATTTTTCCAGTTCAGACTTCAACACCTTTTATTTCACCAGAACTTCTGGCTTGTTTGAAAGTCAAGTGAAGTCAATTAAAAGACTTATATTGGTTGGGTACTTAAGTGACTGAATTTGCTTCTATTTATGTCAATATGAAAATTTCCATTTGATTCAATGGTTTTAGAATTAAGCCCTTAACATTAGTAAAAGGTGCCAACCTGATTACACTAGATATTGGGCAACTGATTCCTACCAGCTGACACTGTGGCTCACCAGGTCTTGAAACTTGAAATCTGTAATTTTTTGTTAGAAATATCCAAATGGATTTAAAACTCAAAAGCTTAGGGACTAATATGATGTTTTAGTTTGCCCCATTAAAGAAAGACGAAGATCATAGCTAGGCACTGTTCATCTCTAATTTGGACCATATACAGCACTCCTCTATAGAAATACTGCTTGCTTTGCATAGCTGATGCTTTAAAACAAATTTAGGATATCCAACAGAAAAAAAATCTCATGACCTTGTTTTGAGTCCAAAGCCTTACTCTGATGTATATAATTAAAGATAAGTGAAATGTATGTTATTTTACTACCTAAAGAAAAATGCCACTTACTCTCTGAAAAGGAAACCCTGCCCCTTCCTACATTCAATCAAAAGAAATCTGAAAACCCCTATCTTAGACTCTCCCTTAGAAAAAATTATCATTTATCATTACATTCCTACAACTATATTTGTTAGTAAAATCAGGTAAGTAAACACTTTGGACACAGCTATGCGGAAGGAGCATATTTTCATCTAATTCCCTCTTTTCAATAAAACTAGTTTTATGTCTGACATCATTCTAATCATAAGCTTTCTTTGATCAAGGCTTGCTAGAAATATCTTTTGCATGAATATAAACAACTGAAGGCAGTTTTCCATGCCTTTAATAAAACATTCCCTGTTATATGTGACAACATTGCTCCTAGATTCTAAGAAAATTAACACACACACACAAAAAAAGTTTATAGCACTGGTAAAACAGGTTTCCAATGCATTTCCAAATCTTTAAAAATCTTCAACCTGTAGCGATCTCTTATAAGTGGAAAAGATTGAATGCCACAGTTATGAAGGGATTGCTATTGAAGAATAGATTCTGAAACTTGTTCACCAGGCTTACTTTCTGAAAGTGCTGATATGAGCTATAAAAATATTGCATCATCCACATTTAGTATCACAATAACAAAATAAAGGAAAAAGAGTATGAGGGAAGAAGTGCTTAACAGTAGAGGAAGAATATATTCACTGATAAAATAAACAATACACTGGAATCTCCTTCTAGCTCCAATACAACCCTAAAAATTGAAATCCTTAAGTCCTTTACCATCTTTTAATTCAGAATGGAGGCAAAAAAAGTGAAGAATGCCCTCAGGGTTTTGACCCATGAAAATAATGTGATTTAGCACTACAAGAAAGCAGGTATCCAGGGTTTTTTGGAAACAACAATAAGAATTTTACAACTGCAGTATTAAAATCTGAAAAATATATAAATCTGTTGTAACATCAGATGCGAGGGAGGAGATGAAGACTTTTAATATCACCACTGTGTTCCACCAATAATAAAAAAGGGATCTTTCAGCATCTGTTCAGAGTCTGATGTAATTTTTTGGTGAGTATTCTCTTAGAACAATGTAATTTTCTAAAGTACCAGCCCTAGAGTATGTAATTCTTAACAGAAGGCTAAATTGCACTCTTGGTTATTCAGATTTGAAAATGCCACCACTAATTACACGGAAATATTATACCACTTCATGAATCAATTTATCAGGAAATATTTAAAGAGATGCAGATGACTGAATTCTGACGACAAATCTAGTGTCTCATTTTAGGGTAAGCACTCTGTGACTGGGATCTTAGCCTCTGAAGTTAATAAGCAAAAATCTACTATTGTTCTCGAACTGCATTGCCTCAAACAGTAGAAGGCTATGAATGAAATCAAGCCTCAATTAACGTCAATGGCAGCTTCCATCAGATTCAGCGGTGCCAGAATTCTACCCCTCTCTGCTTCTGAAGGAATACCATATAAAAGATTCCCGTATGTGTCAAGGTGGGGGTTAGAAACTAAACAACTTTAAATTGCAATAAAATGGCCAATAATCTAGATACACAGAAGTACCTTCTTTTTCCTATTTTTGAATATTGCTATTATGCATTAAAATGTGTCATCAATAAATAAAAGCGGTTTTCACTAATACCAGCTGTTTCAGAAGATAAGGTTTAGGAAAGAAATTCCTTTTTTCTTTTTTTTTAACTTTAGCTAATATTTCAGTTGCAATATTTCACAGATATGTATATCAAATATATGATGTGATACCAGATTTCTCTATTTGAAAAAAAAGCATTAAAAATGTTCAGGGGCTCCACCTGAGTTTTCATTGTTTGACATTAAATTTTACATATGCAGGAGCAATTTTTTTGAAGATATCGTATGCATGTGTGTACAATGGAATGACAGGGCTAGATTCTTTTCCAAGCACACAGTTCCTTTGCATAGGTCCATCAAGGCAAAGCAACTAAATCAAGGATTTCTGTGGGGTGCCACAGTGCTCAGCTGACATAGTACCAGCATAAACATCTTTCCTTCCACCTTTCCATATGCTGAAAATAAATTTGGAGCGGGGAGAGGGAATAAACATAGTGCTGCTGTGGTTCGGTAGTTTCTAGTTCTGAGTGTCATCATAACCACCCTACTTATAGTACCAATTTGACTAATTTAACATAAAGTGGTCCAGTGTAAAAATACCCTACACTAAGGTAAAGAAACCATCCATTTTAGCCTCATCTATTTAATCCTTTTACCCCTTCAAAATAAAATTAGTGGATGCTTGATGCAGCTGAGAATTTAAGGATAATTTAACATGCAAATTTCATATATATATATATGTGTGTGTGTGTGTGTGTGTGTGTATGTATGTATGTGTATGTGACAAAGTGGTAAGTAAAGCGTACCACGCTCTTTCATGCATTAGAAGGTGTATCATGAGCAGCTCTAAGGAGGTGATACTTCCCCTCTATGTGGCATTGGTAAGACCACACATGGAGTACTGATTCCAGTTCTGGGCAACACACTTCAAGAGAGATGTGGATAACTTTGAGAGGGTTCAGAGGAGGGCTACTTGTATGGTTATGGGGCTATAGGTAAGATCCTATGAGGAGAGATTGAAGGACCTGAAGCTCTTCAGCCTCCTTAAAAGAAGGCTGAGAGGTGATCTTGTGGCCACCTACAAATTCATTGCGGGGCGGGGG
>NW_005842084.1:947013-978268 GCF_000455745.1 Alligator sinensis | reverse complement strand
GGGGGCGCGGATGGGTTGGGGGGGGGGGGGGGGGGGGGGGAGGGAACAGGACGGAGGCAGCAAGGAATAGGGGATACTCAGTTTACCAGGGGTGGGGTTATAAGGAACAACAGCCGTAAACTGACAGAGATCAGATTTACATTAGACACTAGGAAAAAATTATTTACAGTGAGGGTTGCCAAAATCTGGAATGGGCTTCCAAGAACTGTCCCCAGTGTTCTCTCCTGCCCAGGGCAGGGGGTTGGACTCTATGATCTACTGAGGTCCCTTCTAACCCTAACATTTTATGAAATTTATGAAATCTAATCTCTCTCTCTCTCTGTATATATATATATATATTATATGAAACCCCATAGATATATGGGATATATGGGGTTTAAATATATACATTAAAACTCTGGTTTGAGCACAGTGGTGTAACCCTAAGGAAAGCACTGTAAAATTGTAATTCCATGTATAATATTATAAAAAAAAAAAGCAGTTTTGAAAAACTGGCTGAAAACAAAGGGTGGTGGTGCCATCAACTTGTGTGTTAAGTGTAGGCCTTGAAGTTAACTTTTTTTTTTTTAATTAACATTTGGCTTGTGCTTAAACCAAAGTCAGATTAGGAACCAGAAAGATTGGTGCATGGCAACCTCTGTGGTGATGACTAAATCTAGATGAGGAAAATGAGAAATCAGAAGCAAACCTGCCATCTTGCTTAGGGAATGCACTTTGTTGCCTTGGAAGAACGGTTTGAGAGATAGTGTCAATAGTTCATTTTTTTTATCCCATTGAGACAAGAATGGATGACTAAATACTCCTTTGTTGGTTTGTAGGTTGGAATCTAAATTTTAATGAGGCCAGTGGTTTTTGGTGATTTGTTCTTACAGGTGATAAAGCGCTGGCCCAGAATTGTGGTTGGTTTTAAGCAGTGAAGAACTGGATTAGGGATATTACTTTCTATCAATTCATACCTTAAAGCTGTAAAAAGGGCATAATCATGTCTTTAGTCATAAACCTGTGGTTAGGGTACCATGAGATGATAATAGAATATCAGTATTATCTCTGCATACCACAAAGCGATCACATTTATAAGAAAACCCAACAGAGAAAGATTAAGTAGGTGAAGAAATACCTGTGCTAGGTCTAAATAAGCCACTGTGACTACAGCACATTAGATTACTGAGCTGAGATACTAGCTTGGGCTCAAGTTAATTAGAAGTTGCAGAGAGCTCTCAGTAGGACTAATAAGCCAAGGCAAAATCCTATCCTGGTTCCCGTTCTGTATCTAGCTTGATTAGAATTAGCTCAGGTATCTATAAAAAGCACTGTAATGTGTTAGGTAGACAAAATGCTCTAACGAAGCTATTGAAGATTCTGGATATAAGCCAATACTCTAAACCCAGCAGCACAGACCTACAACCAAAGATGATAGATAATGTATTTCAGTGGAGCAGAAACACCTAGTCTGAGAAACAAACTAAGATATTATTGCATAACATCCAGATCAAAAGTCCCAGGGTACACAGAATAAGTCATAAATTCCTTGTTTTTGCAACTAAAAATTAATTTTTTTCAAAACCTCCAAATTTATCAACACAAATATGACATCAGATAATTTCTTAGAATAATACATTTAGCTTGACTGATTTCTCACACAGGTATACGTGTGAAGCAAGTCCACTGAAGGGAATAGAATTATGCAGAGAAAAACTAATGCGTGAGGAGAAACAAAATGCTGAGAAAAGTGCTCAATGTTTTGTAGAACTCTCTATTAATTTCCACCTTGTGTAATGCACCTGTTCAAACTATTCTCATTTAGATTTAGTAGTTTCATACTCTCTACTCACACTGTACTGTTGTAAACAGACATTACAAAGGCCTACAGCAGTTGGTAATTAAGCCATTATAATTGTAGGCCCCCCTGGAGTATGGATTAATGCAACCATTGATCAGCGCATATACAAATCACACAGTAGCCCTGCTAACAGCATGAATTGAAGTAGGCCCCAGTGAATACAAAACTAGGAATACTATACATGGCTTATACCAAAGTACTGGAAAAGTAGCATGTTAGTTTCAGAGTTGCCTCCAAAGCCAACAGATAGGAAATTAATTGATAAGACCAGTAAAGAACACCACAACAAAGATCAAAGTGACCTAGCAACCAGGTATCCCTATCTGGTAGGAAGGGTATTAATAGGCAAGAAATAAGATATGGATATTGTCACCTAAAGATGTTTTAGTAATTGGTGAGAACTAGGAAATGTAAACATGAAGTTCTTTTGAGCAGAGTATAAAATGGGGCCTGGAAAACCTTAATACCTTGTACTGGGCTTAAGGGTTATGTTTATGTCTATACAATGTTTTCAAATGACACGACTGTACAGGGAGCCAAGGGCTCCTGTTACTTTATGGGAGAAGATGCAGCAGAAACGTCCACCAGATAGGGGAAGACTGCAAATTATGGACTACCTGCAGGGGAGTTGGCAGTCAGGGGCCCATAGGCTGCATGTGCCTGTTTCGCAACTAGCTGCTTAGGAGTAGGGAAGTAGGGCAGAACCCTGATAAGGCAGCAGGGAGATGGAAGCAAGCTGATGGGGAATACCTGCAGCCAATCAGGAGAGCACCTGATCAGAGGGGAAGGAGCCAGAGGATATAAGCCTGGAACCTGAGGCAGAGGGGCAGTGTAGCTCTGAACTCTGCTGGAAAAGGAGCTCCTGCCAGCTCAGGCTGACAGGGAATGCCAGCTGGAAGCCATGGCAGGCACTTGGGAAGCTGAGATAGCCAGAGAGCAGGAAGCTGGCTTGACAGCAATATAATGACCCTGAGGGGGAGTGTCCAAGTTTGAAGCAGTTGCTTGAATTTTTGTCCTAGTTTATACCTGAGACTTGAGGAGGGGAAACAATTTAAGCCAATTCAATAACTAACAAAGACAACACTGATGAGCAAACAGCTCCCAATGTGACTTTGTAACTTGAACTGTAAATTTATTCTGTAATTTATCATAATTGCATATAGGGAGGAAATAGAGTTTTTTAATAACGAGAATTGTAAGAAGCACAAATGAAATCTCAGCTGTAAGTGACAGCTCAGTTAAGCAATGGAAAAGTATGCAGACATGAAATAAAAATCAAAAGAAATTTGCATGGTCTTTGAGAAACAACTCAGAGAAAAGAATAAATTCAAAATTTCAGAATTAGATTAAATGAATAAAAAAGTGTATTAAACACAAATTACTATATTAAACAAAGGTTGACAGGGTCTCTCTACATAAAATGTAAGACTTTAGATTGAGGTACCAGTTGACCATCAATATTGGGAGGTTCTAACCAAGTACTGTAATTTCCATTTAAACTCAAACAAAATAGGCAAAAAAAAAAATGCAATTTTATTTTGGTCAACCTCAAGCATTTCACTTGATAAAGTCAAAAGAATATTTTAAATCTTTTTTCTCTTAAACATAACTCAACTTTAATGGAAATAATACCTTTCTGTAATGGAAGAAATTAAAATTTTGTTTTGAAAATATCCAAAACACAATGTTTTGATGTTTAAAAAACAAAGTTTCCCTCTTTTTTCTGTAGATAAAAACTATTATCTGAATTCAAAACCATATCACAAACAGCTTCAATTTCTTTGAATTTCAATTCTTCAGCAAACTTCTCATTTGTTAAAAAAAGTTGCCCACCTCTGCTCAAACTATTCTTGACATAGATATACACATAAAATAAAAAAGATATAGCTAGAAAAGGGTTTTGTCCTTCTGCTGTCTTGCCTATGACAACTAACTACCCACTACCTCAATTTTATATATTCTTCCCCTACACATTTTCTAATTTTACTATCCCATGTTCATCACTTTTACTGTTAACTGGGATCATGGTATCACCTGCTTTTCTCACAAATCTATTTCCACCATTAATAATATCACACAACATGCCACCTTCAATGAGAATTGTGACAATACTCATAGCAGGTAATCTTACATATTCTCATTAATAACACAAAAATAAGATATCATGATGGATATTTATCCCTCTGGTTCTGGTGACTGTCCAGTTGTCCCTTTCTATCAAGACAAAGCCTAACAAGGACCCTGAGATGGTGCAGAGTCATTTGGAAGAACTGGATGCCTTTAAGTCAGCAGGCCCAGATGAGCTCCATCCGAGGGTGCTGAAGGCACTGGCCGACATCATTGCAGAGCCACTGGCGGGAATATTTGAAAGCTCGTAGCGCACGGGCCAAGTCCCGGAGGACTGGAAAAGGGCCAACATGGTCCCCATTTTCAAAAAGGGGAGGAAGGAGGACCCGGGCAACTATAGGCCAGTCAGTCTCACCTCCATCCTTGGCAAAGTCTTTGAAAAAATTATCAAGGCTCACATTTGTGAGAGCCCGGCAGGACAAATTATGATGAGGGGAAACCAGCACGGGTTCGTGGCAGGCAGATCGTGCCTGACCAATCTAGTTTCTTTTTATGACCAGGTTACGAAACGCCTGGACACAGGAGGAGGGGTGGATGTCATATACTTAGACTTCAGGAAGGCCTTCGATATGGTATCCCACCCCATGCTGGTGAACAAGTTAAGAGGCTGTGACTTGGATGACTACATAGTCTGGTGGGTGGCGAATTGGCTGGAGGGTCGCACCCAGAGAGTTGTGGTGGATGGGTCGGTTTCGACCTGGAAGGGTGTGGGAAGTGGGGTCCCACGGGGTTCGGTCCTTGGACCGATACTCTTTAATGTCTTTATCAGTGACTTGGACGAGGGAGTGAAATGTACTCTGTCCAAGTTTGCAGATGACACAAAGCTATGGGGAGATGTGGACACGCCGGAGGGCAGGGAACAGCTGCAAGCAGATCTGGACAGGTTGGACAAGTGGGCAGAAAACAACAGAATGCAGTTCAACGAGGAGAAATGCAAAGTGCTGCACCTAGGGAGGAAAAATGTCCAGCACACCTACAGCCTAGGGAATGACCTGCTGGGTGGCACGGAAGTGGAAAGGGATCTTGGAGTCCTAGTGGACTCCAAGATGAACATGAGTCGGCAGTGTGACGAAGCCATCAAAAAAGCCAATGGCACTTTATCGTGCATCAGCAGATGCATGACGAATAGGTCCAAGGAGGTGATACTTCCCCTCTATTGGGCGCTGGTCAGACCGCAGTTGGAGTACTGCATGCAATTCTGGGCGCCGCACTTCAAGAGGGATGCGGATAACCTGGAGAGGGTTCAGAGAAGGGCCACTCATATGGTTCAGGGCCTACAGACCAAGACCTACAAGGAGAGACTAGAGGAACTGGATCTATTCAGCCTCCGCAAGAGAAGGTTGAGAGGCGACCTTGTGGCTGCCTATAAGTTCATCATGGGGGCACAGAAGGGAATTGGTGAGTATTTATTCACCAAGGCACCCCCGGGGGTTACAAGAAATAATGGCCACAAGCTAGCAGAGAGTAGATTTAGATTGGACATTAGGAAGAACTTCTTCACAGTTAGAGTGGCCAGGGTCTGGAACGGGCTCCCAAGGGAGGTGGTGCTCTCCCCTACCCTGGGGGTCTTCAAGAGGAGGTTAGATGAGTATCTAGCTGGGGTCATCTAGACCCAGCATTCTTTCCTGCTTATGCAGGGGGTCGGACTCGATGATCTATTGAGGTCCCTTTCGACCCTAACATCTATGAATCTATGAAAGGACAAAAGTAAAGTTTGGTTCATAAACCCCTTTTTAATCACCCTTGACAAAGAAGGTGAACATAGAACATGGAATTACAAAAGTATCAAATGATAGCTTCCTGTATTCTGAACTATCACATTTATGCTTGGCTACTGACTCTCCCCTCCTCCCCTCCCCCCAAGTAGTATAAACAACTTAAACAACTTTGGTCAGTACTGCACCAAGCAAGACCTCAATGCATTCTACTAGTCATGCTGTACACAATTTAAAATGCCATATGTCTGGCTTCCCTTAGTGCATTCCTTGCTGTGCAGTTGCTCTATCTTGGCAACTTACTTGAATTCATCCTTTCATTTCTGAAAAAGTGCAGCTATCTAAAACAGAACCTGCAGACAGTGCATGAGTTTAAAATAGAGGTCATAGACAGACATTCATTTATAGTACTTAAAATTTCACAGAATTTAATTCAGGCCTGTTCAGTGTCGGGGGGTGGGGCGCATTGGCATCCGCAACAGGGTCCTCACAGGGCACCCTGACAGCTTGCCCCTGGCTGGGCTATCAAGGAGCCAGTGCTCTCCCTCCCTCTTGCCTTTTCCCTTGGAAGGAGGGAGAGGAAGCAGAGAACTGTGGGATACTGAGTGTTTTCAACAACCAAGAGAAGCATATGGTCACTGAAGTTAGTTTGGGAAAGGGGAAAGAACTTTCTGGTCAGAAGAGGGACAACTTTCTTATGGAAGACTCAGTTCTCTTCCACAAGAAACCTGTTGAATGTCTTGATGCTCTCTTTTTGTGCTGGGAGAAAGGTTTTGTTCTCCAAAACAAATCTAATGCTAGTCCATGGCTAGAGATGACAGTCCAGATTGGTAAAATGGCTCATAATCTGGAATTCTTATGATAGAAGAATGGAAAAAAGTATTTCTCTTCCCTTTCAGTTTTGGCACGAAATGCATTAACTTATGTTCAAATCTCAAGGGCTTAAAGTGGATCTTCTGTCACAGTGCTTTAGCATTTGGATTCAGCTCTTTAGTTGGTGTAGAAGTGTGATGATGCCAAAGTTCAACATGGTGGAAGAAATGGGCAGAATTCTAAGGCCTTACTACTGCACAGTTACAAGGGTTAGAATTACCCTACCAACATACAACCTTCAGTGAAAGCAGTATGTATGCCAGTGAAAAAGAGGGCAGGTTGCAGGCATCCATGATACACTAGACATGAATGTAGTAGCATATGACATGTGCTTCATTTCCCTGAGAAGATTAATTCACATCTGGCTTGAATCCCCATTCTGTATTCTTAAACATATTCTGAATTAGTTAAACAATAACAATATTTATAATTTACATTAAGATCATTATTAGAGGGTATAATTCTTATAAAGAAACAACAGATAACAGGAATATGGAGGGGTCATCCCAGTCCAAAGATCGCATTTTCATCTTTTGCCTTCTACAACATGTGGTGGCAAAAAGAAGGCTCCCTGTAGCAGGGCACTAAGGTGCCTGCTACTTGGAGAGCTGGGATAACCCCTCAGGTGCCGGTTGCTGAGGCAACTGGAGGGAACTAATGACTCACACCTGTCTAGCCAGCTGACAAGAAGGGGCAGGGCCTGGCTCCTATATAAATCACAGGTTGAGACCAGAGGCAGTTTCCTACCAGCAACCAAGGAGGAAGGAGCTCTTGGTCATGGAAGCCAAGCCAAGCCAAGCCAAGCCAAGCCAAGCCAAGCCTAGCCTAGCCTAGCCTAGCCTAGCCTGATGTTGGATTGATGTCTGACACTGCTATGAGATGAAGAAACCCCAGTAGGCTTGAGCGTGATTGTAGCCGGGCGGCTTCTGTTTGTGTTGTAGCCAAAGGGGCTTGTGTTTGTGTTGCTGTTTTATTACCGGTGGTTTGGGTGAGGCTATTAGGGGTTGAAGGAGGCCTCATAGGGGACCCACAGCATTGTGGGAACCCCAGTGCCAGTGAGGGTGCAGCATTTGGGGTGCACAGACCCAGCCCCAGAGAGGGGCAGCTGAGAAGCCCCAGAGAAGGTGGCGTTGCTGAGAAGCCCCAGTGCGGGCGTGGTGAGCCCTGAGAGAGGGGTGGCATTACTGAGAAGTCCCCAGAGAGAGAGATGGGACTGTGGAGAGCCCGAGCGCTAGAAAGGCTGCAGTGAGAGAGAGACCTAACAACGTTGGGCACATCTGCGAGGCATGGGGCGTGGTACAGGGGTAGTAGGAGCCACGCATAGCCCATTAGGTGGGAGTACACAGAATACTTAATACCGGAGAAGATCTAGAGATAGTAGGTGAACCGTGGACAAACAGATGAAGGGCAGCCTCCCTATAAAATATATAAGATCAAAGTCATGGCGGGTGAGAATTGGAGGGTGCTAATTGGTAACTTGACACGGTAAAGGAGGAGGCAGAGGAGAGCACGGCGATCCTGACCACCCTCCTGATACACTCCCCCATTATAACCACTCCAAACATAAACCATTTGGCAGTTTGTCTGACTTTGAGAACTCCTGGCCACATAAAACAGATAACCTAGCCCTATGGGGTACATAACTACTCAACAGAGGGAGATGCAATGCATGGAAGGAAGGAACATAATTTAAGTCACATTTTACTGTGCAGCAGCATCACTTGAAAAGAAATTTGCCAGCACTACTGCACAGTAGCTCTAGTTACTGAGCATTTATTTAGTACTTGCTAATACAACTACTAAGTAAATATGCATAACAACTGCGCAGAAGCATCCTTGTTAGGATACTGTTTACCTCATATCCAGATTAATGTTCTGATAAACTGCTGCCATCATACTCATCCCTCAGTGTCTCTCTCCTACAGTTTCCTGCACAACTTTCTGTGGTGCTTGCATAATTTCTAGTATATATAAAACATGCTCACATATTTTCATTGTGGTGTTGTCCCATTGTCTATTTAAGTAGCTATGCTTCATGAGTAGCCGTGTATACATTGTGTGGGGTAGAGGATACCATCAGAGGTAGGGTGCCCACCATAGCCACAGACAGCTGTAGAATGCAGGAGAAAGATTTGTTCCCTAGCCTCCCTTTCTTAGTCTTTGAATCACTGGCCACCAGTCTTGGACAGTCCTTGTACTTTCTATATTCATGGACTGTGACTATACAAAAAAGATGGGTGGAAATGAACAGGATTTTTGCTCCATGTCAGTCATGTCATGGACCTTCATTTCTTCCCTGAAATACTTATAACCAGTTTCCAGTTACTATTCCTACCCTTCTTTATATACTTTTTACTGTTTTTGTCACCTCATTTACATAAATATCCTCACATCAAATTGTTTGTTCTTCATTTCTCCTTCCTGTAAAATCCATGTTTATGATGTAATCATCATTTTCCTTGAGCTTTCCCTTGATTCCTCTTCTCTGCACCTTTCAGTTCCCAAATTTTTCTTCCAAGCCTCTTAATGTCCTTAATGCTCACTCCTTCCCTACCACCAACTTGAAATTTTCCCTTACTTCTCCAAATTTCTCCTATCTTTGGTTCCTTATGGTCTCCCTCTTTATTTCCACCCATTTTTCAGCCTCTCTCCATTTCCCATATCCTCAGAAATTTCCACATGAGTATCTCTATATCTCCCCTCTACACTTAGAACATCCAAATGCTCACAAATGACTGAGATATGATCTGATTAATGTGTCATATCTCAGTACTAGCAGTTATCTGTGTATGATGCTCTAGATAGGATCATTGTGGTTAGAATGACCTTATAAGGCTCTTGCCAAATTAGGCTTTACTCGCAAATCCTCATCTAAAAATCTACTGCTCTCCCAAGTACAAAAAATTATATGAAGTAGCTACTTGGGAAACTTGGATAAGGTGGTCAAAATCAGGAGTCTGGTGATCAGGTCAAGAGATGTAATAGTTCTGACACCTGAATTGTATTAGTCTACAAAGGAAGAAGAGAATTGCACAAGAAAGTCATAACATCACAGTAATATTAAAAAGAAATGGATGACCTGTAGTTTATCTTGGAAAATAAAATCAGGTTGGGTGCATCTACATGTTCATTAATGCACCATAATTACTCTGAATTAAGTTTAGTACTTGGATAAGCAAGTACTAAATCAATGCACAGTAACTTGTGCTATTGCGTGGTAATGCCGGTGCACAGGTTTTTAGTGACAGTTACTGCGCAGTAGCCTAATAGCACTGCTCAGTAGTGCATTAGCATGATTTCTGCCCAGCATGCAGCTGTGCAGTTAGTTTTCTTGTGTAAAATCTCCCACTGAAGAGTTATAATAGGTGGGGAAACTGATCTAAAGATGAGAGGACTTTGTCTCTCTGTTGTAAATATACCCCTTTATGTTAATGCAGGCTCCTAACATGCCCCTCTCCATACAAGCTTTCAGGACTTTTATCCCAAGCCAGGTCTACCGCTCACGTAGGTTCCTAGCCAAGTTACAGGACCTCCATGTAAACCAGGAGGTGCACAGTCCCATCAGGGGAAATACCTTGTTGGACCTGGTCCTGGCCATGGGAAATGACCTGGTGAGTGGACTGTGGGTTCTTGACCACCTGGGCGATAGAAATCATTGCCTACTGGAATTCACCATCCAGCGCAGGGTGTCAAAGGCCTGCAGCAAAGCAACAGCCCTAGACTTCAGGAGAGTGGATTTCAATGAGGTAAGGAGACTAGTCGGGGAGGCAATGAGGTCCCAGAGGGGAGGAGAGTTGGGAGTCCAGGAAGAGTGGTCGTTCCTTAAGAAGACGATCCTCCAAGCCCAAAGGGTGACAATCCCCATGCGGATCAAAGGGGGCAGGAGTGCTCAAAAGCCCCCATGACTCACCAAAAGCATCCATGAATGTCTCAAAGCTAAAAAGGAGGGGTACACCCAATGAAAGGGAGGGGCATCACCAAGGAGGATTATAACTCCATTGCCCAAGATTGTAGGGGAGCTGTTAGGAAGGCTAAGGTGGAGATGGAACTGGGACAAGTGAGCTGGATCAAGGATAACAAGAAGTCCTTTTTTAAATACATGGGGAGCAAAAAGAAGGTACCAGGTAACGCAGGGCCCCTGCAGGATATGCTAGGAAATCTGGTGGTCACACCAGATGACAAAACTAACCTTTTTAACAATTTCTTTGCCTCCATCTTTTTGATCAGGGACCGGGGCATCCCCTCCCACTGGGATCCCCAACGGACCCACAGGAGGTGCTGCCAGGCCCAAGGTCAGTGAGGACCTAGTCAGGGAACTTCTGGTGGGTCTAGACATGTTCAAGTCAGCAGGTCCTGATGATCTCCACCCCAGAATGCTGAGGGAATTAGCAGAGGTCATTGCGTGACCCCTGGCACAGCTTTACAAGCACTCATGATGCTCTGGCAAAGTGCAAGAGGACTGGAAAAGGGCCAATGTGGTTCCCATTTTCAAAAAAGGGAGGAAACTACAGGCCCGTTAGTCTTTCCTCAGTCCTGGGGAAGCTCTTTGAGAAAATCATCCAGGAGCACATCTGTGAGGGACCAGCAGGGGAGATCATGCTTAGGGGCAACCAACATGGGTTCACTCAAGGCAGGTCCTGTCAGACCAACCTGGTGGCCTTCTACGACCAGGTCACAAAATCCTTGGACACAGGTGTCACGGTGGACATTGTCTTTCAGGACTTTAGGAAGGCCTTTGACACCGTCTCTCACCCCATTCTCATTAAGAAATTAGGCGACTGTGGTGTTGATGCCTACGCAGTCAGATGGGTCGCCAGAGAGTGATGGTGGATGGGTCTTTTTTGACCTGAAGAGATGTAGGCAGTGGGGTCCCCCAGGCTCAATCCTCGGGCCCACACTGTTCAATATCTTTATCAGCGACTTGGACGAGGGGGTGAGAAACACCTTGTTCAAATTTGCAGATGACATTAAAATGTGGGGAGAAGTGGGCACGCTGGAGGAGAGGGACAGGCTGCAACTACTGAAAAGTATAAGGTACTGCACCTGGGGAGGAAGAACCAGTAGCATACCTACAGGCTGGGGAACTCCCTTCTAGTCAGCACAGAGGCAGAAAGGAACATGATGTCATTATTGAATCCAAAATGAACATGGGCTGCCAATGTGGGGGGACAGTCAGGAAGGCTAACTGCACCTTGTCATGCATCCACAGATGCACCATGAACAGGTACAAGGAGGTGATCCTCCCTCTCTATCCAACACTTGTCAGGCTGGAATTGGAGTACTGCATCCAGTTCTGGGTGCTGCACTTCAGGAGGGATGTGGACAGCATCGAGAGGGTCCAGAGGAGGGCCACTCACATGATTGGGGGCAGCAAGGCAGGCCCTACGAGTGGAGGCTACGGAACCTGAACCTGTTCAGCTTTCACAAGAGAAGGCTGAGAGGGGATCTGGTGGTCATCTACGAACTGACCAAGGGGGACCAGCAGGCTATGGGAGAGTCCCTGTTCCCCCCCGAGCACTACCGGGAGTAACAAGGAATAATGGCTATAATTTGACCAAGAGTAGATTCAGGCTAGATATCAGGAGGCACTACTTCACAGCCAGGGCAGCTAGGATCTGGAACCAACTTCCAAGGTGCTTGCTCCTACCCTGGGGTTCTTCAAAAGGAGGCTAGATAATCACCTTGCTGGGGTCGTTTGACCCCCCAGCATTCTTTCCTTCCCATGGCAGGGGGTCAGTCTTGATGATCTGCTCAGGTCCCTTCTGATCCTACCTACTGTGAAGATATGAAACTATCCTGAAAGCTGGCAGAAAAGGACAGTTTTCGTGCGATTTCCAAGTTGGTCTAATAAAATATATCATTTTGGAACTAAGAGACCTAGCTTTTTGTATGTCTTCTTGTCTCAGACCACCATGGCTACCAAGTACACCCCTGACACATTGAAGATGCTGAATTCTGGCTGATTTTGGATTTTAAACTTCACTGCAGAACAACAAAAAAGATTTTTTTACTTCCCTGCCTGCCATCTGACACCTCCAGGGAAGGAATTCTACCTGATCTACACATCAAAGAGATACTCAGCACAGCTCACAAAGTCCCTCTCATGGACCCAGAGGGACAGCCTTCAATATTCAGCTCCCTCAGTGCAAAAAATAAGTTTATTTCCTACCTATGTGGACTTTTTACCATCTTGTACCATCTATACTTTTTCCAGAGCCTGACAAAGGGACTTTGATTCCCGAAAGCTTGCAGAAAAGGACAATTTCCTTGCCACTTCCCAGTTGGCCTAATAAAAGGTATTATTTTGGAACCAAGAATTTTAGTTTTTTATATGACCTCTCCATACAAATCTTTTACATAGTTTGAGTGGTGGTTGGGAGGAGAGCTGGTAGATTCAACTGAGATGCATGTTAGTGCCATGTGGCAGCATATACATTCACTGCTATGGGGAGTTATTTTTATAGTTCCAAAAGTGTCAATGGTCATAAAATTTTCTGTTTGTCAATAATTAAACATAAGATATTTGGTGTAATCAACTTTCAATGCCATAAAAATCAAGGTTGCTACATAGATTATTAAACTGTTTCTCTGATCAATGCTTTATAGAAGTCTATGCAAAATATGAAAACAGTTTATATGGGAAATTTATTTTAAATTGCACCACAATGCACCCCACAAGATCTGGCAACATCAACACCAAAAGCAGTGGGGTGTGCAGACTACTGGGAACAGACCATATAGAAAGATTGGATTGGAGACGCAATGAAGAAGATTTTAAATTGTAAACAATATTGTTCACGTAAGTAGCGACATCTTGGCTGTGATCTGTTTGTTCATTTACTTAATTCTGTAAATGGAGGTCTCTTAGCGCCAATGTGATTGGCAATATGAAAAGAGCATATCATCAAAACCAAATAATGTTACTCATAAAAATGGTAAAATACTGATAAGTTCATTTCATCCTGGTCCTCAGCTATATTTTTCTGCTGTTTTAACTGCTGAGACAAATGAAAGTGCTGACAAACAAAGCCTCTGAATCATACAAGTCATTAGTGAAAGAATGTAAATTATGGATCAGTAAAATTAATAGTTATTATTACATGTCAAGGTTAGAGCATAACTTGCAGTGAGGTAAAAATACAAGGTTTAGTACATTCTTTCATTCAAATTTAAGTACAAATTGCCTTATTTTTATAAATATTTCCCTTAAGAAGTAATGGCATGACCAAGTAGAAATTCTAAATATCAAGGATAGAACATCTAACACATCCTTGGTATGGATATTCATATCCATAAAACATCCTTTGTAGTACTATTTAAAATATTTATTCTATGATATTGAAACTCTTTGTCTTGAATCAGTCTCATTAATAAATATTGAAATGCAACATTCCCAAGGAAATGTTTTGTAGCACAGGGGTCAAAAATAAATTTCACCACGTGTTTATATATGTTTATGTCAACAAAATCTTGCTTGTAGAAAATAAGAAGAGTTTTCTTGTAAAATTTAATGAGTGCATTTTGAACATAAAATTACCAATTAAGACTCAAGCTAGACACTTTGTCTACATTAAACATTACTTAAGGTCAGAATTGATTGAGAATACAATACCTTAGCTTTGTCCCTCATAGAGCCTTTGCCCAGGATAGACATTTTTGCACCCGTCTCTTCCTGCAACCTCTTCAAGGAGTTTCCTCGCGGTCCAAGCAATTTCCCAACAAAATTGAACTGGAAAGTGAATAAAGCATTCGTTTTAAACAAAAAAGTATGTGTGGTTTTTTGTTTTTTGGAAGTAAAACAACTCTAAGTTTGTTAATAGTAAATGAGAGGATAAAAGATTAGACTTTAGCCGATATACATTTCTAAGTTTTTTTTCTGTTTTCGTTCTGACCACTACCTACTGATTAGTAAACAGGCTGTGCACAGGGATCCATATATATCTGTTGCGGGGTTTAGGTCACCTCTGTTATAGGAGCAAAGTCAGGAGAAACATTCATGATTCCTTTTTTCCCTCCAGTGTTAGTTAGTAGGCAGAAAAAGGCTGGGCCTCTGTAATTATGGATAAGGTGAACTGATTTTCATTTTTCTTTTTCCCTGCCTCCCAGACAGCACTGCATGGATCTTTTACAAACTAGCAGAGTAGACCTTATCTTTTGAAAAAATAGAATTGGACTCAATCTGGACTGCTGAACACAGGCAGTGAGGTCAAATGCACTCAACCATGATGCAAGCCATATCATTCCACTATGCAATAAGGAGTAGCAACGTTCTAGAGATGAGAGGACTTTGACTTTTTTTTTTATAAAGACTGATACACCATTTCTAAATGAAAAATGGAAACTCATTTTTATGTGTGTAAAAGTAGAGATGTGCAAATGTTATGCTGTCATTTTGGAATTTATATCACATTTTCTTGGATATCACACTCCCAAATAAGTCATACACATTGTTTCGGTGAAGACAGAAAGAAGAAAACAGTTTTTTTCTCCAGATCTATGACTGCATAGAGCAGTCTAATTTTCAAATCAGTCATCCTTCCTTTCTTGCTCAGGCAGAAACTATTAGTTTTAACCCTTTCACAGCTGACTTAACAGTAGTTCTCGACTGCTTAGCGAAAAAACTGAAATGGTAGCTATTGTTACTAGACTCCATAGGCAGATTTAGAATTTTCAAACAAGCTAAGCTGCAAAGCTGGGACATGAAATCAGTTGGCTCCCTCAGTAGTGTTTGACCACAAATGTGACAATGGCCAGGACGGTTTTAAACTTTGGGTGGGGCATGAAATAAGGTGGGTGCAACTGCATCATTGCACCCTCCATGCCAGAACTGGTGCTCCTCAATTCTGTCCCTCCCTCCATGCAGATGCTGCAAGGAAGAGAAAGAAAAGCAGCAGTAGCCATCTTCCAACATCTCCATGCTTTTATTCTGGGCATAAAAATCAGTTGTGCTTAAGGCATTATCCTCAGTTTTGGAAGGCTATATTTTTTGGAAAATGGTGAATGTAGTATGTGAGTAAATATGGTATTATTGTTTTTTTTAATTTCTTATATTGGTTTCTGAGAGCATTCAATTGTTATTTTATTAAGAGGCTTTATGGTGCTCCCATTGAAAGCCAGCTTAGTACCATTAACATGTATAAGGTACTAACATAAAATAGCCATGACCCTTATATTCATGTATTCCTTTTGAAATGTCCTGCAAAGTAGATGTAGCCTGTGTTTCAACAAAGATTAAAACTACATGCAGAAAGAAATAATAACTATACACAACATTTCTTCTATATACATCATAGCTATCAGTATCATTTCCTCAACATATGCTGGTTTAACAGGGGGCTGCAGCAACCTGAGGCTCCACTCCCCTTCCCCTCTCATGCCAAAGAAAAGGGAGAGTTGATTAGAATCTCAGTGCTGCTTTGCAGACCCCATCTTCAAGAGATGCAGCTGCTTTTGGGGTGCTTCAAAGGGTATGTACACATTTAAATGGCTTTTGAAGCATTTAAAAAATGACATCTGTTTGAACCCTAAGCATATGATAAGGTACAGAATAAGCTACTTAAGATACCCATGAGTAAGGTCAACAGCCATTTAAGTTGTAATAATTGTACTGGTCCTTTGCCATTTCTTATTGATCTCACTCTTAAAGGACGTCCACCCAATCTAAACATGCTGATTAATTCATGCAGGAATGGCCTGTTCTAAGCTGTTCATACTTCCCTGAAACTCTTTATTTTGTTACTCAGAGCACCTTACCTCCATGGGCTGTGACGGCCAGAACCAAAGAAATTAATAAGCAATAAATATGTGCTTCTTAGAGGCATTTGGAATTTTTGTCTAATAGAAAGCTTGTATTTTTGTAACCTGCAAATGTAACTTGTAACTGTTTGTGGAACTGAGTAGGCCTCAAAGACAAAGCTATAGTTGTAAAATTAGCTGACCCAACAGTTTTTTCTTCCTCAGAATTTAACCTTGGTGATAATAAAAACTGGATTTAACCACTTGGCCTACCCAGCACATTCAAGGAAAGCACATCTCAAAAAAGCATAGTCAGAGAGATTTAAAGGGGTTGGATTTAGGCAAAGTAATGTTAATTTCAAACTTGAAGATGCTGCGTTATAATTTGCTTATTGGATAAACCCAAGTTTGGGTAGTAACTTTTTATAATAATTTTTAACACCTTTTAATCCCATAGGGTAATAGCTATAGGACAAGATTGTGAATGGCTCTAAAGCCAACAGATTAGCATAAGACTAGGTATAAAAAGCGCATGCATCAGGTGACCAGCAGGAAGGAGGGAACAGAACGGTCACTGCTGTTCCATGCCTGGACCCCAAACTCCCGGTGTGAGTGAGGAATGGATCCCGATCAAGGGATCTTCCCCAGTAATCCCTCTGACAGCGTTGATTGGGGATGCCTGACTTTGCTGGAATCACTTGGCTTGCACCTGGCATTGAGGGACTATTGTTAATTTGCCAACCCATGTCTGTCTATCTGTTGCTTTACACAGCCAGTGGCTGATACCCCTGCAGTGCCCAGCCAGCCTGCAACAGATTGATCTATTTATCTGTTGTTAGTATCTGTTAGTATCTATTGTTATTATTTACTATTAGCTCTTTAATACTGCATTTCTTGCTTAATGCATTTATCTTTCTGTTAACTGTTGTGTGTGTGTAAGCTATAATAAATTTGCCATTGCTTTACTCCCAACTCGATCCCGAACCAACAGCCCAGTGGCTAAATTGATATACTCACAGTGCCCAGCTGGTCTGTGACAATGGGCAACCTTAAAATTGATAGGACTTAGTCAGTGTCAGGATATTGGATTTTTTTGTTTATTATTATTCACTGAGG
This sequence comes from Alligator sinensis, assembly GCF_000455745.1. Lineage (NCBI taxonomy): Eukaryota > Metazoa > Chordata > Crocodylia > Alligatoridae > Alligator > Alligator sinensis. Next base: position 960,862 of record NW_005842084.1, on the reverse strand, counting down.
AAAAGTTAATGTCAGCTTCAGTGTAGCACTAACAGCAGCTGAGATGGCCCGAAGTATTAACAACCTGTGTTATGTAATTTTCTGATTTCTAAACACTATATGTAACTTGTGCTGTAATTCAGAAGACTATTAAATTACTTAATAGGACACAATTTATCATATCCTGTACTTTAAAGATTTTGGAGCAATTGATAATATTTAATATCACAAACATCTTTTAGGTAGGGAAATATTCTTGCCGCCTCTATAGCTGGAGAAACATGATTCGGACAAGTTTCACAGGTTTAGGTGGAAGAAGAATTTGTTCTCTCACTGAAGTCATACTTACATTGCATTTCCCCTCAGAGAACTACCACATAACAGCCACTTCTACACAAGATGCTGACCACGCAGTCGTTACTGTTCAGTCATTTAGTACTTGTATAAACAAGTGCTAAATGACTGCACAGTAGCCCAAGTTGCTGCGCAGTAGCACTGACAAATGTCTTTGTTGTGATGCTAGTGTGCAGTAGCCTAATACTACTTGCAGTAGCATCACGTCATAGTTTTTGCCACATGATGCTACTGTTCAGTAGTATTGAGCTACTGCACGGTCAGTGTGTTGTGAAGACACGGCCAACTTATAGGAAAACCACACTCTTCACTGAACAACTATCCAGTGTCCTCAGAGTATGCCCTCTGAACGTAACATGACTGGACAGTCAAACTGATTAGCAGCTTATTCGCTACCAAGGAGTGATAGAATGAATATATGCATATATTTTGACTTTTAACATTTTCCTTTATAACATTTTCATTTGTAGCTTGTTGTTCATTTGTTAGTGTATTTGTTGTTATACTAAAAAGATGAATTTGGATTTGTTTATTATTATTCACTGTGGAAAATTTGATGCCAAGTATTCCACATTAGGTGCTGCTCATTTTTTATATACGTGATGTGAATACAGAGTGGTTGTGCATTTGGTATTGTATAGCTCTTTCACTAGCAAACCACAATACTTCAACTTGAAAGCCTGATTCTCTTCTCATAAATCTTCTTCCACAGAGGAGAGGTAGTTAAACTGGCACTGCCATGGAATGGAATCTTGTATTAATTTACAGGGCCTTGATTTTGTAATCCACTATTTCTCTTGGTCAGAAATAATCCTAATTTTTGATGGCCTCAGGGACATACTACAAAACCCATCTATTTGGAAAGTCACTTTGTGAGGCTCAGATGAGGGTAAGGCATGTACGGCTTGAAGTATTTTAGCTAAAACCTTCTCAGTTTTATAGGTTGCCTTACTTGTGCAGAGGAAAGCTACTAGTTTTGTACAGCTGTTAGTCTTTGGGTTCCATGTTTTGTTGTGTGTGAAGGGTTCACTGATTTTTAATGACACAAACAAATAAATGCATAGACAACAATCCCAGGACAAAAGGAGGAAGGAATAGCAAGGACTGAACTCTAGATATTTTCAGGCTTCGAATGATGTCAACTCCATTTGCTGTGTAAATCAGCCACCCTAATCTTCACCCCAATCAGTGTATGCCTGGCTTCACCTATCAGTTTCACATGGGTCCCCAATTCCTTTTCCCTTCTCCCACTCCATGAATTGGGCTAATATGTGTCCAGTCCTATTGATCACATGTTTGTGCACATATATCAAATGTGTGTGCGTGCCAGGCTCTGCCAATTATTTGTGCACAAATCATTTTTCACTGATAGTGTAGATAATGGTCCCACACAGCCTCGAATGCAACTTTAAAAAAATAAAATATTGCTTTTACCCTAAAAGGATAAAGTATCCACTTCTCTGCCAAGTTCTGTGATGATAGACCACGTGTACAAAATATTGTTCAATAGTGTAATTAAGATCGCCAACATTCAGTTTAAATCCACATTCAGTGTCTTTGCATTTGAAACATAGAACCGGAGATCAAAGAGATAATATCTAGGAAATTCAAGGAATGTTAGAATTAATTGTGTGAAATTTCACACCAAATAGGCACATACATTTAATGAAAAAACAGGAAATTAGTTCCATTTGGAGCCCATGTGGGAACACAGAACACTTTTCTGAACAGAATACATTAGAATTGAATATAGTTCACTTCATCAGACCCTACCATCACATTAGGACATTATAGATCTGTAAGGAAAGATATAAAAGAAACTAGTACATGAATTAAACAGCTGTATGTAGCCTACACTGCACTACAGTATGAAAACACAATTTGTTGTTTTTCTATTGCATATTACAGGACAAATTCTGCAAATGGATCCAGCACAGCCAGCATTTCATGAACCATCATGTTGCAACATAAGGCTCAATCTCACAGCTCTATAAAATAAAGAGCTCCATCTGAGAGCAATGACAATTTTCACTGCTTCATAACTGTGCCAACAATTGTATAATGTATGATTTCTCACCATTAAAATCTAAACATATTAAAACAAAAGTTTTGAAATGAAATAATGTTGGTACAAAAATATCAAAACCATGCTTGTTGACACCTACACATTGTGATACCCAAATCATTTTGGAGTCATCCAAAATGGAGAGAGACAAGTGTACAATATCCTAGTACAATCAGTGGAGAGAGTTAGCTTCCTCCCAGAAGGCAGCTACGGTAAGCTACCCGGAAATGCTATACCAAAGTATGTATCTGTAGTCCCACTCCTTCTTGAAGTTTAGATGCCTGACTCAAAGCTGTCCATTAAGCACTTCTGTCAGCTCAGCATCCAGTGCCTAGCTGTGATGTGTCCAACTCACACCAAAAGAAACATTTAGTTCCTTCCAAATTGCAACACAAATGGCAGCTTTTACTTCTGAGCAGTTGATTTTGCTGGTGTTAGAACCACACAAATTTTGCAGAAGACCTTATAGGATTCTGAACCTAATGGGATTCAAATCCCATTCTCCTACAACCTAAAAGAGTGTTTTACATACTAGATGGGCTCTAGGGTTTAGGCTCAACTATCTTACATAATAGAGTGTCTTACATACTAGATCAGGGGTGGGCAAAATATGGCCTGTGGGCCAGTTCCAGCCCACCAGGCCATTCTATCCGGGCCGCAGGACCCCTAAAAAATGTAGTAAATTAATAGTTATTTGTTCCCGGCTTCCTGTCAAAGATGACAGGGGCCAGGCGCAGTAGAACCCAGGGGGAGCTGGCAGCAGAAGGTAGGAGCCCATCCCCCCCCCCATCCATTTGCATACTTCCTTCCCCTGCCCTGTGGTATGGGTGTGTGTATGCATGCACGGACAGGTGCAGAGTGTGTGTGTGTGTGTGTGTGTGTGTGTGTATGCACAGGCAGAGGCAGTGTGTATGTGTCTGCAGGCAGGGGCAGAGTGTGCATGTGTGTGGGGGCAGGGGCAGAGTGCATGTGAGTGTGTGCAGGCAGAGAGGGGCAGAGCGTGTGTGTGTGTTTATAGGGCAAGTCCCACATGCACACCCCACCATACACATGCACCCCCCTTTGCATTGCCATATACACAGACTCCCACACCCACACACCCTCACATACCCCAGCCAGCCTCTCCCTGTACACAGCCCCCTGCAAACCCCATACCCACTCACATCCCACATATTCACACACGCATCCACATGCTCCCTCACCCCATATACCTAAATACCCACATCCCCCGCCACAAACCTATTCCCAGCCCCTCACAATATACAAGAGGAAAAATTCATTTTAAGCTATTGTGTAATCACCTCTATGTGAACTGAACAAACACATGTAAATCAGGACAATTTTTTTTTTTAATCAAATTAATGAATGTTGTAGATGTTCACTTTTTAGAATATAATTTGGTATTCTTCTGGTTCCGAGATGGCAAAACCACTTGCTGAAAGGAGTATTTTTGGGGGTAAGGGGAGGGACTTTTGGTGGCAAAGGTCAGGGGGTAGGAGGCAGGACTTCTGGTCACAAGATGATGACCAGGGGATGAGACACCATGTGGCCCTTGATAGCTTATCAAAACTCAGCCAGCGGCCCTCTGCCCGAAATAATTGCCCGCCCTTGCTCTAGGGGTGACTATGACATCCCCTGGTGACCACACAACATTTGCCCTGCTCCAACTCTAGGATGCTCTCCCCTTCTCACTTATCTGCCACACTTGATGTATTTGTTTGATTGAAAGGGAGGCTGCCTAAGGGTTCTGGAGTATGCCCCAATTCTTCTGACCACCAGCAGGTTGCTTCTGGACCCTGCTGGTCTTGGTCCTGCCACCACCTGTATGGGCCCTCTTGGCCTGCCTGCACCCTAGGGCATCTGTAGGCTTATGGTACCTTCTAGACTGGGCCCATTATGCTGTACCTGGCTTCAGGGCTCCAGTTTCTGCCTTGATTACTTTGGTGCTGGGCCTTCTGGCCCTGACTCCACCCAGCTCTGGGCACTGAGCCTACTTTGGCTCCATCTGGGCCCCTGACCCTATTTGGCTTCTGCCCAAGCTAAGCTGCGATCTCTCTCTAGGCTTGCACCTGCTTTTGGTCTCAAGTCTACTCCATGTTCTAAGGCCCCAGCCTTTGGTAGGGCTCAAAACACCTGTGTGCCCTTAGGCACTATTGGGACTTCCATCCATTCCTAATATTCCCAACCCAAACTACTGGAATAAACTGCAAAAAAGGAATGAACCCACTGGCTGTAACACAAACTAAACCCATGTTGGTACAAACATTAATAGTAGCTTACTGCCTATGTGTAGCAAAGCTTCCCCTTACCTTGGGTAGTATCCTTTTGTAAGCCATCACCATCTTACTGGCAGGCCCCAGGGCAGCTCAGAGGTCAGCTAGGCATGACCTAGCTTCTTCCTACCAGGGGTACTTCTCTCTGAGACTTGCAGGGCCAGACAGCCCCTCTGGCTCTGATTCTGGGCTTATAAATTGCCTAAGTCTTGCCTCTTCTGGGCAGGTGATGCCCTCGCCACCTATAGGGGTTCCTCCTCAGAGCCTGATGGCTGGTTACCTTTGTCACAACCCAAGGGTGTGGTTTTTGTTTTTGTGTGTGCTTTGGCACCACTGAATTATTTTCCCGCCAATTCGTAGCTTTCTTTGCAGTGTGCATTTCTTCTTTGCAGCACAGAGATGCACGGTGCAAAGAGTTCCCGCCATTTGTATTATAATTCGAGCCCCATTACTGGCTTGCGTGAAATTATTCACACGTGGCGGCTAGTGATTGGCTTGCTAGCTGTATAAAAAGCTTGAGTGGTTTCCGCCCAAGTTGGAGGACTCCACGAACACCAGGAGGAGGAGACTTCACGCTGTGTGAAGATCTCTAAGCGCTGCAGAGCCTATTGGACCCAGCGCATTTCAAGCAGGCAACAGAGGTCTGATCAGCCTCTAGCCTCTCCCCATCACCGTTCGCAATCCTCGACGTATCCCTCTCCCTGAGCGCACAAGTTCCACGGAGCCTAGCAAACTTCGTGTGAGTCTATTTGTTTCGAGTACTTTCTTTGGTTGGCGCGACGGGCTCGCGGTTTAGAGCCTCCAGCCGGATGGGCTAGAAGAATGTAACTGTAGTCCGCCTCTCTTCTTTTCTATCCGTAACCTCAACTCAAGCAAGTTTTCCTGCCTGCACTGCGACCATCTTCAGTGTAAGTAAAATAATCTTAAATCAACCATTACGAGTCCGTGACTAATTCTAGCGTGTCACCTGTTCTCTCCAGCGTGCCCGGGCTGCTGGCCACAGCCTGCGCGGAGCGAAAAAGGGCCCGGATTGCTCCCAGCCTGCACAACCCTGGCAGCTTATGACCACTGCTCTACCACTATCCCTGATGTCCTACTGCCTAGCAGCTAGCTCTGCCATAGGCAGTCATAGCTTTTTGTCCTAGCTGCCTATTCCCTTGCAGACAACTGACCCTAAGCAGAGTTCCCCTGATTGGCTGCAGGGGAACACCTTTACTCTAATGAACAGCTAGTGGTCTGAGTGGGGGCTCAAGCCAAAGAAAAATATCTTTAGCATCCCAAAATTGAACCCGGCCCTTGTTGTTGCCAACCGGTGCCTGGCAAAACGGTTACAAATATAATACCTCCTTTTGCTATTTTATTGCCTTACCACTTTCCTGTGCTAAAAAGTGATTTCCAAGCAAATAATACTTTATTATTATATGTAATAATGTATAATAAATATATTTTATATACGAGTATATATAAATAATATATAATATTATATATGGGTGGCAGGGGCTCTAAGATATTTTACAAACCAAAGCTGTGGTCCCTAGAACTGGCAAAGTTGGATCCCCTATTGCAGCTGTGAAGTTTGGTGGGAGGGAAGGTGGAACTAAGGCTTGAGTGAACAGGGAATTGTCCAGGGGAAAACTTTAATCTATTCCTTGAGAAAAGCAGTGGAACAAGGGTCTCCCTGAGAGCAAGATTTATGACAACATGCTTCACTATCTTCAACAGCTCTTTGCAGATAAGCCCCCTTCTCAATCCAGGTCAGCTAATAATTGAAAAACACTCCCCTTCAGTTAAAAACCTCCAAAATCACTTACAGAACCAACACCATAACTGGATCTTATAGCTGCACTTCCAGAAATGTAATATATCTTATCCAGCACACTGAATGCCCTGATGGAAGATATATAGGAGAAACCAAGCAGAAACTGTATACCAGAATGAAAACACACTGAAAATCTGTGAAAGAAAAAGATACCCAATTACCTGTGAATGCACACTTCTCATAATACAACCACTCTCTCTCCAGTCTCTCAGTTCTAATCCTCAAAGGGAATTTACAAAACACCTTTCAAAGATGAGCCTACAAAATTCACTTAATAAATCTACTAGATACAAAATCATGGACTAAATATAGACATTGGACTTATGGCACATTATAACCTCCCTGCCTGCCATCTGATAACCTCAGAAAACCTCTCTACATTTTCCCTGCTACATCCTATCACCAGGTCAACATTCCCCCTTCCTCCCCACCAAACGACCTGTCTTACAACTATTGTCTCACATCCCCTCTAATCTTCTATACCATTCATTTGCATTTTCACAGACCCGTATTTTGCATATTGGCTTCTATTCCACCCAGGAGTGCACGCAAACACCAGCAGAAACACCCTTCTTCACACTGTATGCCTGAAGAAGGGTGTTTGTGCCTAAAGCTTGCAAAGAACAATTTTTGCAACTATTTAGTTAGTCTAATGAAAGAGATCACATTTACCCAAAGAACCTTTTCTGCCCATGTCCTTGGATGAACATAGCTACATCCAATCCTGCCCCCCGCCCCCCAAATCACCTGCACCATTTTAAATGCAGCCCTGTGTTCAGCTTGCTTAATAACTTTTCTCCAAATATCAAATTCACCCAAGGAACCTTGTCTGTCCTTTGATCAGGAAATAGGAAAGTCATTTAAACAATATCCCCCAATGAGGAAATCCTCTCTGAGTGGAGACCCAGCCAGATCTGGGATATACAGAAATGATCGCTGTGCTCTCCCTGCTTTAAAAATAATTTAAAGATAAGAGGTAATTTATGGACATAACCTGTTGATGGGATTTCAGGATTCCTGTTTACATAAAGAAGAGAATTAGCAAGCCTATTAAATCACATGCTGTTCTTCCCTCAACAGAGCACAGCCATTTGTGGCCCAGTATCTGTGCAATCAGTAGATCATAAATAAGAGACCCCCCCCCCTCCATTTCAGAGTTAAACTCTGTAGAATTCTGTTTTCAAAGGGAATGTTTACACATTGGTAAGGGGAAGCAAACAATGAATCTTTGTAGGGATGTTCTAGAGATCTTGTATACTGACAAAGATTGACATTTAGAGACTCTTGAAAGTACTTTACAAAAGTTCCATAGCCTAAGAAGAAAGTTGCTTTTTGTGACTGAGCAACTTTACATTGAGTTTATACTTTGACCTGGTTGTAGCTGGGGGGTGGGTGGGGAGATTCCAGCTAGAATCAAATACTCCAGAGAAAAGCTATTTGAAGACCTAGGGCTAAATTCATCTTTGCTACAATCCCATTAAGGCAACAGAAGTACTTCAGGGATAAATTAGGTCCAAGCAACAAAAGCAAGAACCATTACAGCTACTGTGTCTCTGAAAGATTTACCTAAGATATAAACATTTTTATTATACATTTTTTATCTTGAAAAATACTTAAGAGCACACATTACAGGGTGCTTGAAGAGGATGGTATAATATTTGCCTAGGTATTTACTAGCGTATTTCAAGCACCTAACCCTACAGTAAAAATACATTTTTGGCATAAGTCCAGGAAACAGATGGCCAGTGGCTCTAGACAAACATTTTCTGGAAACTAGGTCCATATGGATATAACAAAATATTCCCTCTGTTTCATTTAAGTAGTTTTCTGTCTGCATTTAGTAACAAGTTATGACATTTAAATAAAGGAATTTAAATGAGTCTTAACAGTAAAATAAATTTTCTGGGCAAAAAAAAAAATTGTTTGGTCTCCGATGTATATTTATTTAGGTGAATTTAAGGAAGGCTTTCCTGAGGAACATTCTACTAGCTCCTCCTCTAACACAAGTTTTAATATTAATATTTTTTATAATCTCCTAATCAGTCAGTAACCAATGCATTTATTCTTTGCATGATTCTGTTTTTAATTCTGAGGTGAAATAAGCCAAAAACTCAGTTAAAGTTTTGGATCTTTATTTTATTTATAATTAACACACATATCTCAATTCAACCACCCTGCTGTGTATGTAACTACAATTCTGTGTTTTTGAGGTCATAGGCATGAATGTTCTGGACTCTTATTTATATAAATAATCATGTTGTGAATACTGCCATTAAAATCAATAGGGTAAAACTCAAGGTAAGTGCAACAGAATCAAGCCTTATATACTTCCTGTTCAAAAGTTATAACATCTGTTTTTGTTGAGATGCAGAGATAAGCTTCTTGGATAGAGAATTTTCATTTACTTTCTCCTGTAATATTTCCATGCAACTCTGATGAAGCTCTGTTTCAATGATTTCATAGGCATTACATAGACATTAGGGCTGGAAGGGACCTCAGGAAATCATCGAGTCCAGCCCCCATACCTGATCATGTCATAACCCCTCCTTACTCAATGACTTTTGTTTCTTGAATTTGTGTCCAGCAAATTCAGCTAGCTAGTGTAGGAATTTGGGAGCATAAAAAAAAATCTCTACTTCATTGTTACCCATTAAGGTTGTATCCATACGAGCACAGACATTTGTTTCCCTGGGGACAAGAAGCAGCGGCACACCTTGTGCCACTGCTACTTGTCCTTAGGGAACTCCTGTGCTAAGTGTCTTCTGGCATGTGGCAGGTTACTCCAGGTGGGGCCCCAAGTGCCTTACCTGGGATCCTGGGGGCCTTAGGGAGCTGCAGCCATGGTGATCCTGTAGGTAGGAGCCTGGCCTGCAGCCAGAGCATGGCTCCAGCAGGGCAGGTTCCAGTTAGGGGCAGTGTATGCTGCTGCCACATGTGCCAGCCTGCTTTTTTTCCACACAGATTTTTTGACCCCTGTCAAAACTCCAACCCCTGTGCTGCGACGTAGCAGAATGGGGAAATGCCTGAATGTGTAGTGTGTGGTGCCATGGATGTGCTGGAGCACTGTATACCACACAGCTATGCTCACCTGGATGTGGCCTTAGGTATCAAATACTACTATTTTGACAATGTCCTAGTGATGTTAGCCAGTTGTTCCTTGATTTTAAATAAAGTACAGAGAATGTAATTCTGGCTGGCCCTATTATATGAGGGCCAAGAGGCAAACAGTTCCTTAACTATCACATTGCATATGCATGAAAATACCAGCTATATCTGAAAGTTCCCTATTGTAATCCTAGTTTTGATTTGCAGCAACTTTTGTGGATGAAAATTTCTAAACTTGGCCCCTTTCCCAATATAATTTTATCATCATTAGCATTATTACTTGAGCAGAGTCCCTTTATTACATTTATGAAAACTAAAAAAAAAAAAAAAAAATCCCCAGCATGTGGTCTTAATTGAATTAATCTCGTGTGGTTTAATATTGGAGGAGGTAGATGAATCTTGAAGTGCTGCAGTTTGAATAAGTCTAAGCATTCTAGGACAGAACTATGTTCATTATTAGGAAATTTAAAATGAGTAAAGTATTTTGCTATCGTGGACTTTTTAAAGTCTCAGTGGGTATGTCTACACCCACATCAGGCAGGTATCAAATTTATGCCCAATTAATTACTGCCCATAACACTGTGTGGACTGATTTGAGACTAACTTTAATCCCAAATCAGTCCACACACAGTATTAATGCACTTTAATGCCTGCACTTGTAAATGCCAGCCTATTCCTGCTTAATGGACAATAATTTACTGCACAGTACATTTAAGCCAGCATAAATGCATGTGTAGACATACCCAGTGGGCACATCCACACCAGACACTGACTGCGCAGTAGCAGAAAAATACTGTGCAGTATTTTGTCACAGAACAGACAGTGCTAATACACTACTGCACAGTATTATTAGGCTACTGTGCAGTAGTGTCACCTAAAAGTAACTCTGGTTACTTCACATTTGTTTAGTACATTTATTAGCAAGTACTAAATAAATGCACAGTAATGACTGCTCAGTAGCATCTTGTGTAGATGCATCCAGTGAAATCTACTTAAACTGCATGAAAGTTGGTTTGGTATTCTTAAAGTTCCTTAAATTTAAAGATAACACACATAACCAGTGTGGGACTATTTTAACTTGGATCAAGAAAAGATTAACTAACATATTTTAATCTCAGTCCTCCTGGCCAGTTGTTTTGCCATCTCTTCAAGCCATGTATTTAATATTTTGTGAGTGTTTTAGTAGTGATTTGCTTTGAAACAACCTAAAATCTTAGAATGGCTTACACTGTTTAAGATTATTTTGTTTATCTTATTCCAAACACTATTTAAGAAGGTTGTATACTTGTATATTATGTCTTAAAGAATTTTAAAATTATTTGATTTCAAGAATGATAAACTGTTAGTCTCTATTACCTCTTTCTCATCTGTATGACAGTACTGGATCATATTCAACCCAGGTGTAAGTGAGCATAATTCTTAGATAATCATGTGGACAGCACCTAATTCTGTAGGAATCACTGTATTGAGAAATACTGTGTGTTAATTTAATTAAATACTGCATTATGGTATACTGGATTTTTACTTACTGCAGCACTTAGGTTGCAGCTTGCATGTTCAAAGCACTGTACAAACATTAATTTTAATATTCATGATGTGCTCATAATCAAAGAAAATATTATTTTAATGTGATTGACACATGAAAACATACTGTAGCTCTAAAGAAATTATGCCAGTTTAGGAAAATTAATGACTTTTTTTAATGAATTCTTATATATAAATTAATTTTTTGTAGTATTTCCCTTAGTTCTTAATTACTGCGGGCATATACAAAGGTGCTTTTTCAGATCTCATTAGCTTCTTCAACTTTTTTCAATGTTTCTCATAATAAAATGGAGTTAAAGATTTTTCATGAAACCTTAACTGCTTTTTAATGTCAGATTTTAATGTCAAACATCAACGGCTAGATTTTCGTGAGTAGGTTTTGAGCATCTTGAACTAATATTACCTTTGCCTAATATCTGATGAGATCAAGGCCTGAAAGGCAAAACATAAAACTGTATATATTGCTGTTGCATTTTGGTCCCATTGTGACTTTGGTCCATAGGGTGTTTGGATAAGAGCATAGTGAGGTAATCTGCACTCACACTTCCTCTTTAAGAGACTACAACCAGCAGAAAGGGGAAACAATGTGGGTGAAAACAGCCACTCCCCTCCCTCTTATGCCAGCTGCAGAGCTGTGGCTTCATGAAGGTTTCCTCACTCACAACTCTACATTGCTGCCGCAATGCCTTGCATCCCATTTCTTTTGAGCACAGGTGTATTGTAGAGTTAACATCTCACGTAACATTAACATAATTGAATGCAAAAATCTTCATAGTAAGACTTACATCTTTTCAAGTGATAAAATATAATGTATAATATGTGAAGAATCAGTCATTATTTGAAAATGTGCCTATAAGGATTGTTGAGTACAAGTATTTCATATGATTCACAGAAGCAATCAACAATAGACACAAAAAACAAAATCATCAGCATATTGAAAGTCAGTAATGGAGGTATTAGTTATCCCATCCATGTGATACTGGATGCTACCTCCAAATGGATGTCTTTCAGGAATGAGATGTGGAATAGCTGTAATACAGATATAAAAGGTTGTTGGTGTAATCACACAGGCTTGCTTGACTTCAGTTATAATATTGAAGGGGTCCATTTCCATGCCATTGCTTAGGACAGTTGCTGTCATGTCATTGTGAGTAAGTTTCCCAATGCTAACAAATTTTGGTGGGAATCCAAATTGCACCAGGATCTTCAATAGGAACTCTCTGTTGACTGAATCAAAGGCCTTGGTTAAGTCAGTGAAGAACATGTAAATATCTCAGCACTTCTCCTGCTGCTGTCCAGCAACAAAAGTCATATTTATTGTATTTCTTAGTGGTCAGAGACCACACTAGAATCTCCTCAGCAAGGAAAGTGAGTCTGTTGAAGAGAATGAGGGTGAGGATCTTCCCAGCTATGGATAGGACTTCAAACCATGATAACTGCTGAAATCCAGACTCTCTGTTTTCTTGAATATCATAACAATTCTGGCATCTCTCAAGTCACTGGAAATTTGTTCATGTTTCTAAATATTCATAATAATGATGTGTAGTTGGTGAAGGAGAGATAAAGTTTTCCTTTGCCTTTCCCCTCCATTCCAGCACAACCCCATGCTTTGTTATTCTTTATCTGCTTAATGACTTTCAAGGACATTTATTAAATTAATGGATTTGTAAGGTAGTCATTCATGGGGTGTTGTGTAATGACTGATGTTATTGTCTTCAATATTAGAATCTTGTTTATGGAGCTCTTGAAAGTGCACTTTCCACCATGCACTGATGGTGGGCCTCTCTGTAAAGAGTGTTTTTCTATCCTTGGACCTCAGAGGGATGGTTGCTTCCATGCTAGGCCCATAGATAGCTTTGACTGAGCTGAAGAAACTGCACATATCCTGGTAGCTGGCAAACTTTTGAACCTCCCAACACTGGTTCTTTTGCTCTCAATTTTTTCTCTGAGTCAGGGCTTTAATGTGGTAATAAATTTCTTGATTCTGTTTGGAGTTGCTGGCATTCTGCTAATCTTTGAAGGCTCTCCTTTTCCTGTCAATGACAGCTTCACTTGTCGTACTGTTCTCATCAGTTCTGATGTTTCTTTGTGAAGAAGCTTAGAGATTTTTTCCGTGCCTTATGGATGCCTTTCTGAGGCTTTCCCAGCAATCAGTGGTGTCAAGATCAACTGTTTCTCATTGAGTCACTGCTCAATGACCACTTTTAGGAGGGTCTTTCAAGGACTCAACATTGAATCTTTTCCTTGGTTGCTTCTTTTGTTTACATTGTTTCGGGGCTATACTAATGGACATGATGGAATGTATCAAACAGTGATTCATCGCCTGATAGCTTTGCAGTGTTACCATCAGCAATGTCTTCAGAAAATCCTCCATATCAACTGAAACAACAGAAGAATGAATGCCAGCATTCTGGCTCAAGCAAACTCCACTAGCATTGAGGCCTTGTTTATACAGAACCATCTCAGTTGGTCAGGACACATCCTAAGGATACCTGATACTCATCTCCTCTGCTCCCAACTCATCAATGATCACTGCTATAGAGGTGGACAAAACAAAAGATTCAAGGACACCTTGAAGGCCAGTTTGAAGTATTAACATCAATACCTAGGAGACTAAAGCATTCAATCATTCCCAATAGTACTGCAATATATGACAAGGTATTGATCATTTCAAGCAAAGTCATCTCACTATGGAGGTGAATAAATGAG
>NW_005842084.1:891459-946982 GCF_000455745.1 Alligator sinensis | reverse complement strand
GGAAAGAGCTATAACCTGACATCATTAGAATCTACTCCTTCACGCCAGAACTATTTGTCATGTCTGCAGTCAAACATGCAGATTTCAGATTGGCCTCCTCAGTCATCTATGGACTCACTGATGACTTCCTTATTTACTGGAAAACTGTCATCCTCAAATCAAGTGACTGCCACCATCACTGATGATAAGGATTGTTATATTTCTATTGCTGATATTTCTCAATTTTTTTAATTTGAAAGGTGATTACTCCAAGGGAATATTGATTGCCATTTGGATTACCTACCCTATGAAACTACAAAAACAAAAATTGTTTTTTACTCCACATACCATTAACATCTGAGAATACATTGTATTTTGGGGCTGGTACTATACCTTTTAAAAATACCATAACTTTTCCAAGGGAAGGATGAGATGTAGTAGATAAAACAAAATTCTGAGTCAATATTTGGAAAGAATAAAAAAAGCATGTTATTTTATATTAAAGGCGAGTTGATGAACATCAGATTGGGTCAAAATGACTGTATAATCCATAAAATGAACAACAATTAATTGAACAGCAGTGCAGGGAACAGAAGCTTTGCCATTATACTAGCACTTGCATACAGAGGGGAAAAAAGGTGGAGAGTGGCTTGGTTGCTGTAGCCCTTATGACATAACAATTATGCTTCAGCATTTTTCATTTGCACATTTTCTTTCAGAGGACAGGATTTGGGGCTTACTGTATAAGAGGATTATAAAAATCAATATAAAGTTTACCTCTATAATGACATTACTGGATGCCTCACATTCATTTCTTAACAATCTAATATATGTAAATATTTCTTTTTCTTTTGATGACATTGATTTCAACAATTTCATATACTAAAAGCAAGTGTGATAGGGCTTGCAGACCTCAAATTAAAGACATCAGGTAGACAGCCCTGTTCAGTCAATTTGTCTCTTCATATACAGCGGTGCAAGATTTACCATTAACATTGGTTCCTTTCAAACAAGGCAGGCATAGAGGCTGGCTAGGCCCTTCCCCATTCTCTTCCCTAAAACAAGCCCAAGAGTGGAAAGAAGGGCAAAAAAGGACCAGATGGAAGAAGGGTTATCCTGAACGCCCCTGTCGCGGCGCACCTCGCTGCCCCGCTCCTAGAGAGGGGAAAACTGCCAGAGGAGAAGCTCTGGCAGTGCATAAGGAGCCCTAGTGGTGATTAGGGAGTACAGGTGTGGGTTGCCAGGGCAACTAATGAGAATCAGCTGCCTGTAGGAGGCAGGGCCTGGCCCTTATAAAGCCCAGGGCTGAAGCCAAGCTAGCAGTTTCCTGCTAGCAGCCAGAGGGGCAGGAGCTAGGATGTGAGTACTGCTTGAGTAGACTGAAGGGAAGTGGCTCTGGAGACTGCAATGATGTTGAGTTATAGCCAGGTGGCTTATGCTAAGTTATAGCCTAGGGGCTTGTTGTGCATTGTTGTTGTCATGTTGAAAGACTGGTGGTTTGGGTGAGGCTATAAGGGGTTGGAGGAGGCCTCATAGGGACCCCCAGAGGGGTGGGGGCTCCTAGCGCCTGGAAAGGCGCAGTATTCTCATAGGAGACCCACAGTAGTGTGGGGATCCAGGCGCCAGTCAGGGTGCAGCAGTGTGGGGTGCGGAGACCCTAGGCCCAGAAAGAGCCCGAGAGGGGCAATAGGTGAGAGGCCCAGGATGGGCATGATGATCCCGGTAACAGGCTAGCATGTGGGGATCCAGGCGCCAGTCAGGGTGCAGCAGTGTGGGGTGCGGAGACCCTAGGCCCAGAAAGAGCCCGAGAGGGGCAATAGGTGAGAGGCCCAGGATGGGCATGATGA
This sequence comes from Alligator sinensis, assembly GCF_000455745.1. Taxonomy (NCBI): domain Eukaryota; kingdom Metazoa; phylum Chordata; order Crocodylia; family Alligatoridae; genus Alligator; species Alligator sinensis. The sequence goes on along the minus strand of NW_005842084.1, from coordinate 945,156 downwards.
GCCCGGTAACAGGCTAGCACTGCAGAAAACCCAAGAGAAGGGCAGGGTGTTGCGGTGGACCCCAGGAAAAGGGGTTAGCAGCATGGTGTGCCCAAGAGAGCGAAAGGGTGCTGCGGTGGTCCCCAGGAAAAGGGGATAGCGGTACAGCGTCCAGGAGAAAGGGGAAGCAGCGCGGTGGGCCTGAAAGACCGGAGGTTCGATATAGAGTCCCAAAGCGGGCAAGGGTCCCTGAGTGGGACAACACTTTTAGAGGAGGCCCAGAAAGGGCACCAGGAGCCCTAAAGAGAGGGCAGGATTAGAGGAAGAAGATTAGAGGAAGAGCCCCAGCGAGGGGCAGTGTCGTAGACAAGAAGCCTGAGAGCGGGCTAGATTACAGAAGAGGCTCGGGAGAGCGGGCAGGTATTTTGACAGTCCAAAGTCCAGGACATCTGCGAGGCTTGGGGCGTGGTATCAGGGGTGGTAGGAGCCATGCATAGCCCATAAGGTTAGGGTGCCTGAGTAGCACCCATCGTACGGGGAGACCACAAGAGTCCGGGAAAACTGCGGGGACAGAGGTCCCGATACGCCGTGCCCAAGGTGGTATAAGGTAGCCTCCCAACATATACTGAACATCAAAGACGTGGTGGGCGAGAAGAAGAGGGTGCCCTTGGGCTGGCCTTGACACGGTGAGATGGACCTTAAGGAGATCACGGCCCTTCTGCAGGATCCCACTGTGACAGTCCCCCTCAAAAGAAGGGTTATACTTGAATGCCCCCCCCCCAAAAAAAAAATCACACACACACACTGATGCACCCCCCCCAAGCACTAGTCATTTTGGTAACCTCTAAAGAAAGCATGGCATGAAGCTTTCTTGTAGCCAAGTAGGGACTGTTAACATCATTCCCAGAGCTAGAGAAGGGCCAGTACTGAACAGGCACTAGATGGCCAGCCAAGATGGAAGGAGAAGGGCCTGGGCAACTTGTGGACTTTATAAAGGCTGTAGGCCCCCTTGGGGTGGGTGTGACAAAGGATGCCCTTTGGTGGGGACAGGGATGGGAAAAAGGGGCAAAGGGTGTTATCGAATTGCTTGTTGTTATTGTTTAAATTTGAATAATATAATTCTTTGGCAGGAAGGGGAGGATGAGCCTCCCCTCCAACCCCCCCTCCTCCACCACCCCATGAGAGAGGAAGATCTGGGTGTGGGAGGGATATTAGGAGAGAGGGGGAAATCCCTTCGGGTATGAAGCAGGGAATGGGTAAGGATGGGAGAGAATGTTGAAGAAAATAAAAATGTCTTCTTTTATGAAGTTAGGGAATGAGGGTTGGGAAGTGAGGTTGTGTTGGGCAGGGATCGATGTTCTCCTAGATGAGAGATAGGGGATTGGGAGTTGGTGGTGGGGTGGGCTTTTTATTTTGAATTTTAGGAGGAGTTTAGCTTGTTTGCTGTTTCATTTTCAGAGATCCTGGTTTGATTAAAAAATGCAAATTATCTGGTTAAAACCCCCAAATCCACATTTTTCCATGATTAAAGTAGTGTATTCAGTTGATACCTCTATATATAGCAGTCTTTTATTTTATCAATATATTTACAATTTTAAAGCAATTTGGAAGCTTACCAATGCCTCAATCACTATAATAAAATCAAATCTAAATATCTATAAATGTTGGTGTTTTTTTTATCATGGAAAATCAGAGCTACCCCTGCTCCCTTCACTCACCAGGACATGCGTCCAGTTGGGCTACTCCCTCTTAACTGCTTTTTGGCACTGAGCAGCTCTGATATTCTGGAGCCCTGCCCATGCCATTGCTCCTCACTCCCAACCCACAGCCCTCCAGCCCTGCTGGTGCCCCTCACTCCTGACCTATATCCCCCCAACCCTAGCTGCTGCCCCTCACTCTTCAACCACAGCCCTCTGGGCTCTGATGGTGCCTGTCATTTCCCAAACAACGGCCCCCCTCCACTAGTCCCCCTCACTTTCCACCCACATCCCCCAACCCCGCTAGCCCTGCCAGATGGGGTCCCCAGCTACCAGGGCTACCTGGGTCCACAGCTTCCTGCACCCTGCAGTGGCACCCAAACCCCAGCTGCTGCCCACAGGAGGAAGCAGTTGTTATTGCAGAGTCTAGCTCCCCCTTCCACATAGGCAGCACAGCCAGAGCAGAGCCCATTTGGGGTATGGATGTGGGCTGCCCTCTAAGGGTTCAGTGGCCACTATGGGCCCACAACCCAGTAAGCAGGACCTGGCATGGCACAACAGAGTAGGGCTGGGCAGGGAAACTTGTTGCTGCCACTGGGAACTCTGCACTGGCATGGTGAGGAGCAGTGAGTGCTGCCACCTTGTAGCAGTGAGTGGCACAACTCTGAACAGCCTCTCTCTGGCAGCACAGGTCTTACAGCAGCAGCACCGAGCTTCCCTGCCCCCCTCTTCCCTACTGCACCAGGTCCCATATGCTGGGGTGCAAAGGCCCCAGGAGGAGGGAAGCAGGGTGGGTAGCCAACAGCAGGTAGCCTATCCCTGCCCTATGCACAAATCTGGGGGGGGGGGGGACTTGTCCCCCATATCCTCCCCAGGAGTGAGCATAGTGGCAGGGGGCCAGCCCCTTCCCATCCCCCAGATAAGCCACCTGTTGTTCCATTCCACTCCCTGCCTGGGCTCTGCAGCCATGCATTTGCACCCCAGACCCCAAGCTCCATGCACTGCCCCAGCTGGGCAGCATCCCTAGCCCTGCCCAATTCCCTACCCACCAGACTTACCTGCAGGTAGCTGCTCTCTAGGCTGCCTGGCAGCCATGTGCATGTGTACATGTGCACATGCACATGGTGCCCCCTGCTGAAAGTCATTCTCTTGCTTGCCTCCAGCTCCTTAAAATGATAACATCCATGGTTTTTTTTTCTTAAAAGGAGAAAATCTGGGTTTTACCACATTTTTCCATATTGAGCATAAAACCCAGAGCCCAGGCTTAATTTAAAACTTTATTCTATTTTGATAAGCACTTTCTCTGTTAGTGTCAACTCTCCTGAGCCTTTCTTGGGAGGCGTAGCAGAGAAATTGAATAAATAAATAAATAAATTTATACCATATTGCTGCTGTTTTCTCCTGTCCATTCTACCTGCTAGGACTCCACTCTGTCCAGGCACTAAACAAAGAAGCATGTAGAGAAGAAACAGAAAGACTCTGTGGCAGACTGCAGAGCAAATAGCAAATTAGTTTACTGAAACCAAGGGGGCCTACTACCACTGTTTATGATAATCTAGCTGGATTTGTGAGCGCCCACCTACTGTAGAAATGTTGCCAGAGGTAAGACACTTGGCAGGTCTAGAGATGCCATCCAGAACTAAAGTTATCAGGCCAAAATTTTCCCTGAATTATCCCATCTAACTTCTGTGAAGCTTTGGATTGGCTCCTGAGGCTTTGCCTTCAAAAGAAAATGAAACATAAGTTATGTTGGTATAAAACGTTTGCTGTTTTGTGGGTATACTTATATTAATTCCCTGAAGGAAAGAAATAAACAAACAGTATGTGTAGAATTTGTGTGTGTGTATCATTGCATCTATTCTTTGGGGTTAGGTCCATTTTGTGTATTGTGTCTTGGAGAGGTGACACGGAAGAACAGAGGAATAATCTTTATGAAAACTAGCAACTCCCTACCATGATATGATAAAAGCAAAATAATAAAGACTAATGCAATTTGGGAAGCACCCCTTGCTGATAAGTTGCAGAAAATGCATACAGACATTCAATACACAAGACCCTTCCCCCATAGATAACATAATTTTGTAAGTGTTTAGGCCAGACAGTGACCCAACTCAGGTGGCCTACTGATATATAAATTAAATCCTTAAGGAACAAAGTCCTTATGAATAATCTGGAATATTATCACATGACAACAGAACCACAATGCACTCTGTTGACATTCATCACTTACTATGAGTAAAAACACTAATCATAAAATCATGACTCCAGCTCAAAGGAGCCTATAGTCCATGACTGTAGGGGCAGTCCCAGCCATGCAGGCCATTCACAAGTGGGACCCAGAGACCTCATAGCTGACAGGGCTCTGTGACAGGGCTCTGGGTCAGCTGTGCAACTCTGGGTCCTGGCTGCTCATGAGGCTGCATCTGGGACGAAGAGCTCATTGTAGGCCTAGGGTTTTCATGTACCCCTGAGCTCACAGAAGCTGTGATCCCCAGGGCTTGGGGGTTACACCCCTGGGCTGGGAGCCCCACCAGCTGACAGGGCTCCCAGCTGCAGGAGAGACCTGCTACACATGCAAATTAAATCTCAATAGCAAGCACCTATAAAAAGTTAGTACACATTTTTGAGGTCTAACTTTATAGCTGGTTAGAACTTTTTATGGCATGATAAGTACTTTGCATGTATAGCTGGTCTCAAGGTAATTGCACACTTAACTAGTTAATTGTGTGATGCCTGTAACGTATAGGGGGGGCCTCTGAGTGAAAAAAAAAGAAACCAAAACCACAGCCAACCAGGAAGAACCTTGTGCTCCAAAATGCCATCACCTGGAATGCACATAGATGAAAAAGACTAGTTTTATGAGGGAATAGTCAGCCAACTTCATCTCATGATTATATTCATGTTCTATGGACAGACTCCGAAGTACAGGATTATATAATGTGCTACAAACGGTATCATGACTCAGTTACTGCAACTTGAAGGCATGTTATTTTTTGGTGAGAGCATTTACAGAATTCTGATTCAGATTAGCAGTTTAAACTAGTACTCTAGTCACCTAAAATCCACCCTACATTTAAGCTACTTATTTCCACCAAGAACTTAATGTCCAAAAACCATTGTAAGTTTCAACATTTAGTGAGATGCTGCATGACTGTCAATGAGATGAAAGCCATGCCACAGTCAGTAATTACATGTCATAATCAGACATCACATCACACAATTTGAAACATGACACAAAATGGTGTATCCCTCTTACTTTAGGCATTAACAATTTCCACTCTTTTGCTTCTTATCAGACATAATGATCTTAAAAGGATACAATAGAAAATTATTTCCAACATGCACTTTGATTGTGGAGATCCAAGTGTGAATCTCTGAAGATATGATATATTTTGACCTTCTTTGGGAAATAAATCTCTAAGTGAATACTTTTGTTCATACATACACGTACTTTTTCCAGCCTATGACAGTAAATACATTAATGATATTCTTCAATTAAATCTGAGTTACCATCTCTGGAAAATGGATAACATTGCATTTACTACAGGCAGGCAAAAGTCTGTTCATTATGCAGTGAAGTCAAAGGGCATTGTATATTTCACCATGTGAATGAAGTACAATGAACCAAGGTTTTCCTCACATGCTTTTTTTAGACAGGCAGATAAATAATCAGGTTGTGCATCTAATACCACCCTTCTTTTGGTCAAGCTGTGACCATTTTGAGGATTATTAAACAAAGAAATAGAGAATGAATTAGTGATACTGTCCATTTTTTAAAATGTAAAATATCTTGCAGTCATATAGTTCAGTGCTTAGACTACTGCACAACCTCCAGACTCGCATTATTCCATTTTTAATGGTATAAACCACTGTATTCAAATTCAAGATTGGACTTTTCTTGTTTCTAATTTTTTGCTCAGAAATCCAAGGTAAAATGTGAAGAATTGATCTACAAAGTTATCAAATACTTTTTTTTTCTGTGATTTTCAGCTATAGTAATTTGCATAAACTCAGCAGCCTCCAAGGTCGTTAAGTTCTGCCCAACATTTAGAAATACAATCCAGAGCTGAATTGAAATGCATGCTGCATCACTGAAATTGCCCTTTCTATATAATAACACTAGTTATGTTTCATTACTACTTTCCCATTAAGAAGTATCAAGTATATTCTAGATGAAACTTGATTTCAATTTTACAGGGAGTGGGTTGAAGGTAGGTTGGGAAGGTTGTATAAGGTTGTGCATTTTTAACTATTTTATACACATCTTGTTATTTATCTTATTGTTATAAGATTCTGAGTCATAATCATAAGTTTTTATCTTCAGCTAGTTGCAAAAATCCCTTAGTGACCATTTTAGAAGGTAGTTACATGGTGATGAATAACTGATTATTTCCAATACAAAAGCAGCCTAATTTGTTCTTATATTATATTACTAGAGAAGGAAAAATGATCAATGGATACAAAAAGATAAGCAGTCCACAATTGTTTATATCGGGGGGTTACAAAAAGTCAGCAAGAAAAATGACAAAAAAGCACGTTAAATGTCACGATTGCTCTCAATTTGCATAATCTTAACTCACTGGATACTCCATTTTTTTTGAGGAAAATATTCCATTAAAGAAAAAAAATAAACAAATTTAATGCACTCAGTTTCTTCTTCTGTTCATGTAAAAGGTTTTAAAGTGCTCTGATGCAAAATGCCAAATGACATACTTCAAAGACAATCAATATTTTCTTCATTTGCTACTAAAAGGGAACATGCTGGTGTGTCATTGTTGCTAGATTTGCACGTAGATAAGTCTATTGTATTTTAAAATGATCTCCATCTCAGAAACCTTTACTGTAATATCTTATATCTCTATAAGCAGAACACAGCCCCAGCTGACCTACAAACTAAAGGTAATCAATGTTCCAGTGTCTCCTAGCAAAATTTAGTACACCATATCTGAAAACAAATACTGTAAATCAGAGACTAAGCAGCAACAATAATTTATTATGAACCATAAATATCTGTCCATTGTACATATAGTTCTCTATAACTCAGATTTTTTGAGGAAATAAAATATAACCCAGAAAAGAATGTTGTTGTTTCCCATTTTTAGAGCAGAGTCCATTTTCTCAGCTTTTTGTCTTATGCTGTATCATTATCAATTCTAACACAAAGGGCCAATTACTCAGAACTCCCAAATGCTTTTAAAGCAAGCGTGTTCAGCTAATCAGATCCATTTTCTTTTAGTTTTAACAGCAAACCTAATTCCATTATGTCTGAAAAACAATCACTCCTGGGTCAGTTTGGATGCAGAGCCCATTTCCAATCATGGATGACATTTGTCTATTTAACTGGACTTAAGTTTTTTAAAGTATCACAAATGTTTATAAACACACCTTTCTAGAGAATGGAAAAATCCTACACTTATCCATACACTTTATTTAACCACTCCAAGGCGTATACAATGAGGGAATGAGTTGGAGCTCACAAAGAACCATTAAATCATCCTGGCAACACAAATCCACTGCCAAGGGGAATGAACAGAAAAAACAGCAACATTCAAGAAAAGAGGTCTCCTTCCTTTATGACAGTCAAAAGATAAGTAAAAGGATTTACATCTCATTGAGCACACCTACATGTCCATCTGACTGTCCAGTAATTGCCAGTGCTGTTCAGTCGCAGCAGCACATGGGTCATTTCTGACTGTACCGCACAGTAGCAATGAGCTGCTCTACTGCATAGTAACTCATTGCTGCTGCGCAGTAATGGCAGCATCATAGTTCATGCCTTCCAGTGCTACATTGTTATAATGATGAGCTACATTGCTTTAGCTCATTGCTACGGCAACGTAGCGTATCATGTAGATGCACCCAATATTGCATGATATGCTAAGTGAGGAAATGGAAGTCTTTCATAGGAGACTATATTGGTTGGGTTCTCAACTATAGGTGGCAGAGCTTGGGATAGAGAAGTTAAAAGAGGGATGTATATTCAAGAACCTTCGCAGTGGAAACCACAGCTCAGTCCCTAATTGGTGCTTCCTTATCCCAGTATAAAAAAACAATTCTCTTCTATGCCATGGGCACAAGATGTTTAAATGACAAATTACCCATAGAAAAAGAAAATCTTTGTGGAGCTCCATTCTGCCATATATCTAGCACACTGCTTATTTAAGAAGAGGGGCAATGCTATTGAGTTGGGGATAAATTGAGGTGAAGCTCTTTTTACAGAAATTCTTCAATAATTGCTCTGCTAGGGAAGTGATAATCAATCCCTGTTGTGGAGCTAAGCAGCCGGCTCTTCAGCAGCCCCAGAGCTCCAAACTCTAAGTTGTCATTACATTGCTAATTTTAATTTTACAAATAAATGTAGAGCCAAATAAAGATCATACTTATGCCTACATAAATCCAAAGTAATTCTATCAATTCTTAATTAACATATGACTTGATTCTGCATTCAGTGATATTTTCATTGATCCTTAATGAAAGTATTCAAAACAATATAACAGAAATCCACAATTTTTTTAATTGTAGGACATTTTAATACATTCCACAATATCATAAATGTAACAGTGAGAAAGGATCAAACTTTTGGTGCGCCAGGCTGAGAACAATAGATATAGGGTTTTTATTTATTATTTTTAATGACAGCGGGCCGTCATGAAGCTGGTCTCACGGTCAGCCTGCCCACCTGTCTAGGGCAGTCTGCCCTGTCTTTCCTGCCATGACTTGATGTATTAAACTTGATGGCAAATTGTGGGAGGCTGCCCATTAAGTCCCCTGATGCCTAAGGTATTATACATGGCTCTGACCTTTCCTATACCATGTCCCATGCCTTGCAGATGACATCCAAATTCAATACTAGGCCAAAGACCCACACTACCCCCTATAACTCCCCCAGTTCCTTTGCTGAGCCACACTTGGCCTCAGGCCCAAACTAAACCTTAGGTGTCCGGAGACTAACCTCGGCCTCTACATCCCCTTACTGGGGCCTCCATCTTATGCCCTCTCACTAGGGCCATCAACTGCTCCTTAAACTCTTTGGAGCTGGCCTGTGCACAGTCCTTCAGGCCACTTCTATGGTCCTACACTGCATGCCCCTGCGTAGCCCTTCAGGCCTGCCTATGCAAACTCTACTCTGCACTCACTCAGCATAGTCCTTCAGGTTGCCCATGTGCTCTCTACTCTATGCAGCCTACTTCTTTTGCTATGCCCCCTCACTGGGTCCACTTCTCCACCCCTCTCACTGGGCCACTTTCACGCCCTCACTGGGGCCTTGGGGTCTTACACCCCATGGGGCTCAGGTGTCTATAGATATGACTGGCCTCCTTCCTGTCCTTACTGCCAGGTTACCCAACAGGTTGTGGGGGCTAGGGGTATAAGGCACCCCATAGTCATCATTCACTGAGGAAACTGGTGTGGCATTTCCCGGGGACCACCCCACCACAGGCAGCCCCACCACATCATCCTACCCTAGCAGGGTATAGTTTTCAGTCATTCCCCAAGATCAGTAATCTTGTACCATTCCCAACATTTCCTGCTCAGTACCTCCAAGATGTTGTGAGCAGCAGCTCCAGCCAGCTGACGTTCTCCCTGCAGCTGCAGCCATCACACTACTGGCTCCCCTGATCAGGCCTGCTCTTATTGTTAGCAGCTGAGCCCTCTTCCCCAATCAGGCAGTCCCCTGCTGGCCATGGGACTCCTGATTAGGGATTGCAGTCTGAGCACTTAAAGTGGCAGGCACCAAAGGTGCTCTGCCACTATTTTAAAGAAAATAAATATTGAAAATGAAATGAAGGAAGAAACAAATGTTATGAAAAATAACATGTAAATGCTTAAATTAACTGTAATATTTCTCTTGAAATGTTGACTATCAAATCCAATGTTCACATTTTAGCCACAAGCATATTCAATAGAGACCATTAAGCCCTTACTGCAGCTTCCAGGTGGTGAGGGTTATAACAACTGACAAAGATATAGCAAGATATAAAGACATTTTTAAAGATATCTTGTATTTCCAGGATAACCAAATTCTTAGACCCTTCTAAGCTGCTCCAGTTTACTTTTCATAAACTACAGAAGGTAATAAAACATATGGAACTCAAATTTACCAAATAATATTTTCAGCAAAATAATGACCACCCTCTCACACATGTATACACCAAAAACAAGAACAAAGGGGAAAGATAGAAAAATATAAAAAGGGACAGCAAGCCAGCAACAATAAGGAAAAAAAAGCAACTTTAAATAGTAAAATTTGAGACAGAAAACTGCGTACAGTTGGCATGGGGAACATGGACCCCATTATAGGGGGTATTGCAACAAAATTCTTCTAAATACTCAAACACAGTTCAAATCAGCCTATCTATGTGTAGCCTATGTGTAGACAGCCTATGTGTAGACACATTAGTAGGAAGATACAATTTACTGAAGTATCCAAAATAAGATCTATCAGATTGAGGAATAGTCTGTCACAGGAAATGAGGGCATATCCCTAATTTGGGATATTTAAATGTTAGGCTGAACAAAGTATAGGTAACAGATTTTATGATCTTGCACTGGACAGGATGAGCTAGAAAATCTTTTTCAGCTTCAGTCCTAGACATCCTTTTTCAGTTTCCTTCTGTCCTAGAAAGATTTCACTTACATCTGCTGTTTAAATGAAGAATCTGCTTAAAATCAGATTGTTTCTAAATACTTGCAATATGTGTTAATCTGCAAATGCAGGGATAGATTATGGTTTCAGTTATATGCCTAGATATATCTCTAAAATACATGTCTGCAATTCTTGTGATGAACTATTGCTATTCCATCATAATTTGTAGCAAATGACCTCTTCTGTGTCTCAAGGGGCAAGCAGAAAGCTCCTGGAACTGTGCTATGAATGGGTCTTGTTGTGACTTGTGGTTCCTTAATAAAAGTAGTTACAACACAGAAAAATGTTCATGCAAATATTCTTGTAAAATGTATCCAAAATTTTAATAAAGTTTTAAAAAGTCTGATTGATCCACTCTCTGCTTAAGGGATCTAATTGACCTCTGGGATAGCCTTAATTAGATTTTTTATATTACTTAAGCACCCTGTGTCAACTGGAGTCTAGTAAATTGTGTACACAGATATTTATCTGTGGCATGGTTTACTAGCCAATCAGATACATGCTGCTTGATTGCTTTTGAAACTGAAGAACAAGATGTGCTTATTGTCTATACATTTAAATGGGTTTTATTTTAATAAGATTAGTGTCATAGTAAATGTCCTAAAGTTCTGTGAAATTCTTTCATTAAAACTATTATTTAGAATAATATAGTTATACTGTTTAACATCTTTTTTCATATAAAAATAGTTCTCTATTTTCTCTTCCTCATAACACCTACAAAACAGTATAAGTTACAAGTATACCCTTTATAAGAAAAAAGATAAGGGCTTATTCCTAATACTTGAGCACTTTTGAAAATCTTCAAATAGAAGGGAAAACAGCTTAAAGAAATGTATTTGAAGTGTTTTTGATGGAGGAGGGATTGTGGCTTGACCACCTTGCAACCCATACCACCACCATGTTTCAAAAATACATCAAAACAGGTACTGCCAGAGCTAGGATAAACTTGAGAAATTAAATCACAATACATTAGTGAACCAAGAGAGTATTTCATCATATAAATTTTGAAGGAGGTATACAGTCACACTAGAGGGAATGCATTACTGGACTTGGTGTTGGCTACGGGGGAGGACCTGGTAAGGGAGATGCAGATTAGTGGTCACCTTGGGGACAGTGACCACCATCAATCGAATTCACCATAGGGTGGGTAAGATAACTCATAGGGTGGAAGTGCTTGACTTTAGGAAGGCTAACTTCAGTGTGCTTAGGAGTCTAGTCAATGACGCACTACAGGATAAGAGTATTGGTAAGATGGGAGTCCAGAAAGGGTGGTCATTTCTAAACGAAATGATCCTTCAGGTGCAGAGACTATCCCAGTATGAGGAAAAAGGGGGAAAGGAGCCAAAAAATTTCCTTGACTAAACAGGGAAATCCAGGGTAGTCTATGGGCAAAAATGAAGGCATATCAGTGGTGGAAGCAGGGGGGCAGCTACCAAGGAAGAATATACCTACTTGGCCTGCACTTGCAGGGAGGCAGTTAGAAAAGCCAAAACAACTACAGAACGGAGGCTGGCAAAACAAATTAAAGACAACAAAAATTCTTTTTTTAGGTATGTAGGGAGTAAAAGGAAGGTGCAGAGCAGTATAGGACCCCTACTAAACAAGAAGGAGCAATTAGTGACAGATGGGGGGACAAGGCTGAGCTATTCAATGAGTTTTTGCCTCAGTGTTCTTGAGCAGGGGTCAAGATAAGTCTCCTAATGGGTTCTTAGATGAGCATAGAGAACACCAGCCCACCAACTGTCAACACTGACTTTGTGCAGTCACTTGGATGGACTGGATGTGTTCAAGTCAGCAGGTCCAGATGAGCTGCATCTGAGAATACTAAAGGAATTGGCTGGTGTCATAGCAGAAGCACTGGTATGGCTGTTTGAGTGCTTGTGGCACTTGGGTCAGATCCCGGAGGACTGTAAAAGGGCTGATGTGGTCCTTATTTTCAAGAAGGGGAGGAAGGAGGATCCGAGAAATTATAGGCCAGTCAGTCTCACCTCCATCCTTGGAAAGGTCTTTGAAAAGATTATGAAAGATCATTTTTGTGGTAGTTCAGCGGGAAAAATAATGCAGCAGGGAAACCAGCATGGATTCGTAGCAGGTAGATCATGCCTGAGCAATCTGGTCTTGTTTTATGACAGGGTCACAAAATGCTAAGACACAGGAGTAGAGGTGGATGTTCGTTTTCTTGGATTTTAGCAAAGCCTTCGATACAGTATCTCATCCCATTCTCATAAATAAATGAAGAGGCTGTGACATAGATTTTTACACAGTCCAGTAGGTGTCAAATTGGCTTAGCGGTTATACCCAGAGCATGGTAGTAGATGGTTTGGTATCGACCTGGAAGGATGTGGGTAGTGGGGTCCCACAGGGTTCGGTCCTTGGTTCTTCAATATCTTCATCAGTGACTTGGATGTGGGTATGAAGTGTATTCTGTCCATGTCTAAAGATGTTACTAAATTGTGGGGTGAAGTGCACACTCCGGAGGGTAGGGAACGATTGCAGGCAGACCTGGACAGACTAGAAAAGTGGGCTGTACACAATAGGATGCAGTACAACAAGGACAAGTACAGGGTGCTGCAGCTAGGGCACAAAAATATCCAGCACACCTACTGGCTGGGAAGTGACCCTCTCAGCAGCATAGAAGCAGAAAGGGATCTTGGAGTCATAGTGGACTCCAACATGAACACGAGTCGTCAGTGTAACGAAACCATCAGCAAGGCTAACCGCACTTTATCATGCATTGGCAGATGCATTACAAATAGAACCAAGGAGGTGATACTTCCTTTTTAGGTGGCATTGGTCAGACTGCAGTTGGAGTACTGCATCCAGTTTTGGGCGCCGTACTAAAAGAAGGATGTTGATAGATTTGAGAGGGTCCAGAGGAAGATCACTTGTATGGTTAAGGGGTTTCAGGAGAAGCCCCATGAGGGGGAAAAGGGCCTATGAGGTGAAACTGAGGGACCTGGACCTCTTCAGCCTCTGCAAGAGAAGGCTGAGAGGTGATTTTGTGGCCTCCTACAAAATCATTAGCGGGACACAGCAAGGAATTGGAGATGCTCTGTTCACCAGGGCACTTCTTGGGGTAACAATGGTCACAAACTGACAGAGAGATTTACGCTAGATATCAGGAAAAACTTCTTCATGGTAAGGGTGGCCCAAATTTGGAATGGGCTTCCAAAGGAGGTGATGCTCTCCCCTACCTTGGGGGTCTTTAGAGAAGGCTGGATAGGCAACTGGCTGGGGTCATCTAACCCCAGCAGTCTTTCCTGCCTAGGCATGGGGTTGGACTCAACGATCTGTTGAGGTCCCTTCTGACCTAGCATCTATAAATCTATGAAAAACAAAGGAACAAAGTAGACTATGTCATTAAAAACCTCTACTATACTAGAAGACTGGAAAATGTCCAATGTTATAGCCATTTCATAAAATATAAGCAAAGGGAAAATCCTGCAAATTTTAGGAACTGCTAAACTTCAGCACAATCTGGAAGAAGAGTGAAGAAATTAATGAATATCATTACACAGTACCTGACAAATATATCATAGGAAACAAACAGCATGAATTTGCAAAGCTAAATCTTGCTTAATTTCCTATTTAACCCATTCAAATTCATTAATAGAATCAAGAAAAGAATGGATAAAGTGGATAATTCATTTAAGTCTTTCTGAATATATTTGGTAAATCCTCTTTCCAGGATTCCTATTAAGGAAACTTGGTAACCACAAGGTGTAAGGTAATGTTTATTCTCATTGACCACAGCCAGGTCAAGAGCTAGAAAGAAAACAAACGAATGGCCATATAAATATGTACACAAGTCAACACTGAGGTAGTCAATGTAGATCCTGTGCTGTTTGAAATAGTTAGGCAAGAGGAATAATTTCCTTAATCCCATTAGTATTTTTACTTAGATAATCCTTGCATTTTCTTAAACACAGTAAGCAGAAATGTGTAATTTTAGCCTTCTCTGCCCCCTTTTAAAGGATGATACATGTTTCACTCTGTTCAGTATTTAAAAATGGCCACAGAGGTATGTTGTCCAGAATACCTCTGGGAGCTTCCACTTCTTTTATTATGATGGACTATTTCTTAAACATACAATCTAACACCATACTGGGAAGTAGCAGTGATGCAAAAGGTAACCTGCTTGAACAAAATTATTTTGGTGGTTCGAAACCTCAGGAAAATTTGGGGGAACTGCACACTAACATTAGCAATATATTACACTCAGAATCTACCAGTGCAGTGTGCATAGACAGTTTTAACCTGGCTAGCTTGAATGCCAAAATAAAAAAAGCCAGGACAGTACAGACTCTTCAGAATAGGGGCATAAAAACAGCAGTCACTGTGATGTTGGCCCAGCTGCCACCACATGCACCACCATTGTCCAGGCACACACGGGAAAATTAATCTGAATTATTTAATTTAAGTAGATAAATTAGGGTAAAGTTACACATTATACATAGACCATGTTAAATATGCGGGATGTTAAGTAATGTTAAATTTATAACCTGCTGGGAGCAGTCACACATAAAGGGTTAAAACTGTTCTTTGCCTGCATAACTCTGGCTTGCTACTAGAGGGCAGTTGAGCAGCACTGTGGCTAGGAGCTGGGATACCTCAGCACTATCCCTGCTCTGTGGGGGGGGGAGGGGAGGGGATATGGGAGTGGTATCTCCTGGGATACTGGAGGACTTCAAATTACTCTTTTTATCTCCATGGAGCAGAATGAAGTTACCCAACATAAACCAGGTAGCATGGCCCAGAGTTATCCATTACCTGAAATGTCTTAAATGAGATGTTCAGAGAGCACTTAGCATAAGTTAACAAGCTTTAACATGCAAATGCTTGTGTTTTAAGAGCCCTTAGTATGGTCTAAATGTCACATGTTACTTCATCCCTAAACTGAATGAATCCTTTGTTTGGACACCTTTATTACGAATTAAAGTGACTTTCATTCAATTTAATTTACTTACAAAATTCATCAATCTAAACCAAATTAAGTCCACTTTAATTCTGAATAACAGTATATCTATATGTCATTGTTTTATGTAGAGACCAGCTGTAAGTAAGGCAGCATGGGTAACAGAAACAGTTTAGCTGTGTTAGTGTGGTGTGCAATCAGGGCTAATTGACACTAAGAAGCACCCTGTGGAAAATTAATTTTCCTATCTTTTTCTCATGGTCAATAAGCCTAGGTGGATGGTTTGCTAATACAACTATACTGCTTCTGGTACGTGAGCTATCTCATTTAGTGGTGGAGAGGTTAGGGGGGTGGTTAGAGAGGCTCTGAGAGTCATTCTAATTAAAGTGCCCACACCATCACATGTATTCAGTGTCCTTCATTTCAAAAAGGTGGTGGGGGAGCTTTAACTAAACATTTTGAAATGTGGGGATGCTGAATACACATCACATGGAGGCTTCTGGAGCATGCTAATTAGCATGTTCCAGCAGACTTTCAGCTGCTTT
This sequence comes from Alligator sinensis, assembly GCF_000455745.1. Taxonomy (NCBI): domain Eukaryota; kingdom Metazoa; phylum Chordata; order Crocodylia; family Alligatoridae; genus Alligator; species Alligator sinensis. Next base: position 929,376 of record NW_005842084.1, on the reverse strand, counting down.
GATGCGTGCTAATTAGTACATGTTGGAACAGAGCTCCATCACAAGTATAGGTGCCCTTAGAGCTTGCTTGGCTATCTCTTCACAGCCCCATACTGTGCTACATAGTGTATATGCAGAGTTTTAAAGCAGTTTATCTATGTATTTTAAATTTACATGCTTAGTTAATTTGGATCCATTTTCTATTTACATTTCCTTCATGTGTAGATAAGCCATTAAAGAAGAGAAGTATGACACAGATTTTATTCCAGTATTGAAAGTTGTCATTAATATTTTACATTTTTTATATCATTCTGTTGTAAAGATCATTTTAAATCTTAAATAGTTTTTACAGAAAAAACATATGTGTTTCTGCTCTTAGCAACTATAGTTTTACCTGAACACTTTATTTTATATTTAAAACAACTTAATCATTGAGCTTGAGAAACTTTAACATAAAAGCACAAATATTTTAAGGACTTCTAATATTATTAATGTTATTTTTAAGAAGGATAAGTTATTTTAGTAAACAGTCTTAATGGAACAGTTTGTGGATTTACATCTATGATATTTTAAGCTTATCAAAATATGCCTTATATATTTCAAATAGAGCATATCCTTTGCAATGCCTCATTAATTGTATTCCAACCATTATAGAAACATACATTTTATGAAAAATCAAATTATTATAAATATTTGCTTTCTTTTCTAATAAAGGTAGGTGGTTCACTAAATTATAAAGAACTTGTTTTCTTTAATGAAGGAGAAAAAAAGAAAAAGATGCACTACTGGGTGCATCTACACATGAAATTAATACAATGCAATAAACTTCAGAGCAGTTTGAGCTTGAGTCAGCTGCTCCTGGGGGCAGCGTCTACAATTGCACCCAGGACAGCAGCAGTTTGAGCCAGAAAGTAGCATCCCTGGGCTGGCAGCAGGCCTTGGGTGGCAGAGGGGCTGGCTGGAGCATGACAGTACTGAAGTGCGGAGCTGTGCAGCAAGCAGCCACTGCACTTTAGCACCCTCGTTCCTATAAGGGGAAAAGAGCCGGGTAAGAGGAGAGCCCCAGAAAACACAAAGGAGGAATACTTACCCCAGGTGCAGTGGGAAGCTTGGCCAGAACAGGAAACATGCTGCCTCATTTCCACAGTGTGTGCTTCCTGTGGACTGGTGGAAGGAATGCACGGGATGGGATTTCTTGCCCTGGAGGGAGGCAGCCAGAGGAGGACTGTGACCAGTACACTGATGCAATGCCAGAAGTCTTCCCTACCAACAGTTGCCCGTGGCTAGGAGCGGCAGAGGGAAGCGGATCCTCTAAGAAGAGTGGTTGGAGGACCGCTAACAAACTTCTGGACACATTGAGCCAAGAATCACTCAAAGGCAGCTGGGTGAGGATTAAAGTGGCGGAGTCACTGAGAAGCAGTCCGTGAGTTTCTAAAAGCACGGCCCTGCTACTTCTTTTATGTTCTTTCTCTCTTCTGTTCTTTTGGCGAATTGTTGTCCCCTCTCCCAGTGCTGGGTAAAGTGGCTAAAGGGAGAGCTCCCCACCTGGAAGGGGGTCCTGATCCTGAGGAGCCAAACCAGGGGAAGAACTCAGCAGACTGTTGTTGTTGTTTTTTTTCATTTTTGTTTGATGAGAGGAGTCATCCTTAAAGGGGCTGACCCAAATTGATTGATTCAGGAACCTGGGAGGCATTGACTTCATTGGTCTTTGATTCTTTATTTAGTTATTTGATCAAGATCCCTAAATGGACTGAGCCCAGCCAATTAACCCAGGAACAGAAGATGTCTTAAGTTCATTTCTTTTTATTACTTAATTGATTATCTATTGGGGTCATTAAGGGACTGACCCAGACTGATTAACCAAGGAACCTGGGAGGATTCAATTTAAGGTCATCGGCCTGGTGGACTTTAGATGCATTGAACTTAGTTGATTTAAAGTGGCTTCAGGGGGCCTATGTGAATGGATCTAAACTCCTAGGCATTAGTTTGGTCCACCAGCAGTTAGCTGCCAGGGGCATTGGGACAATTCAAGTTCCAGGCCCTGATCCAGGAAGTGGTTAAAGTGGGGTCTGAGGGAAGGCAGACCATCACAAAGAAAGCCCTCCATGGGACCCATCAAGATCCTCGACAACCCACATATCCAGCTCCCAATACTTAAAGAACATCAAGATATGACAGGTGAGCAAAAACATTGGAGATTGGGGGTGGCGTTACTGTCCGGTGCCCCAGTGGCTTATTCTGGTAAGATGTCAGGCAGGCGTGGGCCAGTCTTACAGTACCTATTCCCAACAATGCCCCAGCCAGCCCCTGTCACTGTCTACATGTGCATTTTGTTACACTTAATTACTCTGCAGTACAGTAATGTCCCCAACCGTACTATCCTATGACAGAGTTAATTAATTTACTGTGCCCTAATACTGGTGCTTGTGTAGACAGTGACACTTTACTTCAGAGCTAATTAGGCAAGTCTGAAGTAAAGAGCACATGTGGATTCACTCACTGAGTAGAAAGCAATGGCCACCACTAAATGAATATCAAGTGTTTATAAAATTGCCACAAAGAATTGGTCCAAACCTGACAATTGCTACTTTTGTTTTTCACTTATGTGCTAGAGATGTACCATTTATTTTCATTCTAGTCTATCAGTCCCTAGACCAAATGGAGCCAGAAGCTGAGCTGGTCAGAACTAAGAACGTATGTTTCATGCAAACTGCCAACATTTGAAAACATTTTTAACTCCAATTCAAAGCAAAAACAAGAGATTTTCAAACTTTCTATGAAATAGAATTTCTAAAATTAATCCGTTTGGAAAAGTTTTGTTCAGCAATTTCAAATTTTTGTTTCAGAATTTCAAAATGTGTTTCAAATTGGGTTTTTTTCCCCATTTTTTCTAATATGTGACTGGATAGTGGAATACCTGCTTCAAATGAATGGAAAAGGTGTCACTCGAATCATAAAACTCAAGGAAACTTCATAGGGACAGAAATCAATTAAGAAATTATAGTGTTAGTTATTCAGCTGTTTTATGATAAAATTTGGTTACTGTGTCTTTCTTGCAAGGTGCTGAATTCTCTAAAGGCTAACTGAAGTCAATGTATGTTGCAGATGCTCAGTGCCTTATAACCTACGGTTCCAAGTCTGCAGCTGTCCAGTTCAGTTATATTAGGAAGTTCATAATATAGGTTTCCCTCGCTTTATGCTATGCTTGCATTCCTGGAAAACAGTGCATGACTCCAATTTGCATAAAGGGAACCCACTTTACAATGTAATAAATAGGGATATATTCCAAGACCTCAACTGTACTGACTCCAAGACCCATTTCTACCACTTTTACAAGACAATTTTGGTACTCACCAACAGCAGACAGTACACACGAGAACAGGGTGGTGGTGAATATTTAGCTGAGAGGGTGGTGAAGGCTTCATTGATGGAACAGGGAGAGGGGTAGGAGATAAGCTAGCAGGATGCTTAGAAGCCATAAAGGGGATGGCAACTACAGAAAGACGTGTCGCAAACAATGAGCAAGAAGCACAGATCCACACAGGAGGCTATATATTGGCGTGCATCACTCCCACAATGCACCACACAAAGCAGCTGACTGTGGGCTTCTACCACACAAATTGCATAAAAGTGAATTTACCTTCCATATAATGATTTTTTAGTGTAAAAAGAGTCATTGCATAAGAGCAAATTTGCACATACAGAACCTGCATAACATGAGGGAAACCTGTATTATGAAGTTATCAAACAAGATTATTTCACTGAAATTTTCTACTTCCCTTATTTCTGAGTAGGAATGAGTTTCTTTGATATTTTTGTAGTACTCCTGAAGCATGCTTCAGAATGATGACACACAATACAAAGGCAAGATATATGAACAATAATTATTTTCTTATTGTCAATGATTAATTATTGTCTCAACATGTAATACAGTTTTACCCTGTAAAAACCCAGTTCCATACTATACAAAAACAGAAAACACCTATTCTTTCACCTGTGACTGATCTTCAGCTGGCCAATATGGAGATATTTCATATGAAATCTCAAAATCTGTGGGACTGTCTACTGTTTGTAGCCATTAGGACCCAGTAGCACTTTTTTAGTAAAGGGAAGGTTTCCCTTCTATCCAAAATGTTCCTGTTTCCTCAGCTCTGTAGTCTCTTGAATATGAGTCTGGTAGCTGTTGTTCAGCACATATGTGGTTGTATTTTAACTATGCTACATATTTACATGAGTAGGGTGTCCTTGAGATGTCTTATTGCCTCTTGAGAGTCATTACTGGAGAAGCCTGCTCCATGGTGTACACAAGGCTCCTGGGTCAGCAGGGCAGTGAAGCTCTGAACTTCAACTGTTGCCCATCTTCCAATGGGTCATCTGCTGAACAGAGCTTATCCAATTAAGAAAACAAGGCCCTCAGTTGGTAAAGTATTCTTGTGCTTTATGATGGGTGCTGTGTTACAATTTTAACTAACTACAAAACTAGAAAATAGTGGAGGGCAACAAAAATCATTAGAGGGCTGAGGAACATGTCTTCTGAGGAGAGGCTGAGGGAACTGAGCTTATTTAGAGAAGAGAAGAATGAGAAGGGATTTAATTGCAGCCTTCAACTACCTGAAGGGTGGTGACAAAGGTCATGGAGCTAAATTTGAGTCATTGTAGATGACAGAACAAGAAGCAATGGTCTCAAGTTTCAGCAAGGGAAGTTTAGGTTAGATCTTAGGAAAAACTCTCTCACCAGGAGGGTAGCTGTGATGGTGGTAGGTATTGTAGGGCTTGCTACCACTGCCCTGAGCTCGTCTGCCTACAGGTGACAACAGTGTGGACCTTGGCTCTGGTCACCTGGTCTGTCAGGAAGTTGGTCTTATGTTTTCTCTCCTGCCACGACTTTGATGAAGTATATTCCCAGGAAGCACTGCCCATGGTGATCCTGCCTGGTCTCAATCCCTGTTTCTTCTTTGAGGCTCCAACCCCCCCCTTTCCCCCAATCTAGCCTCTCCAGATGATTCTCACCAAATTCTTCTGCAGCCAGGTCACAGTGCTGCCTGTTGTTGTCTTGGCCTGTGTTCAAAATCAAAAGAAACAGCAAAAAACCCCAAAGAAAACCCCGGATGCTCTCAGCCTTCTTGTCAGGCTCTATATCCCCTTTACCTGGGATCAGGTTCTCAAGATCCCAATTGCAATGATCAAGATAAAATCCCTTAGTCCAGTCTTTGTTATGCACTGGCCTGCCCTGCACCCCTATGAACATTCACAGTCTCCTTGGGGTCTTCCCCATGTGCAGGACAGCTCTACCTGTGATTATAGTTTTCCCTCAGGCCCTCCTCTGGATCCTTTGTTGAAAACTGCACTTCGTAGATTATCACAGGCCTTGTGGACTCCCTCACTCCAGATCCTCAGCTGTAGCTCCACTCCAGAGATTACCACCAGCTGCATGTGTGCAGGCCTCCAACTGCCTCCTGCTCAGGGTCACTCCCGCAGTGTTCCTCAGGCACATTCTGCAGCTTTTGCCTTCCGAGATGCTCAGCCGCTCCTCTCTCCCTGAGGCCTGCAGGGAACTGAACCCTCTCTGCCCCTCTCCGGGGCCAGAAATACCTTTGGGCAGCCTCCTTCCTCCAATCCTGAGCAAGATGCTGTTCCGGCAGTGGGGTGGGTATTTTCATTCCCTTCCAGTCTCCAGCTGCAGCCCTGCCAGCCCTCCATGCTGCGAGTTTTGTCTCACTCCTTCACAGTAGCAAATCATTAGAACAGAGTACCTAGAAAGGTTGTGGAATCTCCATCCTTGAAGGTTTTTAAGACCTGGCTAGACAAAGCAATGGCTGTAATGATCTAGTTGTGGATGATCCCTTTGATCAGCAGATTGGACTAGATGACCTTGTGAGATGACCAACACTGATTTTCTATGATTCTATGAACTGGTGCAACAGTAGAGATAGAACATTTGAGAAACAATGACAAATATGTTCAGAGTATAATTAGGCTGACAAAGTGCTTCTTTATTAAAACCTGGGTCTACTGAAGTGCAATTGAGCAGAAAAAGGCTGAGAAGTGAGCAAAGTTTGCCATAAATTTGTGGCACACTGTTTAACACTACATTAACCTGACTCTATTCTCACTAGAGAACTAAGGTGCAAAAACTTCTGAGTTACTCCTACGTAAAATACTCCTTGTTTATTTATGGATACTTCAAAGCCAAGCAGAGGTGAAATACCTACAGATGGAGCATTTGTCATAACAACTGGTCTGATGTAATGCACCTACACCACATGGTCCACAGTTTTACTACAAAAGGAGATCCTGATAATTATATGTTTGCTATTAAAAAGGCTTGAAGTCAAATGTTGCCACTATGAACAAGAAGCAAAAGCTGGGGGGGAGGGGCACAGAGACTCCAGTGCAGCAGCCCATGTTTCAGTAGGGGGAACAGTGCATTGACTGGATGCCTAGGAGCCTGAAAGCTGCAAGTTAATCCCTTGAAAGTCACATGTGGCCTATGGGCTGGCAGTTGGACAACAATGACTTAGGAAGAACTTTACCTAACAATGAAACACAGTCCTCAGTTGTCATAGGCAAAACACAGATAAGCTGTCTTACATGACTGTTCAACTCTCCTTCAGAAAGCACCAGCTAAATGGATATTCCATTAGGGAACCAGGAAGCTTCAGTGCTTCATAATAAGCAAGGTAGGCAGATTGTTCAGAGCCAGAAGAATTAATACAAATATATTTAATTCAAAGTAAGATGAAGTCTAAACAGCCTTGAAAAACCTTCTTTTAGTTCTAAAACTTCTTGTAGCTTTTAAAACTTGTTGCAGCTCTAAGATACTGTACCTCTCTGCCCACCTCTTGGAATCAGCTGTTTGCAAAAGTCTTTAAAGAAAGAAGGAGCTAATTAATAATATTATTCAGACCTAAGCCTATAAGCAACATAGAGAAAGAGCTGCAAGTATGTTTAGGGAAAGCAGTTTTCTATTGTGAAATCTGCCTTGCTCCACTGACTGGAAGCCTGGAAGCCTGAGAGCAGAAATGTCCATAGCACTTTACACAATAAAATTAAACTGGCAAAAAGACAAACATGCCTCATTCTGCAGTAGCTATGAAAGTTTTCATACAGATCCTGTAGAGAGTTGTAGCTCAGCTGCTTTCCAAAGAGCTGCTTCTGTACACACAGAGATTTTTGTGAATGTGCAGATTTTAAGATTTATAATTATAATGGGTGTTAGGGCATATTTGGCTTTACTCAGATTGGTTTATTCAGCTAGGACACTGAAAACAAGAACAGAATTGTTTTTATTGAATGATGTCTGAAGTAACAATGCATTTATGCTGCTAAAAGTGCATTTCTAGGCCAACTTTTTAATCTTTTCTAATAAAAAAATTCTGATTCCCTTCACAAAGTCTTTGTATAGGAGACAAATGCTGAAAGAACTGAAAATGCTGAAGGAACATAATTATCTCTTAATCTGCAAAATGAAGACACTCAAGCATCTGAGAAGCAGCCACAATATTGTCTGTAGTTGGAGCGGTAGCCATAGCCTGTTGTACATCATTATATGGTTTCTTGTGCTCAGTGGAACTGTCTAGGCTATGCATCCTCTGATGAGCTCTTCTTACCTTCCTCAGGACTGCAGAAAGAGATGCCATGGAATCAAGCTGTGGTGAATACAGGGAAGTGAATACAGGGGACTGTGGAATTTCCTTCTGTAACCCTTTCTATGTGGGCTCTAGCCTTTCATCATCCAGCCTCTCTACAGCAGAAAGGCAGTCATGGTTTCTGACTTCTTTGTGCCCTCAGATACTGTTTCTGCTTCAACACTTTGTATTTTTGGACTATTACTATGTTATTTTGTCATACAATATCCTGAAAATCTCTTTAAAAGAGGGTTAAATCACCATTTAAAGTATGCAACAACATACAATAATGCCCTGATGAGGGCCATGTAAACATGCAGCCACACAACTTGCTCTACAAAACCACTCAACTGATCTACAAAACCAGTCCCCTAAAGTGTTTTAACACTTTTTTAGATTTTCATTCTATTTTGCAGAAAATGCAGCTGGTATTATGACAAGGTTTTTCCATTTGGTGCTTTGAAAGAAGCATATGAGTGTCAGATAAATGTGTCCATCAGAGTGTTACACTGTTGTTAGCTGTGCACAGATGATCAAAGGGATGAAAGAATACAAGAAGGCTCCACAGACCATTGTGCCCTAGCACAAACATTGTAATAGTAAATGAAAGAATAGCTCAAATGCTTGTCCTCTTAAGACATGGTGGGATCTAGGATAGGGAAGAAGGGGAACAAAAGGGCTATCATGTTCTCTAGTGTTTCCAGAGTCATTGTGCCTCTGTTAGTTAGGCCTCACTGGGGCAAGGCACGCTTTCAATGAAATCTCTTCAATGGCTTCTCTTGCATCTAACAAGCTGCTACAGCCTTTTCTTTGCTCTTCTTATGAATGACAATAACATCCATACCTTAGGGCCAGATACAGATATTACACTTTTACTGATAGAGAAGGATGTCAAATGCCCAAAAGCCTCCCTGGCTCACCAAGGACGTCCGGGAATGCCTGGTTGCCAAAAAGGCGGCATACACCCGGTGGAAGGGGGGGCTATCTCCAAAGAAGAGTATACGTCCACTGCTCAGGCCTGTAGGGGGGCTGTTAGGAAAGCTAAGGCGGACATAGAGCTAGGGCTAGCGTCCAAGATCAAAGATAATAAAAAGTCCTTTTTGAAATATATAGGGAGGATGAAGAAGGCACCGGGGAATGTGGGGCCCCTGCAAGATGCGCTGGGCAATCTGGTGGTTGCGCCAGAGGAGAAGGCAGACCTCTTTAACAAATTCTTCACCTCTGTTTTCTTCTGCAGGGACCGGGACTCCCCCACCGTGTTTCAAGACGGACTCGAGGGGAACGCCTCAAGACCTAAGGTTGAGGAGGACCGGGTTAGAGTGCTTCTAGAGGGGCTGGATGTGTTCAAGTAAGCGGGTCCAGATGCTCTCCACCCCAGGGTGTTGAGGGAGCTAGCAGGGGTTATTGCTGGGCCCTTGGCACAGCTTTATGAGTGCTCGTGGTGCTCAGGCCAGGTGCCAGATGATTGGAAGATAGCCAATGTGGTCCCCATCTTTAAAAAAGGGAGAAGGGAGGACCCGGGCAACTATAGGCCCATCAGTCTTACCTCAATCCTGGGGAAACTCCTTGAGAAGATCATCAAGGAGCACATCTGTGATGGGCTGGCATCGGGGATGATGCTCAAGGGCAACCAGCACGGTTTCATTAGGGGCAGGTCATGTCAGACCAACCTAATTGCCTTTTACATTCAGGTCACAAAAGCACTGGATGCAGGTGTCGCCGTGGATGCAGTCTTTCTAGACTTCAGTAAGGCCTTTGACACTGTGTCCCACCCCATCCTCATTAAAATTCTGTGTAGCATCGATGCCACAGTCGCCTAGTTTTTTAATGAGAATCAGAATTTTAAAAAGTTTTTAAAAGTTTTATAGGAAAAAGGATTATTTGGCCCCAAAAATTAAGTTGAGAGGCATCTTAAACTTCCTTGTCCAGAAAATTCAGTCATTCCTAAGTTAGATAAATCAACACTCTCTTCTCCATTAAATATCAGTACAATATCTCACACAATATAATACCACATACAATATAATATAAAAATGTCTGAATGATCCTTTTTTTTCTGTGTTATTGATTCAGTTTGAAAACATGCCAAAGGCATGGTATTGGCAAAGAAGAATTTAAGCTCCTTCAACTTGCTCTATAATATATTTCTTCCTTCACCATAACAATATTTTTTTCTTTGTATGAAAAGAGATAACATTCACTATTTTTGTAAAAGTGTGTTTTATTATGCTTTTAAATCAGCTAAAAAGTTCCACATACATTGAAGTGGGGATATACAAAGGGACAGGACACTTAACAAATATAAGGGAGCCTCTGACTGCTGGGTTTGAATACAATAATTACTCTGGACACTCTACTAGACCACTGGTTCTTAAACTTTCTAGACTTGAGGTATCCCTTGATAGACTTAAGGCACCCCTTGAAAAACTCCAGATCTAATTTTTTTTTACTAATTTTTTGACTACAGAAAGACAATAGAGCAATTCTTCTATTGAAAACAAGTCAACCTACCACAGTAGGTCAAAATGTTTTAAATGCTTCCTATTCAAAGTCTTTAGTTTTATATTGTGAATTATGTTGTTTGCATACCTAACAGTACTAATGTTGTCACCCCATGGCAAACTTCAAAGGATCTCAAGGTATCCCAGGGTAGCACAACAACCTGTTTGAGAATCACTGTACTAGAGTCAGAACCTGCAAATTTTCTAGCATCCGGAACCAATCAAGAATTGAGCCTCTCTCAAAGAAAGCTGAGATGAACTGGTAACTTCTTGCAAGTGTCTGGCACTTAGCCAATATTTATTGAGGCTGCAATGCAAGATGCATGTAATAGAGCTTTCTTTTACAAAGAGTTACTGGTTCTTTTCATAAAGGATTACCACACAACATCACTGGTGTGTGATAGACCTGTGTGGTCTGTAGTGGGGTAACTTGGGGAATGTAAAGTACTTCAAAACATAAGGGTGATATTACAATTCCTTACACATTCCTTATTACAATTCCACTACCAGTTGTGGGTTGCCAGGATTGGCCACTGCAGAGGGACCCTCTCCCCCAGTCAGCAGGATTGGGTGCAGGGGGACCCTCGCCCTGGCCTGCAGGATTGGCCATGGTTTCCTGCCCCCCAGCCTGCAGGATCAGCTGTGGGGGGGATCCCCTCTGGCCTGCAGGAACCCCCCCAGTTGCTGACTGTCCAGTCAGGGGGGACAAGTGCCCCTCCCAACTCAGGAGGCACCCATGAGACAAACTTTAATTCAGCATTAAATTGCATCTCTATTTTTATAATTATTTGACTGTCATATATGAGTAATTTCTATTGGTAAATATTCACACTGGGACAAAAGTGGAAAACAAGGAAAATTAAATTAAAGCAAAATAGTAAAAGACTTAATAAGAAACAAAATATTCACTGGATTCTGCATGGTTATTTTATAGAAAGGAGATTTGATTCTTTTGGGAACTTTTCACTGATATAATGAATATCTCCAAGACTTTTTAATACCATCTGAGTTTCAACCCACATATATTTTGGTGGTCAATCTCATACACTGGTGATTTTCAACTGTTCAATAATTTAAATCATTTCACAAAATGTATTTGATCTTTTCTTTCCCTCACAGATTTTAAATTCCAAACTACCATTGTGGATATTCATTTCCTATAGATTCCCCAATTAGGGTCTGTGATAATGTATCCTCATACAGTATTGGAGTCTTAGTAAGAAAAAAAAACAGTTTTTACTAATTACTTTATCCAGCCTTCAAGCAATACAAATATTTCATGAAATGGCTCTCACATGCTGTATAATTTATTTAAACAGCAAACAAAAACCAGCAAAACTCTCTACAGATTCTATTTTAAGTTAAAAAATGTATTTGGATTTGTTCATCAGCAAAGCACTCTAATACGATTTATACTATAAATTTTATAGTCAGATCAGATTTAGAGTCCAAATTTTTGCAGGTACTTGGCATGTCTAAATGTGCACTTTAATGCACAGTAGACTACTGTGACATTAAAATAATGCATGGTAAAATAATCTACTGCACTTTAAGAATCACTAAAAAAGCATGAAAATGTGCTACTACGCATTAGCACAGCCAAATGCACATTCATTTAGTACCTCACATTGGAGGTACTAAATTTAATGCACATTAGAAAAGGCTCATTAATGCATGCTGTAGACATGCCCACTGTGTCTATTATCTAGGGTCCATGAAATATTAATTACAGCAGGCCACCAGTTTCATGTAGCCACTGATATCACCTTTTTCCTTCCCATTGATCTAATGTTATTCTATTTATAACCTTATTTTCCTTTATGTAGAATACATTTTTCCAATAAGAAGTTAAGTTTGTTGTAAATGGTTTGCTTCTTCCTTGGAGACATTAATGTTATTAGTAGGTTTTAATAAGTCTAAGCCTTCAAACTCTGCTTAATAGCCCTGCTGCCATTTTGGAAGGTACTTTCTGTTTTAGAGTAGATTTCTATTTCCCTTTGTATGCCTAAATGGAAGCTTTCTAATTAAGTAGCATTTTTAGCACTTGAATGCAAGCTGTGATTCCAGTACCATAGCACTGTAGATGTGTAAGTACATACGCACTGTTCAGGCAGGTAGGTGTACCTAAATCGTGAAAACACAACTAGACAGAAACCTAAACCTAATGGCTGCTCTGGAAGGAGGGTCTGTCCATGTTTTACTTTGAATAGCTGAGTGGTTAGGGAATTTGCTTAGAAGGCAGAAGACCCAGGTTTTAGACATCTCCTCACCTAGGAGGGGCCTAAAGCTTCACGCTTCAGTCTTTTCAGCATGACTTAGGCAATACCTAGAGCTTCTCCTAGGGCTACCTTTGAAGCTGTCCCACTGGGCAGCCCAGTGAGACTGTTTGGTATGTGAAGCCAGGAAGAAATTGAGCTGGAGGGTATATGATTTAGAGGGATGGATTCTGCCCTAGAAAAGAAGGTGCCATGGATTCCAGCCTGAAATTTTGCTTCCACTGGACCAAAAACTTCTGCATGATTCTCTGTCCATTTTATTTTATAATTCTTCAAAAGAAAGAGCAGTTTCTCAGCTTCAAAAGTAGTGTCAGGGTAACACCAAACTGCTAGGAAGTCAGCAAAGCACAGATTCAAACCTCTCCTGTGTTAGGGAGGCTAGAATCTGTGCCACTTGCTTCTTAGGAAAGTACCCTAACTACTTAGGTTTGCGGCTAAAACATTGAACAGTCTTCCCCATCTCACCCCCTTTTTCCAAACTTACATACAAGTATGCATGCACATATCCAGTAATCCCTACACATACTTAGGTATCCACAGTGTAGGGGTAGAGCCAACTTCATTGCTAGAAAGCTGCCATTTAGGTGCACAAAGCAAAACAGAATGTAGTCCTTTATGTATCACTAGATGACAATAATCACAATCATAATTTTGAACTATTTGAGACATGGTTTAATTTATAATGTAAATCATTTTATAAATGTAAGAAATTTTATTAAGAAGGGTATAGATGGTCTATTTTTATAGCCAGTCAGCCCCCTCCTAGCCCCCCCCCGCCAAAGCAGCTATTCATTACTAGAAAGTGAAATACCACAGTCTTTTAATTGCATTTTACTGACTTTAATAAATGTTCATATATTTACTGACTGTTTTTGTAATCTGTATATTCAAATATGTGCCATGATTGTTGCAAAAGCATGCAGCAACAAGTACAGCCCTTTAGCATTCCTTCACACAATACTAGGCTTCAGATAATAGTAGGTTTCCCTGAGAATGATTTATAGTGTACTAGTAAACCTATCTCTTCTGGGGGAAAAGAAAAGATGTATTTATTCATTCACTGAAATATAGAAAAAGAAATAGCTGTATCCATGCAGTAGGAGCAGGTTTTCAGTTTAATAATGGTGGTACTACAGAACATTTAAGACAATTTTGACATTTCCATTATAAAGTCTTTTTTCTGGCAACAGTGAAATGGAGTTGCCTCAGCCAATCAGAGAATAGACATCATGTGAAACTACTGATGCATACATACATGCACACATAAGTATCCTTCATGTATACAAAACTCCTTGCACTAACTGACAGACAAGAGCTGATCTACCTGATCACAATATTCATTGTGTGCTATATCTTTAACTCCTACTGGTTGACAGCCATGATTAACCAGACACATCCAAAAAATCTGCATAATTACTGTACGGTCATTTCTCAATAATTGAACATCTATAATTCAATGTTCTACTCTGTTCAAACAGGTTTATAGTCGCATGGCATGTCTGCTTTTAAAAGGAAAATTTCAAATTTCACATGAAAAAATAAATTATACTAAAAAGAAAATACATTGCCTATAAAACTGCTAAGGAACAATTCATTGATAAAGATACACTAAACACATTTCAGCTTTCTTCCTGTCCATGCACCTTAGCAGCCAGACTCTTCCTCTTGCTCGTATATTTTCCCCTACTTCTATAGTTGAAGAAGACACTTATGCCCAAACAATCCCGCATAATGCGTTATGCTAGACTTCAGGCTGAACTCAGAGACCTCTTAGTCTTTAAATTCACTTGTACTACTGAAGTTAGGAAGGGGAAAGACCTCAGGGCATTGCTTGGAACTTTCTTTTCCTGCAGTAAGTTATTAGGGGAAAAATTAAGATGTTTGAATACCTCTGCCTGCAGGTGAAGCAGCTATGTACTGTTTTGTGAATATGAAGTACGTGGGAGGATCTGCAGGAGCGGAAACTGAGAGATCAGAGGTAAGAAATGTCTCCTCAGAACTACAAAGTTGTGGAAGAGCTGCTGGACAACAGTTACTGTAGCCCTAAGGCTATGGTAGTTCCAAAACATCCTACATCACTATTATGACAGGTCACTGAACTGTGACAGATGCAGTAGCTCTGCTCCTCACTCTTAGCTGTCACATCTTTCCTGAATGGTGATGACAAAAAAGATGCACTCAACTCACCATTCAGTGCCCAGCCTCCAATCTGTGCACTGAATAAAGCAGGAACCTGTGGAAAAAGACATTATGATCATGTAATTGAAGACTGTATCGTAACACATATACAAAAGGAGATGAAATTAAGATTTCATAAGGCTGTAGCATTCCTAACTTTGGAGTACTTGACTTTTGAACGTTAATATTCCTTTAATTTTTGTGTGTGTTGTGTAATTTCCTATATATTACAAAACAGAAATTCTATTATATAGACCAAGACTGGTCACCTATGTGAGCCATCATCAGGTCAGATTTTCTAGATCCATAGCACAGATCTCAGCTACTTGAATGAATGGAACAGCTGAAAGTAGTAGCAGGCTGTTTTACCAAACAGCATTGAGATTCAAGGATCTGGGTTTCACTGAAGGTTTTGCAAGCTCTGGAAGTCAGTGTATCTTAGTGGATGTGAATCTTTCTTTAGGGATGTATGAAATGGCTATGTTTTGTTTCAGTTTTGGATTTGGCTATTTCAGAGGACACTTATTTGTCTTGGTGTTTTGGATCCACTGTTCCATTTTGATTTCACCGAATCTGTTTCGGCGCTGATTTGGAGATTCAGATGGGCCAGGGAGAGGCAGGCACAGCTAGGCAGTTGAAGGTTCTCCTGCAGCTCCTCCAGCTGTGCCTGCCTCTCTCTGGGTGGGGGGAGTTGCGATAGAAGCCCCCATGGCTGCCATGATCGGTCCCACCCCCTGCCCAGCCCCAGCCTCCCGACACTTAGAAAAAAAAAAAGCCCCGCACTCACTGGAAGCAGCAGCAGTGATCAGGTCCTCTGAGGGCTTGTGGCAGAGCCCCACTGTGCAGCGCAAAAAAGTGGGGGGCCGTGGGGATTGTCCCACCCCTGCCTGGTAGCTGGCAGCTGCCCCATGGTGCAAGTGCAGTGCTGCGCACTCTCTGGGAGCTGGGTCTGCTGGGTCTGAGTGTTGCTGGGCTCCGGCTGACTTCTGGAGCCTCCCCAGCTTCCAGACAGTGCAGTGCCCTGCTGAGCCGTGCTGCACCAACTTGATGTGACAGCTGTGGTGCAGTGCCAAGGAGGGGGGCAATCCCCACTGCCTCCCACCACCCCATGCTGGATGGGGGGGGTTCTGCCATGAGCACCCAGAGGCCCCAATTGCCGCTGCTGCAGCTGGTGAGTGTGGGGTTGTTTTTTTTAAGTGCTGGGAGGCTGGGGTCGTCTGCCTCTGCCTCTGCCTCTGCCTCTGCCCCGGCAGGGGGAGCCAAGGGAGAAGCCCCCATGGCTGCCCTGCCTGGCCCCATCTCCCACCTGGCCCCAGCCTCTTGGCACTTTAAAAGGAGGGCTGTGGGGCTGTGCCAGACTCTTCCTGGGAGCATCTCCAAAACATTCTGAACCATCCGAAATATTTCCGAAACATTTCAGATAGTTTCGTTTCATTTCAGAGATGTTTTGGAGCCTTCTGTTTCATTTTGGATTCCGTGTTTGGGGTGACAAAACACCTCTGAAACAAAACGGCTGCTGAAATTTCATACAGCCCTACTTTCTATCCTTTTTCCATTCTGGTTATCTCTTTCTCCCTTTCAGTTTATCTACCTGTTATTTGCTCTTGTCCTACTGCTATGCCTTTATGTACCTTTGCTGTGGTTCCTGGCCTATTCTCCCCTCTGCTATTGAACCTTTTGGGTAGGGACAGACATTCAAAAAGCCTGAGCCTGAACTGATTGTGGGGAGGAGGAGGGAATCCCTGCTTGAGCAGGGAGTGTTGGGTGGGATGGGGAAGGGGAAGCCAGGCAAACACTGCTGTGCCTGCAGCCTCTGCCAGAGCTCCAGCTAGCTAGCAAAGTGGTGCAGCCAGCCCTGCTCTGGAACAGAGAGCCCAGACCAGGGATGCAAAGCACCTGGGATGCTGTGGGACTTTGGTTTATATTAAACCAGGACTCCTGCAATTTCCCCAGCACTGTTCCTTATCCCTCTACATTTGAATCAAACTCTTTCTTCATTCTGCCTTGTGCAGTCTGGATGCCAGAGATGGACACATTGAGAACAGAGAAGAAATGGTCTAGTATTCTGTTCAAGGGCCTTAGAGCACAAGGACCACTAGCTATCTAGAGGAATAGCTGCAAGGAGAATCTGGCTCAGTCTTGTAGTTTGTTTGCCAGTTTGACTTGCACATAGGAAAAGTGAGAAAAATAAGCATGTTCAATGCAGATGATACATTCAGAAACTAATACTGACCACTTTCTGTTCCACCTATTACATGCATGAATGGACTTTGGCACCTTAATGCAATTTTATTTCTGAGATCCTAAAAACTATTAAGACAAAACATTGTTGGTCCTCCTCCTCTTTACTGCTTTTCTATGACCCAGTCTTAATTGTAAAATGGCAGCTGTTACAACAGTATATGCATTAATGGATGTTGATGAATTTGAGTAGGGAGGAATAAAAATGCACTTAGGCACCTAAATCCACTTACACACCTAAAAGGTGGAATAGAATCTAGCCCTCCGTTTTTATCAAGCTCTACTGATTTTTTTAAAGGTTAATGATTTAGCCAAACATTAATACATTTTTATGATATGGGCTATAAAAAGCCCTTCTTCTTGTCTAATTTCACATCATTTCTTTAAATCAGGCAGCACTAGATGTTCACTAATAAATAGGCGTATACATTTTTGGAATGTTTTCAACATATTTCCTCAATATCATAAGGAAGAGTTGAAGCCTTTTAGCTGAAATGTTTGAAAAACAACAACAACAGAAATAGATGCACAAGTTTGAACTGAATGGTTAGATTATGGTAAAGGATATGCAATTAAAAACAGATCTTTTATTGGACCATATTAGGCAACCATTAACTATAAATGTTGGTATCAGCTTTGCTTATAAATTCCTGTTTTTCATAGTTTGTGCATTATCTCTAATAATTTGTCCACCTCTTTTTTGTGCAGATATGGTGAGATGGAAAAGTATGCAAGGGTTGACTATTTTTGTGTTATAATTTATTATATTTTACTGAAAGTAAAGCTACTCTTTTTAATAGTTGGAATAAATAACATATTACATGTCTGAACTTGTATCTGTATTTGTATTTGTAACTTGTATTTGTATCTGATTTAGCCCTTATCCTACAATCTGAAACACAGCAACAAACTCTTTATCTCATGTAAAGTCATATAAAATTCAGTAGACTTCTCCACAGGTGCAGATATATCCCACCATGGATCAGACTGCAGGGCTGGACCTTAGAACCTAAGGCCGGGTTGTAATAGGGTGCCCTCCAGGGGTGGCCATGATGCCCCCTTGGGCAGTCACCCCTTCTTTCACCTGCTCCGCCTTGATGTATCTATATTTATACAAGGGCGGCTGTCCCAGGGCTTCCCAGAGTTGGTTTCATTCTAATGACCACCAGGTCATTTTCTTAAGAACTGATTGCATGGCTCTGTCTGCCCCTATACCACACCCCATGTCTCACAGGTGTCATCACTCTGATTTTCTCTCTCTCTACTCTCAACCTCGCTCTGGGCTCTCAGACCCCTGCACCCCTGCTCCCCTGGCCCCACACTCAACCCCTCTCTGGGCTCTGGTCTTACTATCAGTCCCTCCCCAGGCTCCTGGATCCCCTTACTGGGCCCCCAGGGACCTCCTCCCCATAGTCTCTTCCCAAACCTCCAGACTGCTGTGGGCTGTTCTCTCTGTGTTGGAAGTCAGGAGTTACAGCCATCCTGTTTAGATGTTCCCTCATCTGCCTCTAGCACCTTACTGCCAACTTAGCTCAGGGCCTGGGCTTACATCTGGTCTAAGCTGAGCCCTCCTCCTGGGTCAGATGACTCCACAATCAGCCCTGGCCAGACCTTCAAGCTGCTTCTCAGGTATGGTCTTTAACTGCCTTCCTGCCACACTTGTGGCCTGCCTCAGCCACAGCTTGCCTGATCTTAAACTAGCAGTAGCTTCAAGCCTGCTGCTACACATGTACAGAAGTTACTCTTATTGCGCGGTCAGCATGTAGAAAGTGTTCTACAGCTGTAACCTGTACAGAAGGTCAGGACACACAGAGCACTGTAAAAATGGCAGATCCTACTCTAAAATTACTCTGGATAGGTGTGGTATCAGATTCCATCACTGTAGGTTAGAGAGCCATAATGAACAACTATACCATATCCCATAGCAACTAATGTTAGTTTGCATTCTGCCAACAACCCTTGGGGTCTTGTATAACCCCACTCACCCCACTTCCAGGGCAGCACTCTAGCCTCAGCCATAGCTTTTGTGGTCTACCTGAGTGCTCGGCCCGTCCCAGCCCCAGGCTCTCAGTGACCTGTGAGGAAGCCCGTTTCCACCCTGTGCCCCTCCCATCTTCATTGTTTCCTCCAGTCAGCTATGAGCCACTGTCTGGTATTATCACTCAGTGTATGGATTTCACCAACCTTATCTGGGCATTTATAAAGATTGAAGCTTTTGAGTAAGTGCTGTTTGCTATTTCCTGGTCATGCAGCCTGAGATGTTGGATCCAGGATGGTCAGCCAGAGACATGTGCATAGATAGTGCCAGCAAAATAGAACCAAATGGGACCCTTGATGTGATAGGGTTGGACTAGGCAGGATGACAGTTGCTTGCATCTGTGTTGCCACAGCACTTGAATGAGCCACCCAGACCCAGGAGTGTGCTGTGAAGGTACAAGGTCTCCAGATGGCCACCCAATGTTTGAGGGAGACCACCCGCATCGCTATTCTTGGAAGGAAAGGGCTGTGGTAGAGCATCAGAGCTCCACACAGAAACTCCCTGTTAGAAATGTAACTCTGGTTCCATTTCAGTAAATAACAAAACATATAACTATGAAGGTAGCAGCCTGAAGGCATCTTCTGTATTGCTTCCAAAAATTATGATATAATAGTCCTTGTACACCTACCAGTATATGAGAACTATTGATTGAATTACTATTATTGGATAATGATTAGATGAATCTTAGAAAAGTGTAAATTTCACTTATTAGGCAATGGCAATAAGGAACATTCATCAGGTTCTGTCTCAGTCTTCCAACAGATGTACACTAACACGTTTATGAACTGACAAAGGAAAACAATTAGATAATAAAACTAGTTTTATTGTAATAAACCTAAAGCCATTGACATAACCTTGGAAGCAAATATATAAATTAATCCAGTAACATGTGCAAAGTATTTGCTGGTCCTAATCTACTTTCAAAATGGCTGGTGGAATGATGGGTTATTGATATGTTTTCCAATTTCAAGATAGAGATACAATGTGTTATTACTATGTTTTCCAGTGTGGACTTAGAATATCCAATTTAGCTTTAATTGCAGAGAGATTAATTTAATATACATATTATAACATGTAGAAAAGATGCCTGCTTTTGTTACTGATATGCAACTTCCTCTGGGATTAGAGCTGCAATGGTTCTGCCTGCAGGCAGCTAACAGGTTGTTTCTAAAACTTTGAAGAGGTTTGTTTGGAAAAGTGAATTCCAGGAACAGGAAGAGTATGCTTCTAAACTGGGACCTGCATCTGACTGAGTATGAGTAGACCTGCTGATGAGCTGAAAACACATGGTTTTTCATAGCTTAAAATGGCTTTTCCTCACTGCTGAACTACCCTGAATCTGGGAGCAGCATCAGTATAAACTACAAGTGTGTGCGCTAACTTCAGTGGCGTCAGTAAGAAAGGTATTTGAATCAGATGCAGAGTGCAACCAAAAGGATTTAAAGTTTTTAGAGGTATAATTCTCAGTGATTTCAGTGGGATTTAGGTGTCCAAAAACATTTAAAATACTGGGTTTAACTCTTACCAGACAGTTAGTAGGCTAGATTTAGGTATTTACCAAAGTAAATATTGAAAGCATATAACAATGGCAGTTGGTATCTCCATTTTATAAAACAGTGGTTCTAAACCTTTTTAGACTCAAGACACCCCCAAGTAGACTTAAGGTATTCCCCAGAAAATGCCAGCTCTTAGTTTACACTCATTTGACTACAGAAAAATAATAGAGCAATTCTGTTAAAAAGAACTCTAAAAGACCACAATATGTCACAATGCTTTTGATACTATGGATTCCTATATGAAATCTCTGAGAGTAGTTTGTAAATTTGTAGGTGTTTGCACACCTAACAGTGCTTATATTATGCGGCACCCTGCAGCACCTTTAGAATAATCTTATGGCAATCCAGGGTGCCACAGCACCCCAGTTAAGAAACACTGATATAAGGTGAGCCAGTTGATCTGTAAGATGGCATGCACATATTTAATATCTTGATACAGGAAACGTTATTTGGACTGAGTAACAATACTGCATGCCTAATCACTTTCTACTGGCTAAGCTAATTACTGCTCAGTTTATATAAAATAAGCTCCTCTGACAATGCACATTGCTAGTGTGCTCAGGTATATCTCCTAAACTTTGCTGCCATATTGATTTTTTTTTCAATATATCGCTGTCCCAGAATATTGCCAGAAGGCTCTTAGGGAACTGAAATGTAACTGAAAAATAGTGTTGACTTTGCATTTACTGTAGCAAATATGTTTGAGAAAAACTAGCTACTCACAGAAGGCCTTCTAACTTGTTTGCTGCATTTATACTGGAGTAATTCTACATGAACAGTTCAAATATATGTAAATATCAGTGCTGTAATATCCCACAAGTCAGTGTCATCTTAGATTAGGGGCAGATTAGGAGCTACATGCAGTGAGTACCACCTGCAGAAATGAAAGCAGCAGAGGAGAAACTATTATCTGCAATTTCAATAGTTTTAAAATGTTTTCTTTATTTTCATATCAATAGATTGATCATTGTGTTGGAATGTCACAGCAGAGCTTTTAAGAGGTCATGCTAGAAGGCTTAAATTGAAAAAACTCACCTTGGACTCATAGAATCACAGAAAAATAGGACTGAAAGGGACCTCAGGAGGTCATTTCAGTCAACTCTCCTCTCAAGGCAAGATCATCCTATCCAAAGGTTCCTCTGCAAGTGTCTAAAACACTGCAGGCTGCTCCCAGGCAGCTGTAGTTTAATCAGGTACTTCAGAATCTAGGCTGAGGTATCAAAGGTGGCCAGATATGATGCTAACTAAGCCACTTCCCTGTGTTCCCTTGGCTATAGGAAACTATGCCCCATACCTATCCTGGCCTGATGGGTGGAAATGTGACTTTTTATCATTGTTCTCCGATTTTTCTCTTCTTTATATTTTTGTATGTAAATCTGATGCGGTGACATTTGTCTTACTATTATCCCCAAATGACGTGAAAATCAGTTTTATACACAGTCTAAAGAAATTTGAGTGTGAACGTTTAAGACTTACCTGTAGTATTTCTTTATAAGTAGACTCCTTTATATATTTTCTCCTTATCAGCAGCAGTGGGTTACCTACAGAGTTAACAGCAGGTAGCAGAAAATTGACAGGATGAAGAATGCACTCACTAACAGGGAATTTACATATCCCTAGCTCATGCATCACCACAGCTTACACAAGTTTTAATGACTCTTCTGAACTGACAAGATGATGATGCTCCCACTCTGTGGGACTAATCAGAACCAGTAAAATGCTTCAGTGACCAAAATTGGAATGAAACTTACATAAGTGGTTATCTTGCCTTAAAGACAAATGGGGATAGTGGGGCTTCATTTAGTTTCTCTCAATTACAATATCCATTGAAACAGAAATCCCACTTACAGGGAATGTAACAGAAAAGAAGAGAAACTAATGTAAGTGAAAAAGACACTGGAAGTTTATACCCAGTCACTCGGTATTGCATAGATCTATTCTGCCATTCTTGCATTTCTTATCCTTCATTAGCAAATCATGTACAGGATGTAATTTCCCATGAATGACAGACAATTTAGAGCAATGAACAATTTCTGAATAATTTGAATGCTACAGTAAATAATTTCTAAACCAGAGCATCAGTTTAGCATATTGGATATTGGAAGTTTAAATCTTGTAGAAAACTGGATACTGGAAGATTAAATCTTTTTTTTATTATTATTATTAAAGGGAATAACAAGTAGATTAAACTGACAGAGGTCCCTAGAAAGACAACATGGCATATGGTTTTCAAGGCTAGTGGCTGCTCTATGGAATAATCTATCCAAATGAAAACGGATTTTTTTCATCAGATCTAAAAAAAAAAACAGGAATGAAAAGCTACGACTAGGAATTCCACAGCTGCTCAGGAGTCAGGGAATTCATATTATATGTCCATAGTCACATTTTCCTTCTCCCTCTAAAGCAGCTCAGCTTAAAAAAGGCAGAGACCTTCATACATATGAAACCTCCTTAAGCTACCAAGCCAAATAGGTATTTTCTGGATTCAGTAGTGCCCCATGTAGAGTCAAATCCACTTAGGCACATCATGTGTAGACATCATGTAATAAATCCTGAAAGTGTGTCCCTCACACTATTTAAAACCATGAATGTATCCCAAGTGTTCATAAACCTGAAAGATCTGATTCATATAAGTACATATAATTATCTTCATATCCATCCCACAAATTCTCTCTTCCTCAAGTAATATAACATTCTTCTTTCCTAAGCATACTAATAAACTTATAACCAATAACCAAACTCATATAATTTATACATTGGTTCAAAGGCTTTTTTTCCTGCATAATGTCTTGTGAATGAAAAAATAGAAGCTGGTTTGTTTGTTTTTTGGTCACAAAGTATATCGTATAACTGACAAACAACAAAGTTTTATTTAATCATCATGAAATTATGTAGAAAAAGTACTAAATTCACATTAAGTACTAGAAAAATAGGCTGAAGTAAGCATCTCTGTAGTAATCTTTCTTTAGAAGAATGTTTTTATTTTCCAGTCTCACCCTCACCCCTATTTAAGTTATAATAGAACTGTGTTATTTTCTAAATTAGATCCAATTTTGATGCAGATTTCCCTAGGTAAAGTGTTCTAATTTACCCAGGTTTCAGAAAAACGGTTCTTAGTCAGCAACCATAGAAACTGTACTATAACAACAGAGAGGTCTAATTTCTTTTTCCTCCACGTGCGCATTTCAAAATCGGACAGTGATATGACTTATATACCACCATACAAATATACAGAGTAGGATAAACATTTTCATACATAAAATGAAGAGATGCAGCTAGAATATATTATTCCATAGTCTGAGAATTTTTTTAACTGCACTTTGAATGTTAAAGAGATTTGTATAAATACAGGCTCAGTATGTGGTTGTGATCTCTTCTAATGCAACATTACAAATAAAAAAAGGAAATACAAGAGATGAAATTTCCACTACAATATTAACTCATCTATCTTGAATACTACATTTTTATTTGTTTTTTATTTGTTTGTATGGCATAGATTTACCAATGCCAGCAGTAGCAGTTAAGTATCACATTTAAACAGAAGCATATTTTACATATTGTCATGAACCACAGAAGCAGGCAGGGCCGGCCTGTCCTATCCTGCAAAACCTGAGGCTGCAGGGGGCCCCACAGCTAAGGGCCACCAGCTGCATACCAACTCCCCCTCCCCTCACCACTGTCACTGCAGCCATCGGCTTCTCTGGCTGCTCACCACCCCCACCACCCCGCCAGCTGCTTCTTTGTGGCAGGGGGCCCTAAAACTATTACTTGCAGGGGGCTCCCAAAAATTGTGGGTTGGCCCTGGAAGCAGGACTAGTTTTAGTGGTATTTTTGTGGAGTGTCATACATAGATAGTTTCCTGAGTTAGATTTACTAATGTAGTGTTTAGTTTTTATGAAGCTGTGTTTAGTTTTAACATCTTTATGTTTGCATGAACCATAGTTTCAGGGCTATATTTTTTTTCCAAGTGCCAATTCAATTTCAAATTCAACTGAGCAAATCTCAATAACCATACCTTTAAGGACCCATAGGCCATAAGGCTACAACTGGGCCAGTGTCCTCCCTTCCAAACCAACAGGCCTAGGAGTTCAGATACTCCCCCCATATCCAGAAGGGCTTCCTATGTGCAAGTTCAGGCCCAAAGGCCTGAAGTTTAGATGACTCCAGTCCCACTTGATTGTAGCCAAATTTGCCATTTTATAAGGGCTGACTTGCAAAAGGCCATAAGGTGTTTGTTAGACTAAGTATTCCTCTCCAGACAATACTATTTACACATCCAAGGAGAAAACTGTGAGAATTTGCATTTGAGATGGTGATTAAGGGTGTTGAGGGGGGTGTGGTATATAAGTCATCTCAAGTAACAGTGGTTTACATTTCAAAGGGGGAAGTCATTAACAAGGTTGACACCTGGAAATAATTTAATCAGAGATTAAATGTCACATGCAGATTGATAATGTACCTTCAAACAAAATAACAGAGAATCTGTATTTCTTTAACTAATTGATAGCTGAAGATATTAAATTACTGGTCTATATATCTGAAAGGATGTACACATTTCCTAGATAAATTCAGATGAGTGGCGCCCTACCAAATTCAAAGCAGAAGTGGTGTGCATGGCAGCTTGTTTCATTTTGCAGATTCTCCCATGCCCCCGCCTCCCCAACTGATTGGTGGAAGGGCCCTGCTTGTGGCTCACTCCTGATCAGCAGGGATGTAAAAACTATAGTTTTAAACATAGCACCATTTTTGCTTCTAGCCTCTGATCAACCAAGGGGCCCTGGTGGCCCCACTGCTTGTTGCTGACCAGTGGGGAGGCAAAAACAATGCTGTTTTTAAAACCATGGTTTTTGCCTCCCTGCCAATTGAGAGAAAGCTACAAGCAGGGCCTCTCCACCAATCAGATTAAAGGAGCTGCAGTGCATAATACTACTGCTATTAATTACGTACGGCCCTACAGTTGAGAAATGACACCGGTACATATAAGGGGAGGAAGCTATCCCTAATAATTGAATAGAAGAAGGTAGACGGATGGATAAGGTGAAGGTACATAAGTCTTCCCTCAAGAGGCAAATGGTGGTCAATTCAGGGAAGCTGAACAGTGTACAAGATGGTTGCAGGAACTTTGTTTCTGGTTGGAGTCGGGGGTTGCATTCTAGTGGGAGTGCAGGATAAGATCATATCTAGCTCTTATGTTTATTTTCCATGTATTTTTGTGTCTCCCAATATATGGTTACTGTTTATGTGATTTCTCTTATTTATCTGGCAAGTTTTTTTACTAGTGAAAATGCAGGTTGGTCACTTCTGTGGGGAAGAAGACCCACATTTTACACAATCTGGATGAAGGTATGATTCTTTAAGATGGCAAAACCTCCTCTCTTAGAACTGGTTGTGCATGCACTGAGATGAACAGAGATTACGCCCACTGAACTCACAAATTAGTCCAGTGGCAATTCTCAGCCAAACAGCAGAGTAGGGGAGACAAGCTAGGAACTAAAGACACCCCTGAAGGGGAGAATACCTGCACTTAAGTCAAACAGATAAAGCAAGGAAGAGCATGGTATATAAATATAAAATATTTACATATTTGGCTCATTTATTGCATGCTGATGTATGATGATGTGCATAATCTTAAGGCCCCCCCTAAATACTTGTATAAAACACATTGTATGCCTAGATAGAGTGCTGATTAATACAACTGTTGACCAGTGTGTGTATAGGTTCTGTTCACATAAAGGCCCTGTTCAAAGCATTAACTAAAATAGGCCTCACTAGGGCCGTGACTGATATATGATTAGGTTATGTGGACTAATATAGGTTAATATGGGTTATGTAGGCTAATGGAGAAACTTGATTGATAAACTGGGACAAGGTGGTCCAGGACACCAAGATAAGGGTGGAATGTACAAGGATTAAAATGAACTGATAAAGATGTTAAGAACATACAGTGCCATTTACATGTGTACAGTGTAAATGACAGTTGTTTTGATCAGTGTATAAAAGAGGGGCTGCAAACCCTTAATACCTTCCATGAGGCCTAGGGGGCTCAATATGTGAGTTATTCCTATACCTTTACCATATACATTCACGGTTAATACTTGTAACCCATGGACTAGGTAAGTAAGTGCTTTGTACGTAATAAACCTAGCTGAACTTCTGTCACTGAACCAAGACTGTGCTAATTTTTTCTATAACATGGATGTCTTCAAGAGCACACATGCAGCCTGTAGCAGCAGCACGGAAAGCACTCTGACACAGTGTATACCTGTGGAGATGCTGGTGGTCTCAACTACTGATTTGATTAGGGTCACTCCACTGAGTTTGATGAGGTATGGGCACTTTGGATAATGGAGAAAGGTGGGCCACATAATTTTAAGAAACAAAGCGGGGAGGATAAGGACAGGAATAAAGAAAGCCATGACAGAGGTAGCTATATAACAAACTTGGAACAAAAGTACAAATGATAGAACGTTAGAGGTTATGGCTATTAGGCCTGTGAGAAGCAGCTAGTATTTGTTTGGGTTCAAATTTGGCCAACATTGGGGGACAGTGATTCAATTCAGTGATCACTTCCCCAAATCATTTTGGCCAAATCTAATTCAAAGATGAATTTCTGAATCAGCCCCATCTCCCTCCCCCCACCCCCACCTGGCAGCAGCCAGTGAATGGGGGCTTTCTTTTTTTCCTTTCTTTTTTTTTTTTAAGAGCCAGGAGCTGGGGCTGCAAGAGTGGGTGGGGGATGGGGGGTCATCACAGAGCCTCCACACAGCATGGGGCAGCGGGGGGACAGTGGGTATCGCCCCACACTTGGCAGCAGCTGGTAAGTTCTGGGCTTTTTTTAAAAAAAGCCAGGAGCTAGGGCCAGGCAGGGCAACCATTGATGGGGCTGGGAGAGTGAGTGGGAGATGGGGCCTCACCCCCCTCACCCCCGCCTGGCAGCAGTCAGTGAGTAGGGCCTTTTTTTAAACAGCCGGGAGCTGGGGTCAGGTGGGGCAGCCATGGGGTGGGGGAGGCTGGGAGAGTGAGCAGGGGTCAGGGGGAACTCAGGGGGGCTGGGGGAGCAGGCAGGGGATGGGGCCTGGTAGGAGTCCCCCCTAGTTCCCTTCCCACCTCCTCCTGCCCCCCTCCCCCACTCCCTACTTACTGGCACAGAGTTCAGGTCCAGCTCCCTGAGGCAGCCAGTGGGGACTGCTCAAATCTCTGAAGCTCTCCAAATCTTTTCTGAATCTATTCAGAGAGCTTCAAATCGATTCAGATGTTTTAATTGGTCTCCTGATTCAATTTGGAGTTGGAGATTCAGCTGCTGAATTGGGCCAAATCTCCTCCAAATTGAATCAGCACCGGAAGATTCACACAGCTCTAATGGCTATGACCACCAGATGGTTAAAGCAACATACTACTAAATCAGCAGAATGAGACATTAGGAAGAAAAAAAAATAGAGCTAATGCAAGTAACAGAACACTACAAAGCAAGCCCAAGTGACAGGGCAGCATAACAAATGCATAACATGGTACAGCAAGTACAGAAACAAAATAGGAACTGAGCAATGACAGCTAAAAATCTGCAAAAGAGAAAAGTGTTGCCCCCTACTAGGCCAGGCCAGACACAGGCATGGGTGAACTAGGTGGCCACGTGGGGCCCAGACAGAAAGAGGCCCCAAAAATGGTATTTTTTTCCCTGTTGTCTGATTATTATTATTATTATTTCTGGCAAAGGAGGACCTGATTCTAAAATTTTGCGCAGGGCCACCAGGTACAGTGCTGCTACTGGGACTCTTAATGAACAGCAGACTTCAGACACTTGCACAGTACCTGAGGCACAGGGCCAGAAATGAGAAAAGGTGACTCTGGAGAAGTTAAAAGATTCAGCAAAACCCACACTGAAACCTCAGGCAATAGCCATAAAAGTAGCTCCTTCAAGGGCTACAGTTGATTAAACACAGCCTCGTGAGGTGTGCAATTTTGAAAAATGGATGTAAAAAGTATAAGAAACAAATTAAAGCCACTGAGGAAAAAAAAAAAAAAAGCAACTGAAGATTGCACCTCTTTTAATGAGAAGATAGATGAGTTAAGGTGTTAGAATTTGGTCAGCAGTGGCAGCAGTTCCTCAATATGAGGAAGAAAGAAGAATTTGGTAATTAGTTAGGCATTAGAATCTAGTGCTAAGTGCAAAAAGTAAAGTTCCACTGGCCACAACACCATCTCCCACTGGCACATATATGAAAGGCCATTTAAATAGCTACAATACACACTTGAAGAAAATTATCCCTTGAAAGATTTTTCCCCCAAGCCTTTGTCCTGCCATTCAAACCACCAAAGCAACCACTCCAAATGTATAATTAAAGGCAAATTTTACTGATCAACAAATGGAAAATGGAATCAGACCCTGAAGAATAACAAATGCAAAATCTGCCAATCTGTGACTGAACACCACCCCAACACAACTATCAAAACCAAGGATCTTATTGTATCTATCCAATATGTGATATACTTCACCCAGTGCATACAATTTACACACAGAAGCTATAGATGAAACCAAATAACACTTTTTTCTTTCCAATAAAGGAAGAAAAGAGCCTACCACCAGTGAGATACCATTTTTCACAAAACAACCAATCCAAGTCTGAGCTTCAAGTTCTTGTTTTCAAAGGAAGTCAACACAATATCTTTAGACCATGAACTTGGTGTCATGAAGACATTTCATTTTGGGGGTTTTCTGTGTGGCATGCGTGGATATTTTATGATTCTGTAGATTGTGAAGGGCAATAAAAGCAAAGTCTATGTTTGGTGCGTGGGTTTTTGTGTCCTGTAAATTATGAATTCATGCTTCCAAGGGTCATAGATCTGTCCATGAGGGACTGTCATGCTACCACTCACCCCAAAGACCAGACCAAGATTGTTCCAAGATAGCTTCCTATATCAGCACCTCAGATCCTTTGCCCTTCTCCTGAGTTCTGAAGTTGCAGTGAGGGATCTTTGCTGGCCCCAAGTGGCCCTAACTTTTGGGTCATGAAACCTTGGGGGAAGGAGGGGTGGCTCCAATCCAGCCACCCCACCCTGTAGCATAGGTTGAGCAAAACCCAGATGGAACTTCCTCCTTCCCCTTCCCCCCTGCCATTCTAAAGACAGCACCGGGGGAAAAGCTGGGCTATATTAGCCCAGCTCTGCTCCCAGCATATGCTGACAGATGTTAATAAAGGCACTCTGCTTCAGAGCACCTTCATCCGTATCCTCATGCAATGTAATAAAGGTTCAGATTGTCATGCAATCAGGCACTTTTAAAGCACTCTGCAGCGATGCCCTTCTGTAAGGGCAAAGCTGTAGAGTACTTTCAAGGGGCTGATCACATGACAAATGTAACTTTTGTCTCTCCTGTGGGACAGTTTGACCATGTAGGTGTCAGACTTCTTTTAAAAATGTAAATAGATGATTTTCTGGTCAGATCCAGGCTTTTAGTCCCTATAGAGACCAATAAACAAACCAAGTCGAATGCTAATTGTCAACCATTGACTTCCATGTGCGACCACTCATGGGCAATTCAAGTTAATTATGGTCCTACTAACAACCTTACCTGAAATATAAAGATACATACAAATTACATTTTATCAAATACTAGACTGTGTATAGCTATGAGGATAGAACTGAACATAGCTTTGCACTAGCTGCAATTAGAGACCAAATACTCCAATAGTAAACCTGTAACAGGGGCTGAGAAGCGGCCCCTACTAGACCCCTGTCAGAGGCACTATGCCAGGGGACAATACACCCAGCAGGGCTCAGGTGAGAAATGCCTTCCCAGTCTGCCAGCCGTTAACCCAAGAGAAAAAACTTACTCAGCGGGGTCCAGGAAAACCATTCATGCTGAAGGAGGAGGTGGGGAACTCACCTAGAGAAGAATGAGTGAGCTGGGCTGCCCTGTTGCCCTGAGGAAGCTCTGGGGGAGGAAACTTGCCCAGCAGGGGCTGGACAGGCCACATTACTAGGCATGGCAGAGAAATGTCTGGCAGGCTCCAAACAGGCAACGCTTCCCCTGCACACTGAAAGGAGCTTCAGGGAAGGGAACAGGGACCACACACCTGGTCCAGGGACAACGTGCCCCAAGAGCCTGTGCTGATTGGTCCAGAAGAAGCCTGGGAAGTTTAAAGGGAGAATGCCAAGAGGAGCTCGATGTTCGGCATGGAGGAAGAAGGAGACACTGAAACAGGACCGGAAGCAGGACTCTACCACAGCCGAGACCCAGCAAGCCGAACCCTCATGGGACACCAGGGATATTGAGACCCTGAGTGAGGAACCAACCCGACCAACTGCCCAGATAAGTGAAGCCAGACAGAGGGGTACTTGCGGGTGGACCCATCAGATGGGGAGACAGGGACACTGGGAGGAAGAGTGCTTCTGTGAAAGACTGTTAAACCCTCAGGAGAGAGGGCAGGAGGAGAAATCGGAGGCAGTGAGCCTCAGAGGCTCCCAGACTACCCAGGAGAAGGAGGGACTCGCCTGGAGGAACTGAACAAAGAGCCACTAGGCACAAGCCAGCTACAGAGAGCAGAACTGGAACCCCAAACATGGGCTCAGAATTTTCTTTTGTGTGTGTGTTATTCAGTAATTCCAGGCTAGGGAAATATAGTAGGGGAAAGTCAGATCCCTTGTACACCTGAGTTCTAATGAATGGAAAGACAGAGAGTCAACACCTGAGACCCAGTGAGTCACCTAAGTATGAATGCCTGAGACTGGCAGGCAGAAACCTCATCTCCCCAGTATCCACTGATCCCAGAGAGAAGGAAGAATACTGAAAGCTGGGCTGAAACACATGAGCAGGGGAAACCTAACTACTGAACACATCCATCAAACTCCTGCGAGGCCCATAGCCAAACTGGGCTAGAGAGGAACTGAGAACCAGTGACTCACACTCCGTGTGAGCAGCGAAAGATGATTTGTCATCCAAGAGGAATGGGGCAGGGTGTAGGAGTGGTGAAGCCCTGTTGGAGACCAACCTTGTCAGTACAACCATTACCCCAGCTACCAGCCATACTGCCGAAGAATTGCTTAACATCAAAGACATCACAAGAGAGAGGGAGAGATGGAGAAAAGATTCCCATAATTCTGACATGACAAAGCCTGCCCACTCATAAAACCTACTTTAGGAGAATATCCACACATGTAATCAAAGCACATCAGAGCAACTTCCACACTTGTGCACAGGCATCCATAGGATGTTAGGGTTGGAAGGGACCTAACATGGGTATCTAGTCCAGCCCTGTGTTTAACACAGGATCATCCCTGAATAAAAGAACCCAGCCATGCTTTTGAAAATTTCTAGGGATGAAGATTCCACAACTTCCTTAGGTGGCCTGTTCCAATGCTTTACCACCCTCATAATTATAAAGTTCTTCCTAATCTGCAACCTAAATTTCTTCTGCTGCAGAATGATTCATAGAATCATAGAAGTAGGGTCGTAAGGGACCTTGTAGATCTTCAAGTTCGACCCCCTGCCTGGGCAGGAGGAAAACTGGGCTCAAGTGACCCCAGCCAGGTAGGCATCGAGCTGCTTCTTAAAGACCCCCAGGGTAGGAGCCAGCACCACTTCCCTTGGGAGTTGGTTCCAGATCCCAGCCACCCTAACTGTGAAGTAGTTCTTACAGATGTCTAATCTAAACCTACTCTCCAACAACTTGTGGCCATTATTCCTTGTTATCCCGGGGGGCTCTGGGGGAAGCAAGGTCTCCCCCAAACCCTTCTGGTCCCCCCTAGTGAGTTTATAGACGGTCACCAGGTCCCCCCTCAGCCTTCTCTTGTGAAGGCTGAACAGGTTCAGGTTCCATAGCCTCTCATTGTAGGGTCTGCCCTGCTGTCCCCGGATCATGTGGGTGGCCCTCCTCTGGACCCTCTCAATGGTGTCCACATCCCTCTTGAAGTGGCGTGCCCAGAACTGGATACAGTACTACAGCTTTGTCGCGTAGAGGGGGAGGATCACCTCCTTGGCCCTACTTGAGATGCACCTGTGGATGCACAATATATAAGTGTGCTGCTGGTTACTACTGCCCAAGTGCAGCACCCTGCACTTGTCCGTATTGAAACGCATCCTGTTTTTGTTAGCCCACCCTTGCAACCTATCCAGGTCTTTCTGCAGTCTTTCCCTCCCTATTAGCGTGCCCACCTCACCCCAAATTTTGGTCTCATCAGCAAATTTGAACAGGTTGCTTTTCACCCTGTTTTCCAAATCGCTGATAAAGAAATTGAACAGTGCAGGCCCAAGGACCGAGCCCTGGGGGACTCTGCTGCCCACTTCCCCCCAGGTCGAATATGACCCATCCACCACCACCACCCTCTGAGTACGACCCTTCAGCCAATTAGCAATCCATCTGACTGTGTAGGCATCGATGCCACGGTCGCCTAGTTTTTTAATGAGGATGGGGTGGTCGACAGTGTCAAAGGCCTTGCTGAAGTCCAGAAAGACTACATCCACGGCGACACCTGCATCCAATGCTTTTGTGACCTGATTGTAAAAGGCAATGAGGTTGTTTTGACATGACCTGTCCCTAACGAAACCATGCTCGTTGCCCTTGAGCATTATCTCTGATGCCGGCCTATCACAGATGTGCTCCTTGATGATCTTCTCATCTACTGCTCCTATCCTATGACCACAGTTAATATTCTAATCTCCATCTTCTCTATAATCACCCTTCAGGTATTTAAAGACTGTTATCAAATTCCCCCTTAGTCTTCTCTTCTGCAGACTAAATAACCCTAGCTCTTTCAGCCTTTCCATATAAGTTATGCTTCCCAGGCCCCTGAATATTTTTGTTGCTCTGTACTGTATTCTTCGTAATCTGTCCACATCCTTCTTGAAGTGTGAGGCCAAAACTAAACACAGTACTCTGGGTGAATCCTCACCAGTGCTGAACAGAGCAGAAGAATCACATCTCTTGATCTGCAAATAACATTCCTGATGATACGACCCAGTATGCTGTTGGCCTTTTCTGCAACAAGGGCACACTGCTGCACAAGTCACTGAAGGATTGGGGCCATGGCAATTGTTTAATTTCCTATGTTTGAATGAGTGAATGGTTAGGACTGAAGGCACAGGTATGTGGTGTACAGGTTCCGTGCTATCCGGAATCCGAGATTCCGGAATCTCGAAATAAAATATCTTTCACATATATAAAATGCCAATCCCTAAGGTGTATATCTATTATAAAGTTATAATAGTATAAAAGAAAGGTTAACATGTAGACAAATTTGGCGACAT
This sequence comes from Alligator sinensis, assembly GCF_000455745.1. Taxonomy (NCBI): domain Eukaryota; kingdom Metazoa; phylum Chordata; order Crocodylia; family Alligatoridae; genus Alligator; species Alligator sinensis. The sequence goes on along the minus strand of NW_005842084.1, from coordinate 895,736 downwards.
TAACTATAGCTATTACTACTTCCAAGAGAAGTGGTGCTGGCTTCTACCCTGGGGGTCTTTAAAAGGAGTCTGGATGAACACTTTGCTGGGGTCATTTGACCCCAGTACTCTTTCCTGCCATGGCAGGGGGTCAGACTTGATCTGCTCAGGTCCCTTTTGACCCTACCAACTATGAAACTATGAAACTACAAGATATAGCTACCACCTAATAATGCAGGTCCCTATATATGCATCTGGTCAGAAGACAGCAAAATACCAACTTTCCTGTGTTAAAATTACCAAATTATTTTAGTACTTTATAAAAATTGAAGTTTAATTTATAGACAAATTGTCAACAAAATGACATTTTAATGCTTAACTTTCATTTCTCATTTACACAGTTTATCTTGTAACGGAGTAAGAGGTAGAGTTTTGAATAATTCTGTGGTGACAAATCATTATGTAATGAAATGGATGAGGGACATTAGAAATTAGATATGGAAAAAACCTAGAACACAGTGTCCAAGTGGGGCAGCTCTTACCAAAGTCCACACACCTGTCTTTGGGCTAGATGCTTGCCTCAATTTTCTGTATTCAGTGAGTCTCTAGTGGTTATTACCTTATCCGGAACATTTCCTTTCTCTCTCTCTCTCTCTCTCTGCTTTCTCTACTAAGATAATCTTATCACTTTGGCCACCATGATGTCTTCATGGAACATTCTGCACTCCCACGCTCTTGCCTGCCACGATTTGTTGTTAAGAGAGAAAAGAAATACCTGGATGTGTGGCTTTTGATGTTGTAGGTCTTGATGGTTGGCTTAGTGTAGTGAGGGCTCCACCAACCCCTACACCCTCACCCGTTCCATCGGGTATTAATTCACAGTCCATATAGTCAGCGTCAGAGATGGCTAGATACTTCTTACGTCTCTGGCTCTGACAAATCAATCACCACCTTGATCCTGGTTATCTTCCACCAGGCTTAGAGCAAAACAAGGAACTGACCTGTATTTTACCAGTTTTTCTGGTCTATCATCTGGATAGCTGCATCTCACTATCCTGCTATATCTGGGAGGGGTCCTCTCCCACTTCAAAGAAAAGAGGGAAAAAAAAACCAAACTTTGACTTCTTCCTGCCCTTACAGTCCAGTCTTTACAGTGCCTGTTCTCAGACCTGCTATTACGGTCTTTACAGTACCTCCTTCCCTGCCTGTCTCTCTGGGCTGCCTTGTGGCAGTTTCAGTTTACCTGAGATCTGCTTGTTCAAGTTTTCTTCTTTGTCAGCTCCTTCAACAGAGCTGTCTCTCTGAAAAACCTTCCTGATCACTCCCTCTGTGCCTTCAGTCATCTCTGCTGCCTCTCTGACTGAGTCAGGAACTTCCAGTTCTGGGCCTCCCTCACTTGCCTGCTCCAGATCCCTTTTTATATTGGAGCTCATGTTTTCTCCACATCCCCACCAGAAACAACAGGAGAAGAAGGATCCCTGCATGGCTCTTTGCAGCCTCGGGGCAGGGGTGGATGCTTGCAACTCTGGTGAGTTAATATTTGCCCCCAGTGGGTCTTCTCTTTCCTTACAAACAGGCCCCATGTTATAATTTCATTAGCATAGGCAGACCTGCACACTTGAGTAGAGCATCACTGATACCTAGAGGATTCTGTAAGGGAAATGTCTGTTATGCAGCCAAATGAACCTGCTCTCTGAAAAGTTCAGGACAGCCCCACAATAGCATATAAATCAAATACTAAAATGATACATACAGCATAGGGGACAGGTTGGATCTGGCCCATGGAGCTGTTCTATCTGGCCCATGAAACCAGGCTTTTGTGGCATTTCAGCAGCAGGGCTACCGTGGCACTTCAGCAACAGGGTGTTTCATCCATGTGAGAGCCAGGAAGCTCTGGCCACTGCTGGGTAGCAGGCAGAAGTGGCAGCTGCTGAGTGGCTGGGTTGCAAAGGCTGGGCTACCCAGCACCTCAGCATCTGTAGCTAATGACACACAATGTAGCTAGTGTGATATCTGCCACCTTTGACTCCAAAGGCAAAATGATGAGAGATCCATTTTTACAGCTGTGTCAGCTGGTGGAAGCCTTTGACATGAGTCTAAAGCAGAGCTTAATCTCCCAGCTCTGTGGATGTAGCAAGATGTCTCAACCTGTTCTCTGATGCCGGCTGAGCTGTATCATATTGAAAAACAAGACAGACAAAATTTGTTGTGCCGTTTTGCATCATGGATTGCTAGTTTCAAAACTAGCAAAAGGCTAACAATATGAAATGTGATGGTTTGCAAAAGAAAGAAGACTGTCTAGAGTTGCATATTTAAGCCATAGACTCAGATTTTCAGTGGTTTTCAAGATACAGATAGGTGTATGGAGGGATTTTCACAAGCATATGGGCAGGTTTGGGAGTTCATTCTCCTGGAAATCAATAGAGGCCAGCACTTTTTAAAATTCCTCTAGACAAATATCAGCATTTTTAGGTGGCTGTCTACTTTTGAAAATCTGGCACATGGATGATATTTATACAAAATGAGGACAATAATAATCTATAATGAAGGAGTTTATATTGTTTCAATAGGCAGCTAGTTCCATCATTCTTCAGCTGAGTATCAAGCAGTATGTGCATCTCAGTATTCTCTGACAACTCATGTGTCCAGAAACCATTGTGACTCTCCATGGATATCTGAAAGTAGGTTTTTTAATGAATAAAAATTCTAATCCAACATCTGGTTTATGCTTCCCTTAAATTAATTTTAATTTAAGATGACCTTCTTTAAAGAGATATCTGAACATGTGCAGGTGCTAGTGTTTCCATTAAAATGTAAGGATATGTGATAGGTATATAGGGAGATAGGAGAGGAAGGGTGTCTTGGTCTTCAAAGTGCAATCCTCTGCTATATCATATTATCCCCTTGATAAACTTATTGAGCTCCACTGTAGTTAGATGATATTCTAATGTCACTTCTCATTTGTTAGAAGAGATGAGAGTTGACCCCTGTTCTGACCCCTGCTCCGCTAGTCTCATAGCAAGAAACAGAAGCAGGAACTGATTTTTCCAGTTTCAAATTCTAAATGTCCCTAGAAAACTGTGTTAAGCAAGAGGCAAAATATAAAGCAAACATTCCAGAACAAGGAAAACAGATTCCTCACCAAAATGTTGTACAAACCTTAAGCAAACTAAGGGAAGGTATAATGGGGACTCTTGTACTGTTGATAATGGCTCAAAGAGCTACAATTTAGCTCCATTTTATACTAAAACATTTAAATATATTTCAGTAAAATTTCAAATATATTTCAAGGTACAACTACTTCAATTTTACATGCTGAAAGTTAGCATGCATACTGATAACTCTCGTTTATAGTGCAAATTAGGGGTCAGGAAGGACTGTTTCTTTAAAACTCTGAGCTTAATAAGCCTGCTATACACCCAGTTCAAAATAGCAACAGTGGTAACAACAAAAGCTTTCTGATATTTGCATGTCTTGTCATCCATAAAGTTTAAAGGCTTCCCTAACTCAGTTTTTATAGCTGCAGTCCTGTTACAAATCTGAGAAAAAAGAAAAAGACACTGACATGCTTGGATGGCTTTGAGGACCAGAAAAAGAACATGAAGTGGAATTAAAGAGTAAACGTTCTTTTTTCAGCAGTGCAAAATAGTGTGGGTAGTAATTTTACAGGGGACACCTTGAGAATGGATGGAGAGCTTCATTCCAGTGTGCGGGCCGGGAGCAACCCGAGCCCTTTTTCGTGCTGCACGCGGGCTGTGGCCAGCAGCCCGGGCACGCTGGATCGGAGAGGGAAGGCGACGAGCTGGAATTAGGCACAAACGCTTAGCGGTAGTTTTAAAGATTGTTTACTTACACCGAGATGGCAGTGGTGTAGGCTGGAAAACTTGCTTGAGTTGCGATTACAGACAGGAAAGAAGAGAGGCGGACAAGAGTTCTAAACTCGTGAACTCTAGCCCAATCCGGCTGAAGGCCCTAAACAGGCGAGCCCGTCGTGTCAACCAAAGAAAGTACTCATCTGAAAGAGCTCTGAATAAACTCACACGAAGTTTGCTAGGCTCCGTGGGTCCTTCTGCTCACTCATCCCCACGAAGTTTGCTAGGTTTCGTGGGTCCGGTTCTTTTGCGCGCAGGAAGGGATACGTCTAGGAATCTATCGGCGACGGGGAGAGGCTAGAGGCTGATCAGACCTCTGTTGCCTGCTTGAAATGCGCTGGGTCCGTAAGGATCCGCAGCGCTTAGAGATCTTCACACAGTGTGAAGTCTCCTCCTCCCGGTGTTCGTGGAGTCCTCCAACTTGGG